>NC_056729.1:79996323-80316323 GCF_019279795.1 Protopterus annectens | reverse complement strand
AGAAATGCGCTGCTTTCTATATAGGGAAAACTGAAAGGAAGTTTAAGCAGCGCATTTATGAACACACATATGCTATTTCAAGGTATGATTCTAACAACGCTCTTGCTAGGCACATTGGTGCATTCCCTGATCATCATTTTAAGTTTACGATCTTGGGGAAAGTGAAGGTAGACAACAAGGGAGGTCCGTGACAAATCCATTTAGATAATAATGAATTGGCCTGGCAGATCCGTACTGGTGCATATATGCACCCAGGTTTAAATGAGTGTTTCCATCTCCTGTGTTTTAAATTGTTATCTTTGAAAAGGTAGTTCCTTATGTGTGGAATTTAACTAGTTGCTGTGTATAATGTCAAGAAGAACGCTTGCTTTTACTTTTGTTTTTTTATGTTAATTTAATGAGGTCTTAGTGTTTAACATAGTTTATAGTATTGTTAAAAGCAAGTGTTTTCTGCATTTTTTACCTGTTATCAATTATGTCCTATTGTTTATTTTAAATATTTTAAGGTTTTCCTTATTTTGTGTGTATGGGTGTGTGTGTGTGTGTGTGTGTGTGTGTGTGTGTGTGTGTGTGTGTGTGTGTGTGTGTGTGCGTGCGTGTGGGGGTGGGTGTTTTTACACACACACACACACACATATATATATATATATATATATGTATATATTTATATCTTTATTTTAAGAATGAATTACGAGTGTTCTAGTATGTGGATGCCCACAATTTAACATGCATTCACATGCACACAATATATTATGGCAAGGATGAGGAACAGAGTGTGGCGATATTTACTTATTTACTTATTGTGGTAGTTAAGTTATATTTATATGCTTGTTATTGATTTAATGTAATTAACTAAATTAGTTTGATTATTTAATTGAGTTTAAATTGTATAAATGTGATTGCAAGCTGTTTTAAAATTTGTCTGAGGAAGGAGAGACACTGAGCTCTCCGAAAGCGTTTTTGGTGCTTACGTTATCTATTAAACTCCGTTTGCTTTGGATTTGGCTGCTGGTGCTCGTTTTTGTGGGATATGGCCGACACTGTAAAGTCGACATTCGGAATGCCGACAATGCGGAACCGGCATCTCACTATAGTGCGGAATGGAAAGATTTCCATTCCTGCACTGTAGTGCAATCTCGGAGTTGGTATGTTAAAGTTATGGGTGGTGTGGGGGGGCGAAGCCCCCCTGCTAGCAGTTGAAAGGGAATTTTATGTTCGTTTTTCATGGTTTTCTTCTGATGTCGAGATTTTGGTTGCTGGTGATGTGGTGTCGACCATGTGATTGTCGTCGTCGTGAGCTTTCAATCTTGTCAGGTAGATCCCATAAAACACATTCACCAATCCCAGTAATG
This sequence comes from Protopterus annectens, assembly GCF_019279795.1. Classification (NCBI taxonomy): domain Eukaryota; kingdom Metazoa; phylum Chordata; order Ceratodontiformes; family Protopteridae; genus Protopterus; species Protopterus annectens. Next base: position 80,314,971 of record NC_056729.1, on the reverse strand, counting down.
CATGGTAGCATGCAGAAGACAAAGGAAAAAAGTGCCTTAATTTGGTCTGAGTGCTCTAACTTGACAGCATATCAAGACCCAAAAGCTTAGGCCATGCAACCTGTTTTTAAAAATATGTACTCCTTCACAGTATCATAACTATAAAAATATGTAATCCTTCACGGTATCATAACTATAAAAATATGTACTCATTCACAATCTCATAATTATAAAAATATGTATTCCTTCACAATCTCATAATTATAAAAAATATGTACTCCTTGACAGCCTCATAATTACGAGACTTTTACTGGTTTAAACCACTGTTGACTGTTAACATATCATAACTCATCTTGTTTTCTTATAATGAAGAACAGTGGACTATACTTTAACCTCCTTATCCCATTTTAAAACTACACTTTATTGTAGTACTTAAACTACTACACCTACTCCTAATTTAGCACAACCAGATTTACATTCCATTGCTACTTCTCTGTTAACTGTTAAACTTGCTTATCTCCACTAATACTTCACTCTAATGCATTTCTTAAATTACTCCTACCTTACACACTACTCTTCTATCTGTAACGTCTCAGTACAAGGTTTGTAAATTTAATGGTTGTAAATATCAATGCAAATTTTACTATACTGATTACTATACTCTGGATACACTGCAACTGTATCATAAAATGTGTTGTTGTAAATATTGATTGCAGTAAATTTGTTACTTTGGAGATTATCTCCCTGGGCCACCACTGAAAAAGGGCACCTGTGCCCCGTCAGACTTTCCAGGTAAACAAATGGCAATAAATAAAGTAAATATACCTGAACTGCAGATGAGGTCTTTAACAGCTGGAATAAATCAGAGTGAATTTGGGGTTTCAGTCTGTCATAGGAATGATATCTTTTTTAGTTGATATTGGCATTGCTTATTTATTTTGTTTACTGACTAAGGTATTCTGACTGAGCATAACCCATTTCCAGTGAAGGCTTGTCTAGGAAAGCTCAACTTAATTAGTCCAACATGGTCTTTTACTGGTCAGTGTTTACACAATTTACGTATCAGGAAATTATCTTTAGATATGATTAGTGTGACAGCAAATCAAGACATTTGGGTTTACTTGGCTTCTGCTTCCAATATCTCATATGTCAGCTGCCCCTATTTCCCTGTGAAGACCAACGTAGGTCTTGTATCTGTGAAGGTACTGCCATTGATGGCATAAGACTTCCATGGGTATAACCAGTGTCGTTGTGTACTTTTTCACTTCCTGCTGCCTGAGTACCATTGGTCTTTCAGTTTCTATCACTGTGTATACTGACTTGTGCCTGTAGTTGGATGTTTTTGAAAGAAAATTCATAGATCTGATGTTGTCATTCTTCATCTGTTCTTGACTTCTGGGTTACAGTTCTGATCCTCGGAACCGATCCGATGGTTATATAACTTGCGTCAGCCAAAAATCTCTCCAGCTAATAGCTTACCCACAGTGTCCCTCTCTACATTACCTCAGATCTCGTTTGCCAGTCTTGCAGCAAGACACGTCAGCCGACTTCTGTCTTGTAGCGAAGTAAAAATTAGTTTTTTCTTGTAATCTCTCTCATTAACCTTTTCTACCTTATAGTTCTATAGTTTTCTTACTTTAGTCTACCCTCTAGACCGTGAGTGTGTTTCCCTTCCTTTTACCATTGGTATTGCTAACTGCCATCGTTGGTAGTTCCCTTCCCCCCTCTCCCTCTTACCATTAGGTCATCTCTCTACCATTGCTGGTAGTGTCTCCTCTTGTGATGTGAGTGGTATCTCTTTGTTTCTTTCTTCTTCATCTTCTTTCTTCTTCTTCATACGTCTTCATTCTTCTTCCTTTTCTGCCTCTCCTCATCTTTTTTTTTTTTTTTTTTTTACGGCAATGGCAAATAACTGTAAAGTTGCCATGACTGGTTTCAGGCAGTGTAAAGAGTGTATCAGGAAAATGGCAAACTCTGATGGACCTGAATGTTGTGTGTACTATTTGGGTGCATCCCTTTTGAATATCAGGTGCCCTGTCTACCAAGGTTTCAGTGAAAGAGGTAAGGCTCCAGGCGAAAATTCAGATGGTTTAATGAGGTATAAAAGTAGCGTAAACGCCAGAAACACTCCACACTGCGTTTTCGTGTAAATCCACTTCATCAGACAATTTTACACACTCAATTCATGCCCCTTAAATACAAACCCTTTAATTGGATAAACACCAATTAAGCCAATATTGTAACCTTCTTAATTACACTTATTAAAACAGACATAAGTCAAGGATTAGATGCAGGATACAATTTAACTAAACTGACAACAAAAAGAAAAAGCAAACTTCCCTTATACATATAAGCATAGCTTAATAAGCTTCCCTTAGATGGCACCAAATTATCATTTAATATATGTGTATTTTAAAGTCTTATGCATTACTTTTTGAATTAGAGAAATAGAGTTTTATTTTATAGACAATGTAAGTAGTGCAATATTAGTTATAAATTAAGGGAAGCTTATTAAGCTATGCTTATATGTATAAGGGAAGTTTGCTTTTTCTTTTTGTTGTCAGTTTAGTTAAATTGTATCCTGCATCTAATCCTTGACTTATGTCTGTTTTAATAAGTGTAATTAAGAAGGTTACAATATTGGCTTAATTGGTGTTTATCCAATTAAAGGGTTTGTATTTAAGGGGCATGAATTGAGTGTGTAAAATTGTCTGATGAAGTGGATTTACACGAAAACGCAGTGTGGAGTGTTTCTGGCGTTTACGCTACTTTTATACCTCATTAAACCATCTGAATTTTCGCCTGGAGCCTTATTTCCTTCAAGTGCTTTTGGTTTTGTTCCTGGTTTGCTTAGCACTTGTGCCGATTCGTTTAGTCTTTCAGTGAAAGAGCCCTGGTAGAGTGTAGAAACAAGCTCATCCTCAAAGGGCCTCTTAAAGCCTCTTTCGAAGAACCCTTGTCCAAGGCTGACCAGTCTCCTCCCTCTGGTATTAAAACTTCTTGTTCAGTGCTGACATCTCATTTGACACAGACACAAAAGAAGCATAAGCATTATTCTACAAGTTCCTCTTTAGAACTGAAATCTAAGGTTCCGAAGATTTCAGAAAGGAGTGACTCTTCAGCACCGACCCCCTTACCAGTGCCTTCGACACCGACCATGACTTCTATACAGGCTACATCACCAACTGCTACTGCTTTGGCTACAGTTCCGACAGCAGCACCGATTCCCACTGCTGCTGTGATGGCACCAATATCTACTACGTCCCCAAAGATGGTGCAGAATACAGATGTTCCAATTCACCCCAGGACTACTAATTCTTCATCTATTGACCCTTGTTTCAGGCAACTCCCCAGTCCCTTTTTAGTGATCCCCATCTGACTTGTCTGTTCACTCCACCAGGAGTCTTTCAGAAATTGATATAATGAGGTTGGTGGATCAGATTCTGACAGCTAGGGGTCTTCCCCATCTTTTCAATCCCCTCTCCCTCCTGGTGCAGGGGTTTTCTCTCCTACGACCCCTTCTTATTCTCCTTCTCTGACCTCCTCACAGGCTTTAGAGCAGTCGACTCTAACCATACATGTTCCAGTGACCTACGGACTGACAACCTTTTTACCTTCGGTACCGGGTTCGGCTCTGACACTTTTTTTGCCTTTGGGATCAGGTCTTCGCCGTTGGGACTGAGGGGTTTGAGTCAGCTCCATTTTTTTTGGAGCCTACCTTACTTTTTCAGGCTTCACTGACAGAGGATCCATCCTTGATTCTGGCTTATCAGGTGGGTCTCTCAGGGCAGGGTGTGACCTGATTCCGAGTTTGTCTCAGTTTTGGACTCCCATTTCTCCTCAGGGGGCCTGCCTTTCAATCTATGGAAAGAGCTTTGGCCACTACCTTGTCTCAGGTGGCTCCTGTAGTACCTTAGTCTCACCCCTTGACCCCTGCTTTACCGGATCTACCACCATACTCCACCCCCAGTCAGCAAGCTCCAAGGTCTCAAGAGTTACCTGCCAAAGTCTACTCTCTTCCAAATCCTGTTCAGATGCTCCCACTGAAGAGCCTCATTGGAAGAAATTGTGTAAGAGGAAACACCTTAATTCTCCTGAAGAATCCGTCACGGAGGACACGGATTTTGATGAGGTGGAGGGTTCACCCCGGTCACCTCAAGAGGACGTCTCCTTTGGAGATATTCTGGAAATCCTAAAACAGAGGGGTGATTGGAAGCCCAAAGACCCTTCTTCTGAGGAATCCGTGTACTTGCAGGCCTTTGGAGCTCACCTGTCTACCTCCTGGGTGACCCCCCCCACTTTAAACTGATCGCTCAGTGGGCCTGGAAAGCTTCTGACTCTATCAAACCTATCCCCGGAGACCTGATAAAATTCTTTCTACTCCTGAGGATCACCCACACTGGGCAAAAGGTTTAGTAGTTGTTGCCATGGTGGTAGCAGCTGCCACCAAAAAAGAACTGGCCGAGGAAAGTTCTAACTGTACATCTCCCTTACTAAGAGTCCAGGGCGATGGACAGGTTTGGGAAGCGGGTCTACACATCATGAACCTTCTCCATCATGTCTTTGAATTTCCTGGCACACTTCACACTAGGCTTCAGAGGGATCTGGACAAAAAGCTGTCAGATACCCTGATGGGAGCAGTAGCTGAGGGGGTCCAGGAAAAAGTGGCCTCCCAGTTAGCTACCCTGGAGTCTATCTCAAACTCATCCATGAGGCTCATTGAACATGCAGCCAAAGGGGCAACCAGGTCAGCAGGTTCAGGTATTGCAATTCGACGACACACTTGGATGGGCCTGTGGGAGTTTGCGGAACCATTCAAGTCTTCCTTTGTCATTGCTCTCTTTGACGGATCCTCATTGTTTGACCCCAAAGTTAAGGAAACTCTGTCTAGGTGTGAGAAAGATGAAAAGACTCTGTCTGCTGTTTCCGTACATTTTTCTGCCCCTTAACGATCCTACTCCAGGAATCAGAGGAGTGGCAAAATGTGATTCAAGATGTCCCTGATGCCTTTCCAGGACACACGTGGTAAAGACTCTCCTTGGAGCAGAGGGGGTGGTTACAATGGAAGATGCTGTCCCAAAGGCAGTGGTGGGCCACAGAACCAGGATTCCAGGGAGTCTTTCTCTGGCCAACCCTACCAGTGCTCATGAAAGGAGGCCCAATTGCTTGCCTCTGTTGGGGAAAGATTGTCCTTGCACACCCAACAGCCTGGTGACCCATGACTACAAATGCCTGGATGCAAAGGATTATTTCCAGAGGTTATTTAATCCCCTTCACCCTTTATCCAAGGATCTGTACAAAACTCTCCAACACTCCACCCAGTCAGAGAGACCAAGTAGCATTAGAAATACAAAAGCTGCTAGAAAAAAAGCGTCATCCAAGAAGTCCCACCAGATCAATTAGGATCCGGATTTTACTCAACGTTCTTTTTATTGCCAAAAAAGAGAGGGGACTGAAGACCAATTTTGGATCTCAGTATTCTAAACAGATTTGTCCAGCAGTCAAAATTCAAGATGGTCACGGTTCAGTCAGTACTTCCCTTTCTAGAGGAAAATGATTGGATGTGCTTTATCGACTTTCAAGGCATGTATTGCCACTTAAAAATGGACAAACACTCAAGAACACCTCTCCACTTCTGGCAAGAATCCAGCCACTACCAATTCAGGATGCTGTCCTTTGGTCTCACCATAGCCCCCAGGGTGTTCACCAAATGTATGGCAGCAGTAACAGCACACTTGAGAGTGCATGGATTCCCAAGTGTTTCCATACCTAGATGACTGGCTTCTCACCACTCCACCAAGCATCTACTTATTCAAACGACAGATTTCATTTTGAAACCATCTCTTCAGTTGGGCATCATGGTCAGTCTTGCGAAGTCTCAACTGATCCCTTCTCAGGATATGGAGTTTATCAGAGCTTGTTTCAACACTGTCTTGTGTAGCCTCTCTTCCCCACCACAGGTTGCAAAAAATACAGTCTCAGGTTCAGTCTATTCTTCGCTCAAGCAAGATATTGTCACACCTAGTACTTCAAGCATTGGGGTCCATGGCAGCAGCAGTCACTTTAGTCCCACTAGCAAGATTTCACATGGGACTCCTTCATTGGCTTCATGCAAACCAGTGGTCAAGTCTAACCCATCCTGCAAGTCACCCAGTTTTTCTAACAAGCTGATGCAAAGATGACCTATCCTGAGGGATGCAATCCAAAGAGATTCCTCTGGGCCGTCCCTTTGTCCCTTCTCAGCCCAAGTCCATAGTGACCAGAAATGCTTCCCAGATGGGGTGAGAGGGTATTATCTGGGGAAGACAGTCCAAGACACTTGGTCCCCTTTAGAGGCCAATCTGCATATCAGTGTTCTGGATTTGAGGTGCTTCTAGCGTTGCAAGCATTTCATTCTGCCTTACCTGAAGGGATGTTAGCTGTTCAGTCACACAGTATGTCCAAAGTCTGGTGCATCAACAAACCAGGGGGAACCAAGTCCTATCTGCTGTGTCGAGAAGCCCTTTGAGTTTGGCAATGGCTCATACCTTCCATCTACTTTCTGATAGCAATGCATATCCCGGGAAGTTCAAACGTGATAGCAGACAAACTGAGCAGATGCATTCTCATGCCTCATGAGTGGTCTCTAAATCCCAGAGTAGTGAAGAAGATCTTTCTTTGCTGGGGCCAGCCTTGCCCCAGCCCATTTGCTTCACCCCTGAACAACAAGTGCAGAAGCTATTTTACCCTAATTCCCCCTCAGGAGAAGTCCCTGAGAGACACTGTTCTCCTTGATTGGCCTCAGATCTCCTTTATGCCTTTCCTCCTCTTCCTCTGATTCCCCTTTTCCTCAAGAGAGCAACTTGTTTGAAAAGAAAAATAATCCTCACTGCACCTTACTGGCTTCGGCAAATTTGGATTTTCCTTCAAATGGCCTCATCTACTTCGACTCCCGTGGATTCTGGACCCAGTTCCAGACCTGTCTCATCCCTAGGGACAGGTGCATCCCTGTCTATAAACTCTGAAGCTGACTACTTGGTTTCTCCAATTCTGGTTGGTCACCAGGCATAATGACATTCCATCTCCTGTACGACACATTTTGTTGGCATCCCATAAACCATCCACCAGGAATCTCTACCTTAGTAAATGGAAGAGATTTTCTATCTGGGTTTATGATAATGGTCTTGATCCCTTTTCAGTTCCAGTGGAAAAAGTTCTAGAGACTTTAGCTACCATTTTTGGTAAAGGGGCTTCTGCTTCTACAATTAAGGTTATCCTAGCAACCATTTCAAATTTTCATAGTGGTTTCGGTGACCAGCCCTTAATTTCTCACAGACTTTGTAATGTTTTTCTTAAGGGGACAGTCCATTTAAAATCCCCATTCAGAGATCCTCTACAGCCATGGGACTTGACGATTGTCTTGCAGTCACTTACATTATCTCCCTTTGAACCTCCAGCTACCTGTGATTTAAAGTTCCTCTCTTGGAAAATGCTTTTACTTATAGCTGTGACCTCTGTGAGATGGTTTCTGAATTACAAGCTCTATGTTCAAAGCTCCCTTATCTAGTTTTCCAAAACGACAGAGTTTCACTCAGAACAAACCAGTCCTTTCTTCCTAAAGTGGTTTCAGATGCCAACATCAATCAGTCTATGGATTTTCTTGTATTTTTCCTAAATGTTTCTAATAAGGGTGAATATTGTTTACACCTTTTGGATGTGCACAGGCAGTTACATTTTTACCTGGACAGAACTAAGCAATTCAGACAATCAGAACAGTTATTTGTTTCATTTGCGGGTGCAACCTTGGGCAAACCTGTCTCTAAGGTTACTCTGTCAAGATGGTTGAGAGATTGTATTTCTCCTTTATTTACACTAAAAAGAATCTACAGCTTCCTATGCCAGTGAAGGCACATTCCACCAGATCTGTGGTGACATCAGCTGCTTTTCATTCTAGAGCTTCCATGTCCAAAATGTGCGCAGCTGCAGCATGGGCTACCTCACATACCTTTATTGCTCAATACAAATTGGATAGATCCAGGGAAAAGCCTCCTTTGGTTCTATGGTGTTCTTAGGAAAGTTCAAAAATAGATGAAGATTGACAACATCAGATAAAGAAGTTATGTCTTACCATAATGTTCCATCTGTGTTGTTGATCTTCATCTATTCTTGCGTCCCACCTTGCCTGCCCCCTCCTATAAAGTCCTGGTCGAGTGACTTGCTGTCCTGAGATTCCTTGTTAGGCTACACCTTGGACATGGCTTCTGGTTTGAGTACTGTCTCACTGTATTGTTTCTGTAAGTCTGCAAACTCGAACTATAACCCAGAAGTCAAGAATAGGTGAAGATTGACAACACAGATGGAACATTAGGGTAAGACATAACGTCTTTATTTTTAATTGATTAACTTTTGTTTTGTTGACCAGCATCTTCAAACTGGTCTTGACTTATTTTCAGTGAAAGCACAAGGAGAAAAGCTCCAGTACATAGTAGTAAAATATATACAAAAGGAGAATATGTGTTTACAGAAGCCAAAATGTAAAATACTAATTCTAACAGTGTCATTCTAAAATGTCAGTGAAGTAAATCAGTCATAAAAGTATATACAATAATTGTGTAAAGGTATTCAGGTCAAGCATGCACAACAAGCAGGATTATATTTATGTATGTATTCGTTTTTTCTACATTTGAACACATTTTTACATGCCAAAATTTAGTTTAAGGCAGGTGGAACGGATGAAAATTAGGGTACTTAATATAATTCAGTTGTGAAGACTAAATGCGGTATGACATTCAGTTCAGCTGAGACATCTATTCCACTAAGTAAATGCTCTGCCTTGGGCTCAGTGTAGGACTAATGATTTTATGTTGCAGCAGTTCAAAACTGTAGCAAATTAGAGACTGAGATCAGACATTTGTACATTTGAAATTGTCATCCTGTTGCAAGTATAACTTTTTGAATTTCATCAGTATGCTAGAATGAACTGTATTTCTATTTGACATCCAGAATATTTTAAGTCTTCACCCCCCCCCACAATCCATCAGCAAGTTTGATTTGTGATACATAAATATTCCTTAATGATTACCCTATCCATTGTTTTGCACTGGCCTTTAACAGAAGCTAGAATCTTTTGAGGTTTGTTTAAAGTTATCAAAGCTGCCATGCAGAGACAGGAGAAAGCAATCTCCCTGACATTATTTGAAAACTGCTTAATTTCTAGTAAACTATTCAAAGCAAATGTAGGATCTGATGTTATCTTAGTCACCATTCCTCACGTTAGGGTCTTGGATCCGATATCAGATCTGAGCCGGTATACTCAGACAACAGCTTAGCTCAAACTCCTCCCTTCCCATGATGCTCTGCTACCCTCTAATCCCTCAGATCTCATTTGCGGCTTGATCTAGAAAGACACAGATTGTTCAGCTCCTCGTGGTTAGTAAGTAGGTGTTTTTGTTTTGGGGATTTTTCCCTTTCATTCAGCTTCTCCCTTTGGGTAGTTAGTGGTTCGGATGTTTTTTGCAGTTATCCCCCCCTGGTTTCGACTTAGGTCACTTGGCACCCTTTTTCTTTTGGGTGTTGTAGCTTCTGTTAAATAGCTCTCTTAGTTGTTATTATTATTATTATTGTGGTTCATGTTATTTTATTGTAGTAGTAGTTGTTTCAGACTGATTACTTGGTATTTGGACTCTGCTCGTTTGTGGGGCTTGTTTTAGGTTTTCCTTCGGTTGTGTTGTTGGGGTTTGAACCATGTCAGACAAACCCTTGGCTTTCAAGAGATGCTCCTCATGTAATTGGAAAATGCCCATTTCCGACTCACACGAGGAGTGTCTCTGTTTTCTTGGTGGCAACCATCTGGCAGTTGAGTGTGGCATTTGCGCTGCCTTCAACCCCAGACCCCTGATCGACTGTCGAAATAAATTGCTTATTAAAGACCTAGTTTAAGGGGACCCCTTGATCACTGCTACCCCGAAAAAGGCGGGCATTTCAGGGGCGAAGAAAAAGGTTCCTCCAGGTGAGGAGGCCCCTTCCAAATGACCCAGGCTGTCAGATCCCAAGTTCTTGGATCTGACTCCAGCTGGGGAGGTGTTGGATCCGAGAGCCTCAGGTCCCAAAGCCTCTAGGGAGTCCACCCCTGGATCGGACTCCAGGTCTTCGAATCCGAGACTTTCGGTTCCCACACCCGGATCCAAGGCTCTGTATTCGAGACCCTCGAATCTGAGGATGGGTGCGGCCACCATGGATCAGACCATCTCGTATTCGAAGGGTTCAAGAACAGTTACCTCAGATCCGCCTTTTCTCTTGGATGTTCTTTGTGTTTCACTGTTGCAGTCATTACATTTGGGTAATCTGCTGGCAGGTTGCCCTCAGTTGGCCTGAATTCCAAAGTCTTGGATCCTGCATTGGTTGCTGTCTTCTCTTCCATGACATCAGGTCATCAGGGGTATAAAACATGCAGCCGACGCCATTTTCTTTAGTCTTTCTTGCCACGTGGTAGCGGAAGCATTTCACAAGTGCCAGTTGGCCGACTACTGAAATATTTGAGTTTGAGTTTCAGAACCGAAGTCTTCACTAAAGCTAAGTACCCCGTTGGGGAAACTTTTTTCTTGCTCCTTACCGATGTCAGAAAAAGTTAATAAGTGTATTACTTGTGGGAAGCAAATACCTCATAAGGATTTCCATTTATACTGTATTCCTTGCCTAGGCCCTGATCACAACGTGCCTGGCTGTCAGTTTTGTGTTAGATGTAACCAACGCACTAGTAAGCGTCGGTATATTTTTGCATCAAAGTATTTTGGAAACAGATTTAACTACCCAGAAATGTCATCGGATAGCAATCAGACTACTGGAGTACATAAAAAACGCAAAGAAAAGGACAGAGAAAGGCAGTCGAGATCCAAAACCGACGATGAAGCTTCTCCTAAGCCAGTCAAAGGTTCGCCGGTACTCAGTGAGGAGCTTTCACAGCCCCTGATACCCGCTACCTTTGAGTCGCAGGCCTCTACCAACACCCACGTGGGGTCCGGCATGCCGCAAGATACTCAAGGTATTGGACTGACGGATGTGTCTCCCTCGGATGTGTCCAGAGCCACTGAGCGGGCACCAACTTCTGATTCAGACCTCAACATTTGTATATCAAACCGTCGACAGCTGCAAAACCAAAGATAAAAGCAACTTCTAAAACTAAAAAAATTACGCATGAGCCACGTGCACAGGCCTCTATGCCTAAAAAACAGATGATCAAAATGGCTGAAGACCTCATTAACTTGATCAGGGGTACCCACCCCCTTCCAGATAAGAGGCCTAGGCAAGACACTGATTATGAATCTTCAGATCAGGTTTCTATTTCTTCTGATTCCTCTTCTGATCAGGAATTATCTATTCCTCCCTATGAGGATTCTGATGCAGAGGAGTCTATACCATCTGCTTCTCCTCCTGAGGATTATTCATTTGGAGAAATGTTGCATACTTTGAGGGAGCATTTTCACTGGGAGAGACAAGACTTCTCAGAATCAAAAAAGAGGCTCAGGGATTTCCTTCTTCTCCCTCAGCACAGGCCTTTAGCCATTCCCCCTGTTTTAGACATTGTGGATGATGTGTTTTCAGAGTCAAGCTTGACCCCTAACTCCTTACCTCCAGCTCCCAGTAAGCCTGACGGATATTACAGGGTCCCTGACTCTCATAAATTTTTATTTAGAAACCCTGCTGCTGATCCTGAAACTATTTCACAGGGTCCAAAGGGAGTTAAGGCCTCAACAGCAAAAAATCGTACCCCCTCTGACAGAGATTCAAGGGCACTGGACAGATGGGGAAAAAAGGTTTATACATCTGCAACCTTGGCAATCAGGGCCTTAAACTGTCAATTTCATATGCTTAAGTACCAACAACATGTTATGGGATTGCTGAAACAGAAAATTATGTTGATTTCAGAATGTGCAGAAAATAAAGAATTGCAGGAATTATTGCATGCAGCAGAACAGGCTGGAAAGCATACTTGGCAATGTGGTTTTGATTCCTTAGAGGCCTCCTGCAGGGCCGCAGTTACTGGATCTGTGGTTAGGAGGCATGCCTAGTTAAAGGAACAGAATTTGCCTGATCATGTTAAAGCTAAATTGTTAGATGCTCCTTTACAGCATGATTCTCTGTTTGGTATTAATGCCGAAGAGGTTTTAAAGAAAATGGAAGACAAAGCTAAGTCTATGCAAACTGTTAAAGACTTCTTACAAGTGCAGCCACCTAGATTCAGTAGACACTGGCCTACAAAAAATTGGTCCTTTCCTGTGTCAGACAGAGCTCAAAAGGGCAAATCCAGATGCCCTAAGGGTTCCAGATACCAGGCGCAAGATTCATACAGGTCAAAGCTATGGGGCGCTTCTACCTCCAAATCTGGAGGAGATAAAGCGCAAACCTACAGAAAACAATCCCAATGACTTCCCTCTGCCTACTTCAAGCACTTATCTTTTGGCAGCACCCATAGGGGGAAAGTTAGCACTTTTTGCTCAAAATTGTCAGTTAATAACCCAGGACAAGTTGGTACTAAACACAGTATCACAGGGATACAGATTCCATTTCCACACACTGCCAATGGCAAATGGTTGGCCAGATCTGCTACAAAATCAATGGGCAGAGGCACCGAAACAGGTTACGTCCCTCATGGATATGGGGGCCATTCAGCCAGTACCAGAACAGGAAAAAGGACAAGGTTTTTACTCAAGACTGTTCTTGGTACCCAGAAAGGACAAGGCCTGGTGGCCAATACTGGATTTATCGATTTTGAACACATACCTGGACATTCCAAAATTCAAGATGCTGACTTTGCAGCAGCTTCTGCCCATGCTGGGCAAGAATACTTGGCTGGTGACATTAGACCTAAAAGAGGCATACCTGCATGTCCCAATAAAGACAATCGTGCAGAAGATACCTCAGAGTCAAGGCAGGCTTAATGCATTACCAATTCTCTGCACTGCCCTTTGGCTTATCTACTACGCCCAGGGTCTTTACAAAGTGCCTGGCACTAGTAATTGCATTTTGCAGACAAAGAGGTATACAAATGTATCCTTACTTAGACGACTGTCCCATTCAAGCAGAGAACAAGGACATTCTTTTTCGACACCTGGCGTTTGTGAAAAGGCTTCTAACATGCCTAGGGTACACAATAAACGAAAAGAAATCACAACTGGTACCCGCTCAAAAGATAACATTCCTAGGTGCAAGCTTGAATACAACTGCCCAGATGGCTTACCTCATGCCAGACAAGCAAAGGCATCTGACTACTTACTTCAAACTAATGACAACAAAGACCCAGTTATCTACAAGACAAATTCTGCAGGCTTTGGGCTTCATGGCATCCTGCATCTTACTGATTCCATATGCAAGACTGCATATGAGGAAACTTCAGTGGTACCTGAAAAGTTTATGGAGTCAACATTCTCACAGTCTGGAAGCAAGGATTCCTCCCATTCCCTGCCTACAACAGGAGTTTCTATGGTGGACAAAGGCATGTCATCAAAACATGGGACGGGCCTTCACTCTCCCCCCTGCCAGCCAAACCTTAACAACAGATACATCAGATTATGCCTGGAGGGCCCACATGGCAGGAAGATGCATTCAGGGCATATGGACCCCAAAACAAATGCATCTGCATATCAACCAGAAAGAGATGCTAGCAATTCAAAATGCCCTAACAGCATTCAAGGACTTACTTCATCCAGGACAACTACTGATAAAGACGGACAACACCACAGTCATGTGGTATATAAACAAGCAAGGGGGCACGCACTCATACCCCCTTTGCAGATTAGCCATGGCACTGTGGGACACAGCTTTGACCTACCAAATACATCTTCAAGCTCAATTCCTGACAGGAAAACAAAATATACTGGCAGATGATTTAAGCAGAAACCTTATGGTTCCTCACGAGTGGAAACTAAATCCACAAGTCTTCAACATAACAGAGAAATGGGAAAGCCCAGACATAGATCTATTTGCCTCTCCTAAAAATTATCAATGGAAAAGATTCCGCACAAGGTCTTATCACACACAAGCATGGAAAGTGGATGCCCTATCCTTCAGTTGGAAAAACCTATCAGTTTACACCTTTCCTCCTCTGCCTCTTCTCCCCAGTGTCCTCCTAAAAGTCAGAGAAGAGAAACCAAAGATGATACTAATTGCCCCGGACTGGCCCCACCAGTACTGGTACCCAATCCTAAGAAACTTGTCTCAATACCCAGCCTGGACATTACCTCAAAGACCTCAACTATTGTCCCAGCAAAACAATCAGATGCTGCACAGTCAACTACAGACATTGAACCTGGCAGCATGGCTGATCATGTAGCTATACAAACAACACCTCTCAGTAAAGCTTTGATGGATGTCATTTTGGAAGCCAGAAGGCCTATTACTAGAAAATCTTATGCTGACAAATGGAAGAGATTCTGTGCTTGGAAACAAGCAAAAGGAATGGATACAGCAGAACAAATATTCCTCAGATATTACAATACTTAACTGAGATGCTTGACAAAGGCCTATCTTTCTCATCAATCAAAATCCATGCCTCTGCCATTTCGGCTCACAGAGCCACCGATCTTTTCTCATCCTTTACTAAAGCAGTATCTCAGAGGAGCCAAAAATTTAAGGCCTCCTAGAAGATCACCATTACCTGCATGGGACCTCAATTATATGTTGGAAAAGCTCACCCTGCCTCCATTTGAACCAGCTGCTACCGCTGATATAAAGTTCTTATCATGGTAAACAACTCTGCTACTAGCAATTACTTCAGCAAGAAGAGTTTCAGAGCTACAGGCCCTCATGGCTGTAGAGCCTTTTATCATATTTTACCCAGACAGGTTATCTCTGAGAACAAATCCGACTTTTATGCCTAAGGTGGTTTCCAGTGTGGCTCTTAACCAAACAATTCATCTGCCAACTTTTCATCCAAATCCGTAGAACAAGGGGGAGAGATTTCTGCATTCCTTGGACGTACACAGACAGCTAAGATTCTACTTGAGCAGGACTAAAGCTCTAAGAAAAACTGAGCAGTTACTAGTGTCATATGCTGCGGGATCAGAAGGAAAGGCTATTTCAAAGCAGACAATTTCAAAGTGGATAAGCCACTGCCTCCGTTTCTGCTACTTACACCATGGAAAACCTGTGCCCAAGGCCATTAGGTCTCATTCCACCAGAGCTGCAGCTACTTCAGCAGCCTTTCTCAGAGGAGTACGAACCAAAGACATTCTAGAGGCTGCTACTTGGAGTTCTGTTCACACTTTCACAAAGCATTATCACTTGCCTCTCTTCTCTAAGTCCAGGGCAGGCTTTGCCACTGCAGTGCTGCAGGGCCTTATAGCCGTACCTAATGCTGTTTAGCTCCAGCCTCCTAACAATAGTTTTGGGATTCTACCCAAATGTAATGACTGCAACAGTGAAACACGAAGAACATAGAACAGTTGTGTACACTTACTATAAATGTAGAAGTTCGAGTGTATTTACTGTTGCAGTCCAGGTTACCCTCCCGCCATCCCCCTGTCATTCTGGAGTTTATCTTTCCTTCTCTATCTTCTACAACCTATGTGGTGTATTTTCTTGTAGATGAAGGTAAAGTTTATATTGATGCATGTATATACATGTATATATATATTTTTGCTACCTTTTTGGGGGCACCTGACATTGGGAGCAAGAAAAACTAAAGAAAATGGCGTTGGCTGCATGTTTTATACCCCTGACGACCTGACGTCATGGAAGCGAAGAGAGCAACCGACGCAGGACCCAAGACTTTGGAATTCAGGCCGACTGAGGGCAACCTGCCAGCCGATTACCCAAATGTAATGACTGCAACAGTGAATACACTCAAATGTCTACATTATGGTAAGTGTACACAACTGTACTTTCCGCACAGGTCGGATCCGAGGTCTGTGTTGGAGCCCATTGCGGTGGAGGAGTTTCCCTTGAATCCCTTGAGAGCAGAACAGATGTTTTCCCCTCCACTCAGGCCTCACTCGAGGGAGCACAAAAGGAGATCCTCAGAGTCCAGACACAGCTCCCCAGCCAAGTCCTCCATCTCTTCCCTATCGTCCAGGAGTGTTTTCCCATGGATATGGAAGGGATGATGCAGTCCTTCTTGAAAGCTCAAATCGAGTTAGGGCTTCTGGCTTCCCCAGCCTGCAGGACAAGGAACCAGTCTCCCAGTCCCCACCTAACCTCTCCTCATCTGACCTTTGGTTTGGATTCCCAGGGATTGGTGTGGTACGGAGGTGATGGGAGTTCTGTTCCTATGCCCCCAGGACAGACCATCCCTCTGGCCTAGCTGAGGATCCGGGGTCCATGGGGTAGATTCGGGTCCAGGTTTATAGGACCGGTCTCGGCCCCTAGGCGCTTCTGCTTTCAACAGCTCTGGGCCAGTGCTGTCTGGTGGAGCAGGGGGTCCGGGGGGCATCTACCCTCTCTTTGCTGTAGTGTTATTGGCAGGAGGGGTGGACAGGACCTCCTCCATCCCCTCCGCTTTCCGGGTGGTGAAAAAGTCCTTTTCTGCTATCAGAGCTGCCTCCCCCACCCACGGTCATCCTACCCAGCCCCAGCATTTGAGCGGACCTACTCATCCTCCTTTCAGTCAGCCTGTTTGGCCTAGCCTCCTGGGGCAAGCCTCCCCCATAGGGGTCCCCTCCTCTTCCAAGTTTTCCCCACAGCCTCTGGCGGAGGAAGTTCCAAGGAAGAGGACATGTAAGAGGAGACATCTCGACTCCACCATGGAGTCTTTAACTGAAGATACGGATGTCGATGAAGGGGACGGGTCCCCAAGATCTCTGCCCAAGGATGTCTCTTGGAGACATACTCTAGATCCTCAAGGTCAAAGGCGGTTGGTCTGCCCAATCCCTGTTCTCTGAGGAAACCGTATTTCTGGAGGCTTTCAGAATGGGCCTATCTATCTCTTGGTTGTCACCTCCTGCTGGCCCTCTTATCAAGCTCATGGCTAGCAGGGCTTGGAAGGAGTCAGATACCATGGAGCCAGTGCCTAAGAAAGCAGACAAGTTCCTCAGCCCCCCCAGCGGATAAAACTTTCTGGTCCAAGGCGGTCCCAGTTGATGCTATTGTGGTGACCACTGGCACCAAAAAGGAGTTAGCGGAGCAGAGTTCTCCTGTCCATCCTCCCAATCGTGAATTGAAAGCTCTGGACAGATTCGGAGAGCAGGTGTTTACTTTGGCTTCCTTTAGTCTGCGAGCCTCAAATTATCTCGTTCGTTTCACCCGTCTCCAGAGGGACTTGATTAAGGAGTTGTCAACTTCCCTCACGTGGTCCATGTCTGAGGAGGAATTTAAGGTTGTTTCTCCCAAACTGGCCAGCTTTTATTCGGTAGCTAATTCATCCATGAGGCTAATTTCCATTGCAGTGGAAGGTTCCTCACAGGTGGCTGGTTCAAGCATTGCCATTAGGCATCATGCCTGGCTGCACCTAAGCAGGTTTGCAGAGGCCTTCAAGACGTCATTTATTAACTCCCCCTTTGACAGTTCCATTCTCTTTGGTCCCAGCATAAAAGAGACGTTGACCCGCAGTGAACAGGAAGGAAAGATGTTGTCGCCATCGGGATGTGATTTTCTACCCCTCAAAGGTCCTTTTCTAAGACCCAGAAAGAGAATAAGAAAATGTGGTTTCGTAAGGCGCAATCTCTGTTCCAGGACGTTCAAGACGATTCCTCTTCCAGGGGACAGAGGAGAGGTTTCAATGGCAGACATCACCCCAGGGGTAGAGGAGGCCCACAGAATCAAGGTTCCAGGAAGCCCTTCTCTGAGAAACCTTTTCAGCGTCCCTGAGGCTTTGCCTGACTGTCCTTCCCTGGAGACAGAGGGTCAGTTGTCTTTGCACACTCTAGCCTGGGCAAATATTACAAACGATCAGTGGGTGCTAACCATTATTTCCAGGGGCTATTGCATTCCTTTTTCGGAGAATCCCCCAAAAATCAGAACTCTTCCGGATGTGCCACCCAGTCAGAAAGAGTTGGCCCAACAGGAGGTCAAGAACCTTTTTCAAAAAGAGCCATCCAAGAGGTCCCCACAGGACAGAGAGGAACCGGAACTTATTCCCGTTTCCTTTTAGTTCCAAAGAGAACAGGGGACCTGCATCCTATTCTGGACCTCAGTCATCTAAACCTGTTTGTACAGATGTTGAAGTTTCAGATGGTCAGTCGATTGTGCCCCTTTTGCACAGCAATGACTGGATGTGCTCAGTGGATATCCAGGACACGTACTACCATATAAAGATCGACTTATGGTCCAGGAGATTTCTCCAGTTTTGTTTGGGAGCCAATCACTTTCAGTTCAGGGCCATGCCCTTTGGTCTTACTTCAGCCCCCCGGGTGTCCACCAAATGCATGGCACTGGTGGCAGCTTATCTCCAGCTGCAGGGACTCCAGGTGTTTCCCTATTTAGACGATTGGCTCCTAACGGACCCCACAAAGCATCAACTATTGAACAACACATGTTCCCTACTCTCCTTGTTCTAACAGTTTGGAATTACGGTAAACCTAGCCAAGTCCTCCTTGATTCCAGCTCAACATCTGGAGTTCATAGGCACTCTGTTGGATGCCTCCTTGCAGATTGCAGCTCTTCCACTTCGCCGGGTAACTCTAATACGCTCCCATGTTCAAGTTCTGCTGGAGCAAACATGCCCTCCTGCTTCGCACATCCTCAGGGCTCTAGGATCCATGGTGGCTGCCATTTATTTGGTTCCGATGGCAAGGTACCACATGAGAGTTCTACAGTGGACCTTTGCAGTTCAGTGGTCAGTGTTTCTTCATCCCCTGTCATTCACCATTCGCCTCACCCCAGTTTGTCGGAAACATCTGTTGCGGTGGATTCGCTCCCCAGACCTCTTAGCGGGCAGGTCCTTCTCTCCCCTGATTCCCACGGCCACTGTTACCATGAACGCTTCCCTCCTAGGATGGGGGAGAACATTTCTGGGGAAAGACCGTCCAAGGGATGTGGTCCTCCTCAGAGACCAAGCTGCACATCAATGTTCTGGAGATGAGAGCAGTCCTTGTATTGTTGCAAGCTTTTGAGGATTGCTTCCCTCAGGGAACGATTGCAGTTCTATCGGACAACATGGCAGTCGTTTGGTATATAAACAAGCAAGGGGGCACACGTTCTTATCTGCTTTGTCGTGCGCCCATGAAGGTATGGGAATGGACGAAGTCCATGGGGCCCTTTCTCTTTGCAACAGACATTCCCAGAGCATCCAAAGTTTTTGCAGACAAATTAAGCAGGGCTATTCTGACCCCTCATGAGTGGTCCTTGAATCCAGTAGTGGCTCAATAGTTTTTCCGTCAGTGTGGATATCTGAGCTGCGATCTGTTTGCATCGCCTCTCAACCACAAATGCAGCAATTTTTTTGCACTGATCCCCCAGGGATGCACTCACTCACAATTGGCCTCCGGGTCTCCTTTATGCCTTTCCACCTTTGCCTTTAATTCCCAGAGTACTTCAGAAAGCCAGACGCCTCAAGACACAATTGATCCTCATTGCCCCCTTCTGGCCTCGGTAGGTGTGGTTCCCCGTTTACGGTCTCACTTGAGGCACCCACCCTGGGTGCTCGATCCATCTCCGGATCTAATATCACATCCATCTCTATTTCTGCTCCTGAATCTTCAGACCTTTCGTCTGACAGCATGGTATGTCCACTTTCAGTGATCTTGGCTAAGTCCAGGCTAGCTTCGCCCATGAAGGATATTATCCTTGCTTCCCAGAGATCTTCCACTAGGAAAGTGTATATCAGCAAATGGAAGAGATTTTCTATCTGGGCAAAGAGCAAGAATCTGGACCCCTTTTCAGATTCCATTCCCAAAACTTGTTTTCTTTCTGACCTCCCTATTTAATGAAGGTGCCAGTTTTTCCACGATCAAGGTTAAGCAACGATTTCAAATTTTCATCTTAACGATGAAGCTACCTTTTCTTCTCTGCTCTGCAAAGCCTTTTTGAAAGGTATATTTTTGTTACGGCCCCTTGTTAAGGACCCATCTCCAGCTTGGGATCTTGCCTTGGTGCTGCAGGCATTAACAAACCCCCCCTTCAAACTGGCTGCATCCTGTGATCTCAAATTTCTGTCTTAGAAGACTGCCCTTTAAGTGGCAGTAACTTCAGCAAACAGAGTCTCTGAGCTGCAAGCCCATAAAATCAAGCTGCCCTACTTAATTTTCCATAAGGACAGAGTGTCTCTGAAACCCGATCCATCTTTTATGCCCTAGGTAGCTTCGGAAGCTAATCTCAATCAATGTATTCAACAACCAGTATTCTTCCCTAATTATGCCAGTAAAGGGGAATATATTCTGCACACCTTGGATCTTCATCGCCAACTATGTTGTTTGTAGCCTTTTCTGTGAACAGAAAGAACATGGGAGTATCGAAAGTTATGGTCTCCTGCTGGATTTCGCAATGCATGTCCTTCATTTACTCTTCAGGTATTCCTTTATCTGCACCAGTAAAGGCTCATTCCACCAGGGCAGTGTCTACCTCAGCTGCCTTTGCAGATTGTCAATCATTAGATGATATTTGTGCAGCAGCAATGTGGTCTTCACCTCACATGTTCATCTCCCACTGTAAGTTTGATTTGATTTCTAGAGGAAGGACTTCCTTTGGCTCCACAGTTCTTTGGCATTCCTACCTTGAGGCCTCCCAGGATTCAGGTAGCTGGGGACTCTGACCCTAGCGTGAGGAATGGTGGCTAAGATAACATCAGATTTCTAGTTATGTACTTACCATAACTTGGCATCTGTGTTATCAGTAGTCACCATACATCACAGTCCCAGCCTTCAGCCCCCTTCCTGGGAGATTAGCAGGATGTTGGTGGACCTGTGTTGGTGATAGTTGTTTTGGTCTGTCTTCCTTCATTATGCAAACTCAGTCTGAGGGATTAGAGGGCAGCAGAGCATCATGGGAGGGGAGGAGCTTGAGCTAAGCTGTTGTCTGAGTATGCTGTCTCAGATCTGATATCGGATCCAAGACCCTAACGTGATGAATGGTTACTACAGATAACACAGATGCCAAGTTATGGTAAGTACGTAACTATAATTTCTAAACATAATTTAGGAAAAATATGAAGTGAAAGTAAGAGAAAAAAGAAAAAGGAGGGGCAGCATTAGCATCTGTTAAGAAAAATGTTCACTGGTAGAATAGGGAGTCTGTTTTGATGACTCCTGAAAGTAAAGCTACAGTCTCCAGCTTTAGGGCCACAAACATTAAAAATAAAAACATTACTTGGTATATTCATTGAAAGTAAATAAATGCAAGTAAGTCCACTCATGTTCTCATAATTACTGTGTAGAATAATCTGAGTACCTTCTGTAATGCAGTCATTATGGCCATGTAGAATAATTTATTTATTTATACTTTGTTGATTGGGTCAGTACCACTAGACCATTGGAGTTTTTTCCGGGGATACCTGAAGTAGCACTCATACTGACTTGGGTAATATAAGTATCTCCACTATTACATACTTCAGAGCTAATCACTTCTGTTTTCCTTCCTTCATTCCTTCTGTTACAAGCTGTTTGTCCATGGTATTTTTAATATTGTTTTGGAAATGGCCAGGCAACAACAGGAACCTTTGCTCGTCTCTCCTAGACCAATATATATCTTTTTCACATAGTAGAATGCAAGCCTTTGCTACTGATGTATATCTCAGAGAACAAAGAATGAATAATAGAAGCCCTTCTCCATTATCCTCCATGGGCTGTTTGAGTTCCCACCTTTTCCACATCAGACTGTGAAGATAAATATTTTCTCGCTTCTGCCCCCCCCCCCCCCCCGAACATTAATTGGTCAGTAGTTGATTCCTCATCCCTTGTCTGTTAGAAAAAGGTATGTCGAAGTGATGGGACTCTGAGACAAAGTGGATAATCTTTACATTGTTCCACCTTTTTCAGGAAATGACAAAGCCAATAGTGGGCCTCCAGATACTTGGACACTGGATCCCAAAAGACCAGACTAGTTTTGTAAGGCACCAGGAGAAAGGCAGGATCTGTGCAACAAAAGACCCTTCCAGCATATCGCTTTCCTCATGTCTTGCTAGAAAATATTTACCACTGGCCACTTTACTATGCAAGAGAACTGAGATTGTTGAACACATAGGGCAAACGTGCATACATCTATTTACTGGTCATAAGGACTTTTTATAGCTCTTGTGATTACTTGTCAGATCTTCATCTTGGTCCAGATACAGGAGTCTCTGCCAAAACTATACAATTCAATGATAGATTGGAAAAACTCTGTGTCACAGATGATAAGATTAGAGTCAACATCCTTTACTCTGTAATGCCTTTCAGCAGTCAGTTAATTGAGCTTTTCATTCCTAAATGCCAGCAAGCTTGAGGACAGTTGCCTGAATGTAAAAAGGAGAAATTAAATGAGAGGAAGCGTTTTTGCATTTATTATTCAGCTGAAGTTGGTATCTCACCTTTAATTTATGTAGTCACAGCACTGAGTAATGGAACAAAAGGAATTGTGTGTTGACTGCTTTTCAAGTGCTGTTGCCATGAGTGGGAGAAGGCTGTACTTACAAGTGGCTTTAATAGGCTTGACTGACAACTCCTAGTGCTGTAGGCCTTAATGAGTAAAATGTATTATACATTTACATATGATGCAGCTAGGCCAGCCGTGGCAGAGTATGTAATAAGGAAACCTGCCTGGCTTAGGGCTCAAATTAATTCTGAGGATGTCACGTACCATCTGATACATACCTCTGTTATTTACGGTAGGTTTTTCAGTCAGCCAGCTAATGATGATTGAAAGAGTTAATAAAGAAAGAGAAAAGCATAGTAATCTTTTAAAGAATTACCATGTTTCAACTCTTAGGTTTTAGAGAAGTATCCCAAAAGGGTACATCTGTCTAGTAACCTGATGGTTTGAAGTAATGTAGATGAAAGCAATCCGCAACAATTTCAAGGTCAAGAAGAGCGGGGAAGTTGGTACATGTATACCATGGACACAGGTAGAAGGCATACCAGAATGGGCCATTTGCTGGCTGTGGAGGCTTGGATCCTGTGATATGTAGGCTAACACTTTTACACTTAATGCACAACAGTTGTTGATAGGTATCTCATTAATTAGATCCTCCTTTCAAAGTCTCTGGATATGGTTAGTGGTGGTGTGTGTGTATATATATATATATATATATATATATATATACACACAGACACAGACACACACACAGACACACACACAGACACACACACGCACACACACACGCACACGCACACGCACACGCACACCGCACACCGCACACCGCACACCGCACACAGCACACAGCACACACACCACACCCTAAAAATGTTTTGAAGTGCTTAGCTCTGATGCAGTGAACTAATATTAAAGATCCCCAGGTTTCTGACAAACTTAAGACTTAATGGCTTTTTTACTTTAATTTTGACTGTAGCACCAAGGGAGTAGTTTGCTTAGCTTTGTGTCAAATCTGCCCCTGTTTTTATATAGGTAAGACGGAACGCAAGATGAGGAAGGATTTATGGATGAGTACAATGTCAATCAGGGGAATACTTAACAATGCTTTGGCCAACCATGTTTTGGCTGATGAGGGTCATTATTTTAAGTACACTGTTACTGAACAAGTTGAAAAAAAGGCTTATGGGAGGGCTATGGCCCTTATATTGTGAGAAAAGAGAGTTATATTGGCAAGTGATTTTGAATGCCTGTACTTGGCCCAGGAAAAACAGATGTTGTTCCATTAGCTGTCTTTTAAAACTGAGGGCTCTGGCTAGATGAAGTATATTATTAAGCAATTATCATTTGGGGTTATGGGCTATCTTTTATTTTTTACCTCTTCATTTTTTAACTAGGGAGTAATTATTAGGGTCCATATCTGTTTTAATAAAACTTTTGTGGTATACTATTATTTATATTTGTAATTATTTGATCTGAAGTAGGAAGACTTCATTTGTCTGCAACCTGTGGGATTCGGATCCGACATCGGATCCGAGCCGGCAATTCATAAGCTTTAGGATCCGAGCTCCTAGCTCCTCCCTTTACCCATAATCCCCTGCTAAGCCCTGACCGACCCCAGATTTCGTTTGCCGCGTTCAGTAGCTGACAGGATTTTTCGAGCTCCATAGCAAAGAAATTTGGTGACATATTTTTGACTATATTTTTTTCTTATACTTTAGCAAAAGTTAAAGTGTGTTTCTTTAGGCTTTCCTCCCTTCTTTAGTTAACCTTCTCGGGTGTTCGTTAGTGTGTGTTTGTTGTGTGTGTGTTTTTTTTAGGGCCTGTTAGGGCGTAGCTATGTCTGAAGCCCCCAAGGCTATATTTTCTAAATGTACAGAGTGTGGCCATAAGCTTTCCCCGGCTGATGGCCACACTTGGTGCGTTAAATGCCTGGGGGTTGAACACCTTTCATCTGGTTGTACCATTTGTGCAGGGTTCAACCCCCGGGCTTTAAGGGAGCGGAGGTCGAAGTTGGTTCTGGCGGGACTTCTCCCTCCTGAATCGGCTTCGGCCTCGGCCCCTGCTATCCAGAAATCGCCAGTGGCTACTTCGGTCTCCCTTCCTCCGGCAGGGACTCAATCTCCCGCTAAGAAACCGGAGGATAGGGAGACCAGGAGGGAAAAGGAGAGGCACAGGGAGGGGCACCATAAGCGGCGGGCCGAGGCCTCTGTCTCGGCCCCCCCGCCTAAGCGTGCCTCCCCTCTGGCTTCTAAATCTCCTCCTCCTCGGCTCCGATCCCCTCGGTTCTCTCCCGGACCCGAGGAGGTGGAGACTAGACCTTCGTCGAGGTCATCGAGGCGACACTCTAGATCCGCCTCGGTGGCCTCGTCGAGGTCAACTTTTTCTATGTCGGACGCTGATATGGACCGGATGATGAGGCGATTCATCCAGGCCCAGATGCAGATGGGAGTGCTCCTGGACCCCCCCATCCAGGAGGGGCCTCGACCCCTTTTTTCGCCCCCATAGCTCCTTCTCCGACCCGACTCCCGGGTTCGGAGCTTTCGGATCCGGGCAGCGTTGGACCCGGGTGTGGCTCAGATCCTACTGGTCGGTGCACCTCGGATCCGATCCCTCCCTTGAGTGCTTCAGGTACTTCGGACCCGAACTTTCGGAGCCGTGGGCCTAGCCTCGGATCCGAGGGAGCCGGTGTCTCTTCGACTCCGTCTAGGTCGGAGCGCACCGGTCTCTCGGATCCGACGGTCTCGGCTCCGGTTCTGATCCATTCGTCGGATCCGAGTGGGGGTCGGCTCTCGGGTCTTAGAGAAGTCGGCTCCCCCTCAGCCTTCGACGTTGTGGAGAGGGTTCTGTCGAGGACATCTGGACCCCCTCACAGCTGGGCCAGGCTCCCATCAGCCGGTCTCAGGGACAGCCCGCCTCAATGTCCCAAGTGGTTCCTTTGGAACAACTGGTTGCTGGCGAGGACTCCTCGGACAGTCCCCCCGTAAGCATAAGTGTAAGAGGAGGCACGTGGACTCCCCTGAGTCTATTACTGAAGGCACGGACTTGGAGGAAGGAGAGGGCTCCCCAAGATCACCCCCAGAAGATGTCTCCTTTGGAGACATTATGGAAATGTTAAGGATCAGGGGGGTTGGTCTGCCCCCAAGGCCTCCTCGGACGAGTCTGTGTTCTTGGAGGCATTTGAGGCAGGCCCGTCTACCTCTTGGGTGTCCCCTCCTGCCGACCCTCTGGTGGACCTTATTGCCACCAGAGCGTGGAAGGACCCGGACACCGTAGAGCCTGTTCCCAAATGTCCGGACCAGATTCTTAGTCCCCCATCGGACCGTACACATTGGAGTAAGGGACCCCCAGTAGATGCCATGCTGATGGCTGCAGCCACAAAGAGGGAATTGGCTCAGGAGAGTCCCTTTATGCATCCCCTGAGCAAGGAATCCCGCTCGATGGATCGCATTGGGAAGCGAGTCTTTAGTTCAGCAACCTTCTCCCTGAGGGCGCTGAACTATATGGCACACGTGATCAGGATGCAGCGAGACCTGATTAAGGAATACGCTGCATCTCCCCCAGAGTCCATTTCGGCAGAGGACAAACAAGTGTACTCCACCCGTATGGCCACTCTCAGAGCGGTGTCTAATACTTCTATGCGGCTCTTATCTCACGCAACAGAGGGAGCCGCTAGAGCTAGCGGATCGGGCCTTGTTATGAGACGCCAGGCCTGGCTCTGCCACTGTGTCTTCGCGGAGCCCTTCAAAGCGATCTTCGCGAATGCCCCCTTCGATGGTTCTGCCCTTTTTGGCAAAACGGTTCGCGAAACACTTGTCCAGAGCGAAAAGGACGGGAAGATGCTGTCTGCCGTCGGAGTCCGCTTCTCAGCTCCCCAGAGGTCCTTCTCGAAGAACCAAAAGGGACAGAAGAAGATGTGGTTCTGGAAATCGCAGCAATCCCAACCTGCTCCGGGCAACCAGTCCTTCCGTGGCAGAGGAGGACAGGGAGGTCGCCGTCCTAGAGGCAGAGGGGCTCCTAGGAACTTTGGGTCCAGAGAACCTTTCTCTGACAGACCCACGCAGCAACCCTGATGGGTTACCCGGCTGCTCCTCTCTGGAGGCAGTCGGGGGGCATTTTTCGAGGCACCTGACATCATGGGAGTCAATCACGTCAGACCGTTGGGTGCTTCGAGTGATATCCAGAGGCTATTCAATCCCCCTTCACAGTATTCCCAGATCCAAAAACCTCCCGATGTACCACCCGATCAACGGGAGGTAGCAACTGTGGAAATCGCACAGCTGCTAACAAAAAGAGCCATCCAACGCGTCCCCCGAGATCAGACCGGATCAGGGTTTTACTCCAGGTTCTTCTTGGTGCCAAAAAAGACGGGGGACTTAAGACCGATCCTAGACCTGTCACAACTGAACCTGTCTGTAACCAAACAAAAATTCCGGATGGTCACCTTACAATCTATCCTCCCCCTTTTGCAGGAGAACGATTGGATGTGCTCTATAGACCTCAAGGACGCGTACTACCACATTCTAATGGACAGACGGTGCAGGAGGTTCCTTCGCTTCTGGCTGGGAGCCAGTCACTACCAGTTCAGGGTCCTTCCCTTTGGTCTCTCCTCTGCCCCCAGGGTGTTTACCAAGATACTTGCAGTGGTAGCGGCCCACCTGAGACTCCAGGGAATTCAGGTGTTTCCATACCTGGATGACTGGCTCCTTACAGCGTCATCAAGGCATCTACTGTGCTCAGCCAGGGACTATTTCCTTCATATAGCCCCTCGGCTGGGCATCACCATAAACCGAGAAAAATCTTCCCTGGCCCCCACACAGCTTATAGATTTTATAGGAGGAAGATTGGACACAAGAAACATGCGGACATTCCTCACTCTAGATCGACTGTCCAACCTGAGGTGTCATATCACGACCATCTTAGAACCTGCTCCGACTGCAGCTATGGTCCTGAGGGCCCTAGGTTCAATGGCGGCAGCCATCCCACTCCTCCTTCACGCTCGACTACACATGAGGATCCTTCAATGGACCCTCCAGGTCCAATGGTCCCCGCTTTACCTTCCTCTCAACAGCCCGATAGCCATCAGCAGAGCATGCAAGAGCTCCCTGTTCTGGTGGCTCCAGTCGACGGACCTCCTGACAGGGAGACCCTTCTATACTGCATTCCCCCTAGCCACAGTGACTACGGACGCTTCTTGCCTCGGGTGGGGGGGGGGGCATTCAGTGGGCAGGATTGTCCAAGGCACGTGGAACAGTTCAGAGACCTCCCTGCATATAAATGTTCTGGAGATGAGGGCAGTGCTATTAGCGTTGCAAGCACTACACAGCCTTCTTCCTGTAGGAACTATTGCTATCCAGACAGACAACATGTCGGTAGTCTGGTACATCAACAAACAGGGGGGAACCAGGTCCTACCCCCTTTGTCAAGAGGCCATGAGAGTATGGGAATGGGCAATCTCCACCAACCGCTTTCTTGTGGCAACACACATTCCGGGAAGGTCCAACATTCTAGCGGACAAGCTCAGTCGCACCATTCTTTCCCCTCACGAATGGTCTCTCAATTCTCTAGTAGCGAAGCAGATTTTTGTCGCCTGGGGGCAACCCTGTTGCGATCTTTTTGCTTCTCCCTCAAACGCCAAATGCGACAATTTCTTCACTCTACTTCCCCCATTCGGGGAATCCCCGAGAGATGCCCTGGTGCATGCTTGGCCTCCTGGTCTCCTATATGCTTATCCTCCTCTTCCTCTAATGCAAAAACTATTACAGAAAGCCAGCAGTTTGGGGAGCAGAATGATTCTCATTGCCCCATTCTGGCCTCGTCAACCATGGTTCCCTTATGTATGGTCTCACCGAGTGAATCCGCCCTGGATTCTAGAGCCAATTCCGGATCTCATTTCCCATCCTCAGGGGCTTCCAATCCCGAACCTTCACACTCTGAAATTGACAGCTTGGCTGCTCCAGTTCCATCCCTAATAAGGACTCCCGGTATCTCTTCACCAGTGAAAGCCATCATAGTGGCTGCCCATAAACCTTCTACTAGGAAGGTTTATCAAAGCAAATGGAAGCGGTTCTCTATTTGGGCGGAACATAAAAATCTTGATCCCTTTTCCGCGCCACTCTCTGTGGTACTAGACTTCTTGGCAGACCTTTTCCAACAAGGAGCAAGCTCTTCGACGGTAAAGGTACAGATGGCAGCCATTTCTCATTACCATGTGGGTCATGACTCGACACCTCTCATGGCTGCAAAAATTTGTCAAACCTTTCCTAAGGGTGCTTTCCTCTTAAGACCTCCTGTTAAGGAAGCCATACCACCTTGGGACTTATCTCTAGTGCTGCAGGCCCTAACCGCTCCTCCTTTTGAACCTGCAGCCTCTGTGGACTTGAAGTATCTTTCCTGGAAAACTGCTTTCTTAGTGGCCATTACGTCAGCTAGAAGAGTTTCAGAACTCCAAGCTCTGTGCGTCAAACCACCTTATCTCTCCTTTTTTCCTGATAGGGTCTCCCTCAGGACCAATCCTTCCTTTCTTCCAAAGATTGCTTCCGAATCCAGTATTAACCAGTCTCTTAATTTGCCAGTTTTCTTTCCCAAATGTAAAAACAAAGGAGAATATAAACTGCATTCCTTAGATGTTCATAGACAACTGCATTTCTACATTCACAGAACAGCTGGTCATAGACAATCCAATCAACTGTTCGTCTCCTTTGCAAAATTCGCACTGGGTAAGGCAGTCTCTAAGGTCACCTTGTCAAAGTGGATTTCTAATTGTATCTTGCAGGCTTATGACACCTCAGGAAGGCCAGCTCCTCAGAGAATTACAGCACATTCTACAAGAGCAGTAGCTACTTCTGCTGCCTTTAAATCTAGAGTACAATTAGATGATATCTGTGCAGCAGCCACTTGGACCTCATCTCATACTTTCATTTCACATTACAAAGTGGACGTTGTTTCCAGAGGGAGAGCATCCTTTGGCTCTGCGGTGCTCCTGAACATCATTCCATGACGGCCGCCCAAGATTCAGGTAGCTGGGGACTCTGTCCCACAGGTTGCAGACAAATGAAGTCTTCCTACTTCAGATTAAGAAGTTATGTACTCACCATAACATTCCATCTGAGTAGGTGACTTCATTTGGATGCAACCATCCCCCCCCTCCATCCCCCTGACCTTTCATGGCGCTATTAGTCCTGGTTTCCCAGGATTCTGTTATACTGGTATTCACAGGGCAAACTCAATCTAAGGTCAGTCAGGGCTTAGCAGGGGATTATGGATAAAGGGAGGAGCTAGGAGCTCGGATCCTAAAGCTTATGAATTGCCGGCTCGGATCCGATGTCGGATCCGAATCCCACAGGTTGCATCCAAATGAAGTCAAATACTCAGATGGAACGTTATGGTGAGTACATAACTTCTTATTAAACAAATGGTCATAATATTTGCCTACTTGTTCATTGTTTTAATACTTTTATTACTCCTTTACATTTTAGTGTGCTTGGGTTTTTAAATGTGACTAAAAGGGTGTTTGTAAGTTTTAAATGCTGTGCCTGACAGAATTATGCCATGATTAAAGGGCCATGTTGCTAGTGCTACAATATTATAATTATATGTTCTTGTGTAAGTAAACATAAGAACGTAAGAAAACTTAGATAGCTATGCCCCCATAAAATTCAAAACAATAAAAAGCAAAACTGTCCCTTGGCTAACGTAAAATACACTAGCTACCATGCGCCTTAGAGATAAAGCCTGGGTACATTACCAGAAAAATAAGTGTCCCTCCACCCTTAATGAATACAAAACCCTTCACAACAAAGTCAAAAAGCTTATTATAGCAGACCAACAAAATTATTTCTCCTTATTTCAAAACAGCCTTATTAGACAAGTGCACAAAAATTCTGGAAAGGTATCTCCACCCTCCTTAGTCCCGGCAAAAATGATAACCCCAGTCCAGACCCCAATGCACTAGACATAGATTTGACCAACCAACTTAACTCTTTTTCCATCGAGTCAATTATCAAACTAACCTCATCTTTCTCTAACAACACTACACCCTCTACTTCATTTCCTTTCATATCATCCCCTTTACTACCACCCTCTAATACCCTCTCCTCTCAATCTCCACCTTTTCTATAAAACCCTTACCCATATCCACCATAAACAAAACTCCTTCAGAAACTAAAACCATGCTCCACTGCCCCCGATAACATTCCCTCATACTTTCTTAACATAGCAGCCAAAGCCATTACCTTCCCCATCAGTATTCTAATCAGTTGCTCTATCCAAGAAGGTTATGTACCCCAACTTTGGAAAAAGGCTTTCATCATACCCTTGCACAAAGGAGGCAATAATAACAATATCACAAACTTCTGTCCTATCGCCATCCTATCCCCCATCTCTAAACTTCTTGAAAAATGTATCCATCTACAACTCCTACCCTATCCTATAAACAGTCACTAACTCCCACACAACATGGTTTAGACCCAGTCACAGCACTATGACTGCCCTTCTTTCCTTGCTAGAAACAGTGAACAGTTTTATTTATTTATTTATTTATTTATTTATTTAAATTTGTTGACTGGGAGTGTCCGACTGGACGTAGGTCCATTTTCAGTGGAGGCCCGGGGAGAAAAGCTCCACAGTTAAAATAAACAGACAGTAGTTACATTGGATTACATAGAGATTAACAATTTAACATAGCAATTACTTACAACATATTTACAGATGAAGAACATAGTACATCAGTAGACAACTAGAATCTTTATCTGAGAAGTACATAACAGACATTAACAAATGTTACAATGAGAAGTTCCTGCTATATAATAATTACTAGGCTTATGAGCATCTGAGCTTGCTATAAACAAAGCCCGGGACTCTGGCTGTACTGTATCTACTCTCCTACTTGATCTCTCTAAGGCCTGTGATACCATCTCTCGTAACCTTCTCCTTACTAAACTCTGTAAACTGAACCTGTCCCTTTCCTCTCTCAACTGGTTCTCCAGTTACCTCTCAGACAACAAGCAGTCAAATGGAAAAAAGCCTCATTCCTCAACACCCCCACTGGTGTTCCCCAGGGATGCATACTGGGTCCCCTCCTCTTCAGTATATTCATAAATGATTTCCACCGCTCAATCCCTAATGCATATCTCATCCAATACACAGATGATTCAACTATAATCTGTTCTGCCACCTGCATCCCCACACTCTTAAAGCTAACTCAAGATGCATTCTCTACCACTGAACAATGGATGATAGATAATCACCTAGCAGTCAATGCCTTAAAAACCAAACTAATGGTATTTACCCCCTCTAAAACCACCACTATAGATAGAAACTCATTCTCCATCCCCAGCCAGAACAACACATCTCTTGAATTGGTACCTGAGGCCAAACTACTAGGTGTCCACATTGATGACCAGCTTAAATTCAACTCCCACCTACAAATAAACATAAAAAAACACACAAGA
The DNA here is from genome assembly GCF_019279795.1 of Protopterus annectens. Lineage (NCBI taxonomy): Eukaryota > Metazoa > Chordata > Ceratodontiformes > Protopteridae > Protopterus > Protopterus annectens. Next base: position 80,283,130 of record NC_056729.1, on the reverse strand, counting down.
AACTTGGTATGCTCTATCGCCATAATCACTACCTCACTCCTTCTACTAAGTTCACTCTCTCTACCACATTTCTCATCCCTTCTCTCCTTTATGGTGCCCCACTCCTAACAAACCTACAATCCTCAATTAAGACAAAACTCTCCTCTTGCTATAATAAAATTGCCAAGTTTGCCACAAGCCTTCTACTCATCACTGTGTATTCCTTCACAAACTAAGTTGGTTAGAACTGCCCAATTATCTCACCTACACTTAACTTATTCATGCACACAAACACATTTTCAACCCCCCCTCTTTACCTCCCTTTCCTCAACCTTTAAAATGCACCTCCCAGAAAGACTCTTAAGATCTAACAATCAAAACCTAATAGAACTGTATACCTATCCTTTGCATTTGCACGTCTATGGAACTCCCTACCACCATCCATCCGTACCACTTCACTCACATCTAATATCTCATGGGAATGCTCATGCTCCCACCCCACATAATCTCTTCTACTCACTACACCTGTGCCAACTCTTTTACTTCAGTCTCCTAATTCATATATTGGCTTAGCAGGTACTAAGTCATTAGCAAGTAACTACATAGAATTCGCAACTTGTGCTAGTTCACTTCAGAAATTGTATCTCTAAATTCAATGTTTTTATTAGTATATGTACTTACTGTAACCTAAAACTTTAATTGTAGTATTTTTTTTTATTTATTTATTTTTTTTTGGAGCTTTTCTCTCCAGGACTCCATTGAAAACGGGCTCTTCTTGGCCCAATGGACTATCCTGGTAAACCAACTGCAAGTAAATAAAGTATTTATACATGTGGGGTATAGGTATATTTAGATATCCATTTTTCAAACATGTTTAATCTTGCTATTTTTCACACTGGGGAGGGTGTAACTGCCAGAGATTTAGTTTATGAAGTGAATGAAGGTTTAAATGCCTGTATCTATATACTGTATTAATTTTTTTAGATAAATTTGAACAACTGTTTAGAACTTAGATCGTTGTTGTAGTTTTTTTCACATAGTACTGTAAAGGCCCTTTAAGAATTAGGAGTGGGAGGGGTTGTTCTTCTTGATGGATATGACTAATTAACAGCAGGTCATTTAAGAGCTTTGTTGTTAATTTATTATGTTTGAAGAAGTCCATTGCGTGTAAATGAATGAAAGCACTTATTTTGTATACTCATTCCGTGTGGATTTTATACTTCTTTGCTGAATAAAAACAACGGTGTTGGTTATTTTGTAGTCGGTCCCTTCTGGTAGCTGTTTTTTTGTTTGTTTTGTTTTTTCAGTTTGTTTGAAGTGTACGTTGTTCTAGTTGAGTTTGTTTTTTTGTTCGGATGGCTATAGAAGGAGAGGTTGTTGTGATGACCCAACTACTATTTACAGAGACACTTGCAGGTGCTGGAAAGGAGAGTTTGGGGCTTTGACGGCATTTGTGCAGCTTTTATCGCAAAGAGTGGAAGGGTTAACACAAGTCCTTACTAGGATTAAACAACAAAGTCTTCCAACAGATAATGGAAGTAGCAAACTGAACCTTCCACCTGGCCAAATGGCCCTGACATTTAATACACTATCTGCGGTTGAAAGGTACCATCGTGACATTAATTGCTGGTTGCAGGAATTGGCTACATCTATGGGTTGCCCCCAGATTGGAGGGGGCGTTTCTCTTTTGGCATCTTGTGGTTTTGATTTCCATGCTATGGATTTTGGAGGGGAAAATCAGACTATAACTGAGCCTCAAGAGGAAAGATGTGAGGTTCCAGTTTTAAACGACTGGCTGAATTAGGACTTCCAACTGCAGGACCAGGACCAGAGGAACAAAGGTGAGATTAATGTATTTACTGCGAGATTAAAGGAATTTGACTATAAGTTGATGAAATATAAGAAACTGCATCTAAAGAACAGTTATTTATTTGAGTGTGTAAAGAATAGATTGGTTCCTTAAGGGTTACGACTCTGGCATTACCCAACAGGTGTAAAAGTGAACTCCCCCTTACATTTGGAATTATTACAACTATTTGATAAGCAAGGATGTAAGTTCTTAGAAGTGATTATGAGGCATAATAATAAATACATTGAATTACTGACACAGGATTTTAGCAAATTGGATAATCTTAATAAACAGGATAATACATATGAGTGATATAAATACAAATACTTGAGGATTTTTAATAGTCTTGACAGACACTTAGAAATTTTAAGACAAAGGAAACTGAAGAAATTGGAAAGGGACCAAGTGGAGCATGCAAATGGGACAGTGTACCCCCACCCCACTACATCAGAAACATTGGGGAAAATACTGGAACTTACAGGGTCAAAATAGTCAGCAGGAACCAAGGGTACCTTCATGGGGGGAATCAGTGGAGGGGGAGGATATCAGGATCCCTTCCCCCCAATCCCATACAGACGGGACGCAATCAGGTGAAATAAGTGGTTGCAAAGAGGATGGGAGGAACTCCATTACCTACCATTGTGCCAAATTTTTTGATTCCAAGTTGAAGGAATTTTTAAGTGGAGAAAAACAAATTTGTAAGGAGTCATGGAGCTATCTTGCTATGATAAATGAATTGTGCTTCTGTGCAGAAGATATATTTTAACCAATGATCTAAAAGACCTTTACAGTGTTATACCCCGATCAACAGGGGTCCCATGGGTTACAGAATTCCTGTATGAGAAGGTGGCGAAACAGGATGACATCAATTTATATGAAGACCTATTGGACTTGGTTTTAAGCAACAACTGTTTATATTTTGTGGTTCAATTCTACTTAAAAAAAACAGGAGTGGCTATGGGGTCTCCATGTGGAGAGACATTTGCAAATATTGTAATGGCCCAATAGGAGCATAAATATATTTTTAATGTTGCATCAGTGAAAGATAAAATCAGATTGTATGTACACTTTTTGGATGATACTATTATTTTGTGTAAGGATGGAGTGGACAGTATTAACAATTTTATTGAATACATAAACTCCACAACCAATTTTTTGGTATTTACACATGAAATTACACTCAGAGCGGATAGCGTACTTGGATGTATTACTTGAAAAGGATAAGGGTGGCCAAATGTTCACCTGTGAAATCTTCAGGAAGAAAACCTACTCACATACATTCCTCCAGTTTGATAGTTCCCACCTGTACCATCAAAAGAGATCGGTGGTGAATGGACAGCTGGTTAGGCCGGCATACCTCTCAACCATGCCAAATTCCTTGGTATTTTCCATTTTGGGAGGGCAAAATAATAGGGTGCTATGAATTTTCAGGTGGTCCCTTCAAATCCCAATTTTGTTTTCATAATAAAAATGTTTAACACGTGCACACACACACACGCGCGCACACACACACACACACACACACACACAGCTATATAAGTGTATGTGTGCGTGTGCATGTGTATTAGATGTAAGGAAACATCTCTTATCCGAAAACTTCAAAACATTTGCCATTTTTTTCCATTTTCTTCTGCAGACTGCACCTTTCACAGTGAGGAACATCCTGTTAAAATACAGAAGGGTGGTAACTTTGGCAAAATAAAGGATGGAAGGGTAGTTAACTGAAGCTACACCCACCAAGGATGAGACTTGAGTGTCTGCAGAACGCTGATGTGCTGAATGGTACGAACGGAACTTAGAGAGTTAACTGAATTACGTTCAAACTTGCAACCCCTATCTGCTCTATATCTTTAAGATGCCTCTGATTTGCCTCAGCTTTAGAATTTTCTTCTGTTCTGCGACTGCATAAACCATGAGAACACCAAGAAAGCTTGCTTTCACTAAACCGAGACAAATCTGTTAAGATTCCATCCATCCTCAACCCTTTTTCCCATTTTGCACTTGGGTCGTGGTGTCACTTCAGCAGTAACAATTATCTCAAACCATAAATGCGTAGTACAAATAACATTTCTGAAACTTTTCCCATTAAGTAAATGTATATAGAAAATAAATAAAAAGTGTTCCTGATGTGTGGGATTATTGTCCCTGACTATTGAAGTAAAAGGATGAGAGCTATGAATGGTAGTTAACTGATGCTCCACCAGCTGTGGAGGGTTGGGTGCAAGAAGAGACGAAACTTGAGTGCCTGGAGAGTGCTGACATACTGAATGGCACCAACGGAACTTGGAGGGAGAGAATTAACTGATGAATTGCATTCATATTTGCTCTAAATCTTTAAGGTGTCCCCGATTTGATTCAACTTCAGAATTTCCTTCTGTCCTCGTCTTGCCCACTTTTAAGACAAACCGGTTTCAGAGATAAATAACTCACTGTGCAAGTATTCTATGCCCATTTATGGTTTTGTCCTTCGTTCTGAGTCAGAATGAAGGACAAAACCATAACCGGGCATAGAACACTTTCACATTTGACCTCGATTACGCATTACGCTACCAAAAGGCAGAGATAATGCTACCTTGCAGACTTTGTCTCCCACAAATCTATGCAAACTACCCGTAGCTCAGGAAGAGACGCCTGTTTTTAAATTGAATTGGTTTGTGGTTTAGTTTCCAAACAAGTGTGGATATCTTGAACCAAGTTGTACATGAACATTTTCAAATGGGGTGAGTGTTGTTCGTTTAAGACATATATTTTGCTTGTATTGTATATGGAGTGGAGCAGTCATATTTTTTGCGAGCGAGCAGATATTTGTTTTGATTAGCAACAGTAAAGAAATGATGATATGAAAACGATGATGTTGCCAAGTATTTGTCTCTAGTTTTCTGCACAGTACTTTTCTGAGAGTATCGTCCGCGGTGGTGCAGCGATAGCATTGTTGCCTCACAGCAAGAGGTTCTCCCATTCGATTCTCTGTTGGAGTCCGGGAAGTGCTTTCTGTGTGAAGTCTGCATGTCCTCCCCGCGGTTGGGTGGGCGTTCGAAAGACATGCGTAAATGGGCGTGCCTTCGTTGAAGGTTGAACGTCAAGCTGGCACCTCGGTGTTCATGAAAATCTACTGCCAATCAGCGGACCGGAGTTCCGCTGTGGCGACCCCTAACCGGGAAAAGTTGAAAGACAACAGCAACAACTTTTCTGAGAGTATCTATTGGAGTCAGAAACTGGGCTGACATAAGTTCAAACATAGATATAAACATTTACAGGGCTGCATGTAATTTAAATGTAAAAAAATGTATTAAAAGTGTTTTTGCCTTACTTCTGGTTGGAAATTCAATTTGCTGAAGGAACTGTCAGTAGTTTCCTTATGCAGTCTTTGGTAACGGCTGTGTCTGTGATGTGTTTTATAGATTCACAGGTTGTTAATAGGCATACTGATCAAGAGACCATTAAGGCGCCTTGTCCCAGTTGTCATGCATTCCCAACTGTTTAAAAATAAAAACAATGGAAACTAATGTCTCCACATTTAATGCAGCAAGTGTTGGGAAGCCATACTTCCTGTCAAATCAGTTCTCTGTCTCTCTCATCTTACAAGAATAATTTGCTTCCTTTGCAGTTAGCTCATGGTAGTTGTGTACTGTCCTTACTGATTGCTGCTTTTTATTTCCCTTAATGCTGTTTGTTATATACCTACTTGATTGTTTTGTGCCTGGCTTAAAGCTGCAAGCCTGCATCAATCTTTATCACCTAGTCAGTTATTAAACCCTGACATGTGCCTGAAAACAGGCATATGTGTATTTTGTGTATACTTATTTTTAACCTAAAGGTAACCATGAGAAAATGGTAGCTCCAGCAGATAAATCATGGATCAGTCATTAAATACAACAGACCAAAAGTGGATTTACTGTTCATCTGTCTATTTTACTGATTTATTAAACATTAACTTTTGGTTTTGGAATGTTCTGCTTGTGGTTCTGGGAGATTTTTTTTTTTTTTGTAATCTAAAAGTAAACAATGACTAGCGTGGCACTGTATGCCTTATGCCTGATTCAGTTTTATTTGTGCAGAATAGAGAACTAAAACAAATGGTAGATGACCACTAGATGACCACTGGAGTGTTGGTATCACACACACACCGTATTGACAAAAATCAAATGACAAAGCTCACCAATGGCCCTGATGAATCCAGCATACATCCAAGAATCTTATGTATATAAAAGTATTAGTCACAGAACAAGCAAGCACATAAATAGCAAATATTTTAAAATGTAAAATAGAAGTTGATTCAGTGAAGTCCATTTTGGTGGAAGAAAGAGCTTATCACACCATACTGAAGAGTTCTGATTTTTTTTGTGGTCTTAAAAGTCACTTTTTTAATTCATTTTTAGGCAAGCAAAGGCTTGGTGTTTAATAGTTACAGCCACTGTGCTGTCATTTGTATTTGTATATATAGTGGAATGGATTTAACCGTGTGTTACTTTATCAATTAGCAGGGGTGAGTTTCTTCAGAAACAGGTTTCTGTGTGCATGGTAAGACTCTGTTATATATAAGAGTTACTTTGCAATAGAAACATGTGGTTTGTTGTGTTTTTATAGGTTCATAGGTGTTTACTAGGCTAACAACCACAAGGGCCTTGTTGAGCCTAGCCTTGCATCCCAAATCTTTGACAAATTCTGATATCCTTGATAAGTGCAAGCAGGGGCTTGGGAGATGAAACATTTACAAGCTAGGGCCTTGGAGATAAAAGGTGCGTGCATGTTTCAGTGTGCTCCTCTTACTTTAAGATGATATCCTTGTTAGTGTTCTATGTAAGGCTGCAAGATGCATTTTTTATATTATTAACAGACGGATCAAAGGGAGGGATTGATAATCTGCATTGTACATATTTCACTGCTTAAAGTTATTGTTACTGTGAGGTAAGGTAATTTAGTCCTTTCCTCCACTGCAGGGTGATTTAAGAGTTAGTATATATAATATGGCTGGGGGTGTAGGGGTGTAGGGGGTTTTGTTGTCCCATTAAAAAATAAAACATAGGGTAAAAAGTGATTTATTTTAGTTTTTAATGGGTTTGTTATTTGATGTGGCAGCAGCAGTTAATTTTATTGTACATTAGTTTTGCACAAATTCAAATATTAATATAAATAAAACACTATTGTTCTTCTGCTTATTTTGTGTTTGATGATCATATTTCAGTTGCATGTTCTTCATTTTGCATTTAAAAGTCAGTATCCCACAATTCCACTGGAGTGGTTAATTATGTATGCATATTCTATGTTAATCAGCGTACAGATTTGTACCTATTTTTCATGGGTCTTTGTCCAGATTTTTGATGTTTCCAGGTTGAGAGGTATGTAGGGCGGCCAGGATGGTCACTTTGGATGGGGACTTTTCGGAAGAATGCATGATTATGAAAGATATGTTTATCAAGAGGGGTTACCCTCTGGTTTTAGTGGATGAACTTTTGAACAAGGTACGAAGAAAAAGTGAATTAGGCTTTTATGTTCCCATCTTGAAAGGGTCAAGGGCCATGAATTCGAACCCAGACGTGGTTCTGTACAGGTTTAACCATTTGGACACCTACAACTTTATTGCAAATTTAATAATAATGTACAGTAATGATGATAGATGGTTGAGGTGGGTTTTAAATAAGAACTGGGCTGTCCTGGAAGAAAATTCTCCCATTAAAGAAAAAGTGGGAAATGGACTGAAGAGTACATACAGGAGAGGCAAGAATATGAAAGAAATTCTAGAGAAAACTAAGGATAGTGGTCAGAGTAGAGTGAAAGTACCAAAAATGAAAAAAATGTGGGTTTTGCACCCAGTGTAAACATGTTCAGATGGGGGAAGGGTTCTTTCTCGGGGGGGTACATTATAAAATGAGTAATTTTGACTGTAACACCAAGGGGGTAGTTTACTTAGCTCTGTGTCAGATCTGCCCCTGTTTTTATATAGGTAAGATGGAACGCAGGATGAGGGAGGATTTATGAGCATGAGTACAGTGTCAAACGGGAATACTTACAATGCTTTGGCCAAAAATGTTTTGGCTAATGAGGGTCATTATTTTAAGTACAATGTTACTGAACAAGTTGAAAAAATGCTTACGGGAGGACTATGGCCCTTATATCATGAGAAAAGAGAGTTATATTGGCAAGTGATTTTGAATGCCTATACTTGGCCCAGGAAAAACAAATGGTGTTCCATTACCTGTCTTTTAAAACTGAGAGCCCTGACTAGATGAACTATATTATTAAGCGATTATCAATTGTGGTTATGGGCAATCTCTTATTTTTTACCTCTTCGTTTTTTAACTAGGGGATAATTATTAGGGTTCATATCTGTTTTAATATAACTTTTGTGGTATACTATTATTTATATTTGAAATTATTTATTGGTTAAACAAATGGTCATAATATTTACCTACTTATTCATTCTTTTTATACTTCTATTACTCCTTTACATTTTAGAGTGCTTGGGTTTTTAATTGTGACTAAAAGGGTGTTTATAAGTTTTAAATTTTTATTTATTTATTTAACATTTGTTTTACCAGGATCGTCCGACTGGACAGCTCGCGCCCATTTTCAGCAGAGTCCTAGGGAGAAAAGCTCCAAGAAGTTACAATTGAAATACTTAGGTTATTAAAGATTAACATTAAGTAGAATATTGACATTTATGCAGGTATGACAGTTGTATGCAATGATAGTTGGATAACAGTGGTAGAATGCTAACATGTAAAAGGCAGAAACAGTTCAAATGCAAACAGTCATATGCAATATAATCACGTAGCTCAATCAGCAGATCACAAAACGTACAGTATTTGTACAATATATGAACATAAGGTAGTCAGAGTAGGTATATATTTACAAAGTTATGCATTGCACTTAGGTCTTTCCTATACCTGACAGAATTATGTTGTGATTAATGGGCCATGTGCTAGTACTACTATATTATAATTGTATGTTCTTGTGTAAGTAAATATATGTATACGTGTGGGGTAGAGCTGTATTTCGTATCCATTTTTTCAAACACGTTTAATCTTCCTATTTTCCACACTGGGGAGGGTGTACCTGCCAGAGATTTAGTATTATGAAGTGAATGAAGGTTTAAATGCCTGTATCTGTATACTAGATTCTTTTTTGTAGATTGATTTGAACAACTGTTTAGAACTTAGATCCTTGTAGTTTTTTTCACATAGTACTGTAAAGGACCGTTAAGAAGGGTTTGGAGGGGTTGTTCTTCTTGATGGGTAAGACTAATTAACGACAGGTTATTTAAGGGCTTTGTTGTTAATTTATTATGTCTGAAGAAGTCCATAGAGTGTAAATGGATGAAAGCGCTCATTTTGTACACTGATTCTGTGTGTATTTTATACTTCTTTGCTGAATAAAAATAACAGATGTTCTTCATGTTTCATTCTTGCAGTCATCACATTTGGGTTATCTGCTTGCAGTAGCCCTCAGTCGTCCTGATTATCAAAGTCATGGGTCCTGCATCGGTTGCTGTCTCATCTTCCGTGACGTCAGGTAGTCAGGGGTATAAAGCATGCAGCCGGCACCATTACATCAGTCTTTCTTGCTGTGCAGTGCCCGAAGCAGAAGCAGTTCGTAAGTGCCGGTCGGCCGACTCCTGAAATTTTCATTTTCAAGTTTCAGAACCGAAGTCTTCAACTAAAGCTAAGTACCCCACTGGGGAAACTTTTTCTTGCTCTAAACCGATATCATTAAAAGTCAGTAATTCTATTTCTTGTGGAAAGCAAATACCTCATAAAGATTTTCATTCATACTGTATTCCTTGCCTAAGCCCTGACCACAACATACCTCACTGTCGGTTTTGTGCCTTATTTAAACAACGAACTAGTTGTCGTTGGTATATTTACGCTTCTAAATATTTTGGTACTCGGTTCAGTTATCCAGATATGTCTTCGGTAAGCCACCCGACTACCAACATTCCGTAAAAACGCAAAGATAAAGACAGAGACAGGCTGCGTAGGTCCAAAGCTGCCGACGACGCTTCTCCTAAGATAGTCGCCAGTTCACCGGTACTCAGTGAGGTGCTTTTGCAGCCCCTGATACCCACTACTTCAGATTTGCAGGCCTCTACTGAGACCCATTCAGAGTCTGGTATGCCGCGAGATGCTTCAACTGTGGATCCTGCGGATGTCCCTACCTTGGATGGGTCCAGAGCCGCTGTGCAGGCACCGGCTTCTGAGGGTGTATTCAGGCCTACTAACTTGCATATTAAACCAATGCCATCTTCTTCAAGGCCTAAAACTCGAACCATGCCACATCCAGGCCTCTATGCCTAAAAAAACAATTAAGATAAGAGTGGCTGAAGACCTTATTACTTTAATCAGGGGAAGCCAACCTTCCCCTCTAAGAGACCTAGGACTGAATTTGCTTATGATACTTCTGACCAGGATTCTGAAGTTTCTGTTTCCTCTGATGACCAGGATTTACCCCATCTACCTATGAGGATTCTGATGCAGAGGACTCTATTCCCTCTGCTCCAACCCCCCCCCAGAGGATTTCTCTTTTGGTGAAACCTTGCATACTCTTAGGGAGCATTTTCGCTGGGAAAGCCAGGATTATTCTGATTCTTAAAAGAGGCTTAGGGATTTCCTACTCCTGCCCCAACACAGGGCTTTAGCTATCCCTCCTGTACTAGGCATTGTTGATGATGCCTTTTCGGAATCTAGCTTGGCCCCTGACTCTTTACCTCCTGCTCCCAGAAAACTTGATAGATATTACAGGATTCCTGACTCTCACAATTTCCTTTTTAAAAATCCTACTGTGGATCCAGAGACTATTTCACAGGGACCCAAGGGCATTAAGGCTACTACTGACAAAAATCCTACTCCCTATGATAGAGATTCCAGGGCGCTGAATATATGGGGTAAGAAGGTATACATTTCTGCAACCTTGGCTATTAGGGCCTTAAACTGCCAGTTTCATTTGTTAAAGTATCAGCAGCATGTTATTGGATTGCTTAAACAGAAAATTATGTTGATTCCTGACTGTGCTGAAAGTAAGGATTTACAAGATTTAATGCATTCTGCTGAACAGGTTGGCAAACATACTTTGCAATGTGGTTTTGATTCACTAGAGGCATCTTACAGGGCTGCTGTCACTGGGTCTGTACTTAGAAGGCATGCTTGGCTGAAAGGGCAATCTTTGCCAGATCATATTAAAGCTAAATTGCTGGATGCTCCCTTAAATCAGGACCGCCTGTTTGGCAACAAAGCAGAAGAAGTTCTTAAAAAGATGGAGGAAAAAGCTAAATCTATGCAAACTGTTAAAGATTTCCTACAAGTACAGCCTCCAAGATTTAGTAGGCATTGGCCCTCTAAGAATTGGTCCTTTCTTGCCTCTTCCAGGCCTTCTCAGTCCAAACCTAGAACCAGCAGAACACCCAGGCTTCAGTCCCAGGATACACACAGGACTAAGCAGTGGGGGGCTCCCACTTCCAAATCAGGGCATAGTAAGACTCATCCCTATGGTAAGCTGTCTCAATGACTTAACTTTAAAATTTCCAAGCACTTCTCAACTGACTGCTCCTTTAGGGGGAAAGCTTGCTCTGCAGGCAAAAAACTGGGAACTCATTACCCAGGACAAATGGGTTTTAAATATAGTTTCCCAAGGATACAGATTTCACTTCCACACGTTACCAACCCCAAACGGTTGGCCAGACATACCCCCAAATCAGTGGGCAGAGGCTCAAAAGCAAGTACTCTCTCTCTTAAGCTTAAAGGCTATTCAAACTGTACCAGCAGAAGGAAAGGGACAAGGTTTCTACTCAAGACTTTCCCTGGTACCCAGAAAAGACAACTCATGGCATCCTATCGTGGACTTTTCTATCCTAAACACCTATTTGGTGATTCCAAATTTCAAGATGCTAACTCTTCACCAGTTGCTTCCTATGCTTGGCAAGGATGCCTGGTTGGCAACACTGGATTTAAAGGAAGCCTACCTGCACATCCAAATCAGGGAATCTTGCAGAAGATACCTACGCTTCAAAGCAGGCTACATGCACTATCAGTTCTCTGCACTGCCCTTTGGTTTATCTACTGCACCCAGGGTATTCACAAAGTGCCTAGCTCCAGTCATTGCATTTTGTAGGTAAAGAAATATTCAAATATATCCATACCTGGATGATTGTCTAATTCAGGCAGAAAGCCATGACATACTTTTGAATCATCTGGCATTTGTACAAAAGGTGCTAACTTGTCTGGGGTTCACCATAAACGAAAAGAAATCACATCTGGTACCCTGTCAACAAATTATATTCCTGGGAGCAAGCTTGAACACAACTTCCCAGATGGCTTTCCTCACACCAGTGAAACAAATTCATTTGACAACTTACTTCAAACTAATGGCCACAAAAACCCTGCTATCTGCAAGGCAAATACTGCAAGCCTGGGGGTTCATGGCCTCTTGCATTCATCTGATTCCATATGCAAGACTGCATATGAGGAAACTACAATGGTATCTAAAAAGCCTATGGTGTCAACATTCTCGGGATCTAGAAGCAATGATTCCGATCATACCTTACCTACAGTTAGAGTTCCTTTGGTGGGCTGATGCCTGTCACTAAAACAAGGGACTACCATTCACTCTACCCCCTGCCGCCCAAACCCTAACAACAGACGCATCAGACTATGCATGGGGGGCTCACCTGGCAGGGATGTGCATTCAGGGCAAATGGAACCCAAGTCATATGCACCTGTATATCAATCAAAAAGAAATGTTAGCTGTACAGAATGCTCTGACAGCCTTCAAGGACCACATTCTTCCAGGACAATTAGTGGTAAAGACGGACAACACCACTGTTATGTGGTATATAAGCAAGCAGGGGGGGTACCCATTCATACCCCCTCTGCAGACTAGCCATGACTTTGTGGAACACAGTCTTGAGCTATCAAGTGCATCTACAGGCTCAGTTCCTGCCAGGGAAAACTAAATACACTGGCAGACCTACTAAGCAGAAATCTCATGGACCCACACAAGTGGAAATTGGAACCAAAGACTTTCAACATGTTGATAAACAAATGGGGGAGCCCAGATATAGATCTGTTTGCTTCCCCCCAGAACTACCAATTGGACAAATTCTGCACAAGGACTCCCCACAAACAAGCTTGGAAAGTGGATGCTCTGTCCTTCAGCTGGAAAAATCTGTCAGTTTATGCCTTTCCTCCTCTGCCACTCCTCTCCAGAGTACTACTAAAGATCAAACAGGATAAACCAAGGATGATACTGATTGCACCAGACTGGCCACGCCAACACTGGTACCCCCTCTTGTGCAATGTTTCATTGCTGGCCCCATGGCACCTGCCTCAGACCCCTACCCTGCTGTCACAGCAGGTGAGCCAGATTCTGCACCCTCAGCTTCAAACCCTGAACCTAGCAGCCTGGCTAATTACCATCCCTCAGTAAACAAGTGTTGGATGTTATTTTGGAGGCAAGGAGGCCAAGTACTAGAAAATCTTATGCTGAAAAATGGAAAAGATTCTGTCCCTGGAACCAGTCTCAATGGATGGGCACAGCAGCGTCCAATTTATCTCAGATTCTTCAGTACTTAACTGAGATGCTTCACAGGGGCCTTTCTTTTTCCTCCATCAAAATTCATGCCTCAGCCATTTCAGCTGATTGCAACACAGAACCACCCCGCTTCTCTCATCCACTGCTCAAGCAGTTCCTCAGAGGGGCCAAAAACTTAAGACCACCCAGGAGAGCCCCCAACTCCAGCCCTGGGACCTTAACCTTGTATTGGAAAAACTCACTCTTCCTCCTTTTGAGCCAACTGCTAGTGCAGAGTTAAATTCCTTTCTTGGAAAACAGCCTTCCTTTTACCAATCATTTCAGCAAGAAGGGTATCTGAATTACAGGCCCTTATGGCAGTGGAGCCTTTCATCATCTTTCATGCGGACAGGGTTTCCCTCGGGACCAATCCCTCCTTCATGCCCAAGGTAGTATCCAGTGTGACTCTTAATCAATCCATTCATTTGCCAACCTTTTTTTTCTAATCTACAGAACATAGGAGAACGGATACTGCACTCCTTAGATGTGCACAGGCAACTTAGATTTTACTTGGACAGGACTAAACCTCAAAGGAAAGCTGAACAACTGATGGTGGCATTTGCTGCAGGGGCAGAGGGGAAGGCTATTTCAAAGCAAACCATTTCTAAATGGATAGGCCATTGCATTCATTTCTGCTATAACCACCATGGAAAACCTACCCCACAGGGGATTAGACCACATTCAACCAGGGCTGCATCTACCTCTACAGCCTTTCTCAGAGGTGTCCCCACCAGGGACATCCTAGAAGCTGCTACCTGGAGTTTTGTATATAGTTTCACCAAGCATTATCATTTGCCAATTTTCTCTAAATCCAGATCTGGCTTTTCCACTGCAGTCTTGCAGAGCCTTATAGCTGGTCCTAATGCTATCTAAATTCCTCCTCCCATCCTTAGCTTTGAGAATCTACCCAAATGTGATGACTGCAACAGTGAAACACGTAGAACATAGTACAGTTGTGTACACTTACCATAAATGTAGACGCTCGAGTGTATTCACTGTTGCAGTCCTGGTTACCCTCCCTCCAGCCCCCTGACTTCCTTTGGCTATACCTCTATTCTCCTTTACTATGCTTAAAAGCTTTTTGGTGTATTTGCTTTTTTGTTGGAGGTATAACCTTGGATATATATATTTAATTGCTTCCCATGAGGGGGGCACCTGACATCTGGGGCAAGAAAAACTGATGAAATGGCGTCAAGCTGAATTCTTTATACCCCTGACTACCTGACGTCACAGAAGATGAAACAGCAACCGACGCAGGACCCAATACTTTGATAATCAGGCCGACTGAGGGCTACTGCAAGCAGATTACTTAAATGTGATGACTGCAACAGTGAATACACTCGAACATCTACATTTATGTTAATTGTACACAACTGTACTTTTTAGTTATTTTGCAGTCAGTCCCTTTGGGTAGCCTTTTTTTTTTGGTTTGTTTGAAGTGTACATTTCTCTGGTTGAGTTTGTCTAGTAACCTGGTGGCTTGAAGTAATGTAGATGGCAATCCACAGCAATTTCAAGGTCAAGAAGAGAAGGGAAGTTAGTACACATATACCATGTGACACAGATAGAAGGGATACCAGAATGGGCCATTGTTGGTTGTGGAGGCTTAATGGCTTTCAAGAGGTTTGATTAATGTTTGTCCCATGTTGAAATGTGCACGTACCCATGTATTTATGAAAGTCTGCTAAATCTGTGAAGAGATCAGCACTGTCGCAGGATGACAGGGAGCGTATTCCAAAGGAGAGGGAGAAATTGGGTTATACATCCGATTTTTATTTTTATTATTTTATTTTTATTTTTTTTGCTGTGTGCTGCGGTGGTGGTGCTGCGGTAGCGTTGTCGCCTCACAGTAAGACGTTGTCCTGTTCGATTCTCAGCTAAAGCGTCTTCTGTGTGGAGACATGTCGTGAATGGGCGTACCTTCATTGAAGGTTGTGCATCAGGGCTGGCAACTCGGTATGTAAAAATCTACTGCCAATCATTAGCAGACCGGAGTTCCGCTGTGGCGACCCCTAACCGGGAAAAGCCGAAAGATAAACAACAACATCACCTTAAAGTAACTGCATTTATATACTTTGTTAATCCTCTAATTGTTTTCATTCCAAGCAAAGTGCCTGAAAGAGGTGAGTGTCTTCCATGGGCAGAAAATAAGATAGAGATTCCCCTTCATGAGGTAATATAACACAGAGGAAGGACAGCTCTTCCACTCTGAGTAACCCAGGTTGCCATGCCCTTCAGTCATAGAGCAGAATGTTAACACACTGTTGAGCTGAATCAGGTACTTATTGACACATGAATTCAGATTCATAACCATAAAAAAAATTGCAGGGTATGTTTAAATCTGTATATTGCAGTTTGAGGTCTGTCTGCTCTATTTCTTGAATGTGGACTTAACCCCAAATAAGGTGCATATGTGTGTGTGTGTGTGTGTGTGTGTGTGTGTGTGTGTGTGTGTGTGTGTGTGTGGCAGACATACATTTTAATCATATACATTGCTGGTATGCTAGTGTCTGGATTATTATATATGGAAGTGATGACTGATGATGTATTTAATTTCTGCATATGTTGATGTAATGTATCAGTAGCATTTTTATATCTTCATTTAAAATGTAAATAGTGGCATATTTTCTAATTTCATATTATTCATTATAAATGTGTGTGTTTTAACAGAATGAAGTCGGATTGGTGGAATACTTTCAGAGAGTTGTTGAGCAGACACAGTCTAATCCAAAGAAAGTGATTGGTTGGATTATAAATGAGCTTCTGGGCCACTTGAAGCAGTGCAACCTCCCAGTCAAACAAAGGTGACAATAGCATTTTCTGAGATTGTTATTTGCTTTTAAGTAACAAGAAAGCCTAATGTTTGTAACTTTGCTGGTAGATGGCCATGTACATAATAATGCATGATGACATATTTACTATTTGAAGAATAATTTACTATAGAAGCAGCTGAAGCATGGAAGGACTCTGAGTTTAGTCATTCCTATCTGTTAAAACTATGGGCAGAACCCAGAAAGGTTATCATGAACAGTAACCTCATTTTACTCCTCACCATAATCATTTCCACTTCAGAGACCATCCCACTGCAGTGCTATACCACAAAGAGGTGCAGCACCATGGCGAACTGCCTCTGTGATATACCACAAATGGTAATGAGACGGTCCAGGGGGAGTGGCCCATATTAACTAGTAATGTACTTTCCCCAGGAAATACCCATGGTAAACCAATTACGCTCATTTGGAGAATTGCCGAGCTGTGTAAGTTATCCCTGCTGACTGTGCTAATGGACATGGCCAAATGTTCACATTCATCCATTGCTCCCAGTGGGTGCGATCACATATGAGGTAAGAACCAGAGAGTTTGGTGACAAGACAGCAGTGGTGAGGGTGGGTGCCTGACCGTGCGTGTGTGTGTGTGTGTGTGTGTGTGTGTGTGTGTGTGTGTGTGTGTGTGTGAATGCAGAAGGATGAGTTACCTTGTGTGTGTGTGTGTGTCTTTGTCTTTCAGAATGTTTGCCTGAGTGGTTGCTGTAGGAAAGTTATATAGGGGATAGGTTGGGTCAGTGTGTGTGTGTGTGTGTGTGTGTGTGTGTGTGTGTGTGTGTGTGTGTGTGTGTGTGTGTGTGTGTGTGTGTGTGTGTGTGTGAATGCAGAAGGATGAGTTACCTTGTGTGTGTGTGTGTGTGTGTGTGTGTGTGTGTGTGTGTGTGTGTGTGTGTCTTTCAGAATGTTTGCCTGAGTGGTTGCTGTAGGAAAGTTATATAGGGGATAGGTTGGGTCAGTGTGTGTGTGTGTTTAATGGGTGTGTGTTCTCATGAGTGTGATCGAGTGGGGAGGTTGTGTATGTCTGTGCTTATATGAATGTGTGCGGGAAGAGACAGTCATACCACAACACTTCTGTACACTATAGACTGGGGGGAGTGTTGAACACTAGATACCCAAGATTCTGATTATGTCATGGCTAAAGACACTTAAAAAGATTCCAACCCCTGTACCCTCCACACTCACAAACCGCTCTTTAGCAGAGTTTTAGTCCTCTGCACTACCACTAGACACCAGGGTCACACTTGCATATTACCTTGAGTCTTAAAAAAAAGTTACATTAAAAAAGGAAAAGAGTTTCAAACTCTGTACCCTTAGCAAAGCAAGCAGAAAGACAAGACCTAGATGTTATATACTGATTGCACTACATATTTGTGTTTCAATATAAAGTTGACCAAATGGAATGTTTTCTGCACTATATTCCTATCCTAGGTTAGGGCCACGACGTGTGGTACCAGTCTACTACCCCACCACATCTTTGCCAACATAATCTAGCCAAATTCCACTTCCTTTTGGTAGGTGTCCAGTATTCCTTATAGTATGTGTTTTGCTACATGACTGTTCCTAAATGATCTAAAGAGAATGTTATATTTGTCCCATAAAGTCTGTAATTCTCTAAAGGTAATTCCTGGTACTAGTTTTGAATTCCATTTATTAAACGTTTTCAAATGTTGTGTCTCTGTAATTCTAGTAAACTGTACAATAGTTGCAAGATTCTTTTTCCAAGCTGATGAAGAAAAAAGGGAATTACATGTTTTTTTTTGTTTTCAAAAATAGACCAGACAAATTTAAGTCTGTTTTTAGAGCTGATAAAAGGAGTGTTGGTAAACTTTCAAAGTTTCTGTTTAATTGTTCTATATGTATTATTGTATTTTGTTGAGCAGTTATACTACTAAAAGAGAGATTTTTTTTATCCAGACTAAATTAATAAATTGAGTTAGTAACCATCTCTTTAATGGAAGATCTTGCCATGGAAAGAATGTAGTAGGAAGGAGATGTTTAACTGCTTTGTCATTTTTATGGATTGAAAAAAAATGAATATTATTGGAATATACCAGATGATAGCTATCTAAAAAAATAGCATAAATCTGCTCATTATTATTTGTGTATGAAGTGTAAATATTCAAACAACATTGGAAAAACATAGAATCTAAATGGTCATGGGATGAAGGGCAATGTCATACCCGTATATGGCTATGCTGAAGCTTGGGACAAAGCCAGGAGGAACATTAAATGGCAGTAGGGGGAAGTTTTAAACTATTACTCAAACTCACTTAGAATTGCTAGAGCAGCAAGTCTATTACCACCACGCACTTTGTAATAAATAAGGAGAATAAAACTCTAATGTCTGGCATTATTGACTGACTGTAAGGGTCCGTGAATTAGGAGAGCAGGGACAAAAATAAGAAACAGTAGGAACTTTCTGTCATCTCAGGAGTAAGTAAGAGGTGTGTGTGTGTGTGTGTGTGTGTGTGTGTGTGTGTGTGTGTGTGTGTGTATATGTGTGTATATGTGTGTATATGTGTGTGTGACAACAGTGCATATCGCCTCAGTAATTAAGGGCGATTCAGAGACATGCAAATTAGCCCATAATGAGGTCTTTCCTCATTGAGGCTAATGTCTGTCTGAATCCCAGAGTATAGCTGCATTTGTGAGTACTAACTGAGCTCATGAAGAGCAAACAACATAGTTGTGAGAAAGGAAGTCTAGTGGTAATAGTTATATATATTGTAACTGATTTAGTTCAGTATAGACAGGACAATGCTCTTGACAATTCTGCTTTAGCAGCAGGTGTCTACCATGTGTTGTACAGAGTGATTTCAGTGAAAAAGTGATTCTTTTTAAACAGGGATGTTGGGAGTGACTTTAGTCACTGACTTCCATTGCATAGTTGTTTTTTACCAATGACAGTACACTCCACGAAAAAAAATGTGCCAACAGTTATTAGATTAAATCAGCAATGTGGACTATATGTTAAAGCAGGAGGTTTAATGCTAGGGAGAAAAGTTGCACATCTGGAAATGGTTATTTGGATTAAATTATTTTATGATCATATGTATTATGCTTTTTATATATGTCCATTTGTTTCTTTTTAAGGGGAATTTGTTTGTGTCAGAAAAAGTAATGCAGTAGATAAATTGAGCTGTTTTTCTCATGTAGCACTTTTGTGCATCCACAACAAAAGTTTAGAATTTAATTTAATTACTATTCAGACTGCAGTGCTAGAAATATAGTCTAGCTTAGTTTTTGCCAATATTGTAAAGTTTTGTATGTGGGCAAGACTAATAGAATGCTCAAAGAACACATTTTAAAACATATGAGGGACGTAGTAAACAAAAAGGAGAGTAGTGCCCTAGCTAAACAAGTAGAAGCTGAAGGGATGTGCCATGTATTTAAATTTTTAGTTTTAGAAGTTCTGGAAGAAAATATCAGAGGGAGTGACATCAGAAATAGAACAGAAGAGGCTGAGCAAAAATGGATTCTGCAACTAAATGCAGACAACCCCCCCCCCCCCCCCAGGCATTAATGAAACTGTTTCTCTGAAACCATTTTTAAAGGCAAGAGCCCTAAAGTAGTAATTCCCTTCTACATGGTCCTATAAGCATTCACATTTGAACTTGCATACTGTTTTTAACAGTTTTATGTCTATTTATGTTTTTTTCTATTATTTTTAAATTGAGTCTGATATAAATATTTAATTGTTTGTCTTAACTGATTGGTCACTTTGAAAGTATATACATCAAGGAAGGCGTTGGATGTTTATTAAATCTGATGAAGGTGACCTGGAAGGTCATGAAAGCGCTCACTTTGTCCTTACAATAAAGAATTTTCCTTCTACTGTGGCAGTTCAACTTTTATGCATCTGTAAACTGTATTGTCATTTACCCATAAAAAAGCACAGTACTTCCTTCCAACTTTATAATGGTCAGATATCTCAAACCATGTTCTTGTAAGCAACATAAAAGTCAAAGCATATAACAGCCTGTTTTTATTCATCCGTATGTGTGTAGTATTGGGGACAAATATTTTTATTAACATGAAACAAAAGTCTGCTTCCTAAAACACTCTTAGTTTTAAAATGCACTTTTATAACATAACATCAAAAGTAACACCTACATCAAATATATAGGTGAGCACGCTCATATATTTCTCATAGTGTTCATTCTTTTTAAATACATTATGGTTAGAATTAATAGTAATATGTTTAACTAGTACACCGGCATTCAAAATACCACATCTCCACTCAGGCAATCCAAGGTCGAATTGCAGCTTGGACACCTGATTGAGCTGGTCTGGAAAGATGAGAGTGTGTGATCCTTGCTTGGTTAATCCATCCTGGGGAGGGAAGTCACTCTGGCACACACTTGAATGGAGCCCAATGGGGGCAGTAGATGTAACATCCATGGAGCATGGCCCTGTGAGCACAAGCTGCCACTGTGCATTTGCACATAGCTGAGGAAGGGTGCATCCATTGAAAGGGTAGATATCTCCACAGGACTAGCAAGCTGTCCTGCTCCATACCATCTGACTCTTGCTGGGGGAATGAATGGGTGATTGGGCTGTAGGTGAAGGAACAAAATGGGCAGCAGGGCTCCTGCCTAGCTTGAGGATGCATAGTCTTTGCCCCCACAGAACACTGGGCTGATTCTGCAGAGTAAAAAATAAATAAATTTAAAAAATGTAGCATTTTTTAGCAGCCTGAAAGTTCAAGAATAGTTTTTGCTTTATTACTTACATTTTCAATGTTTTTTAAACAGCCATTTTTATAAGGCCATCCAATTGATGCTTGTGTTTCTTTCTTGCCAGTGCACTCCACTCTGTCCGAAGAGATTGTATTTCCATTGCCATTTTTTTCTTGGCCTTTTCCATGTCCCCATTCCTGTTACTCTTTAAGTGTTTCAGGGCATTCATTATTTTGCTTCCTTTATTAAAGATTCTTCAGTGCACTAAGGGGATGCCTGTAAAGTATCTGTTTTTGACCATGCTGATGTAAACATCTGTTTCCCTGTGAAGAATACCTTGAAGACAGGCAGGTATGATAAAATTGTTGAATTCTGCTTCACTGATGTTTGTTAATTGAGACAGGGACTGTGTCATTTCTTTCAGGGTAGTGTCCAGGAAATTATGATCCACCATTCCCAGTCTAGTTTTCTCCATGATCCCTTCCATGTCTGCCACAGCTGCAGTAAAGCTTACTGATCCTCCTACATGTCAAAAATTACATCAAAATCTCTCAGATATCCATATAATTGAGCTGCCAACAACAGCAACTGATGTGCCTTATATGTTACTAGTGACCTTTTAGAAAAAAAAAAACAGTCCTCTGCACCATTTTGTTTTTCACAAATTAAAGTATGTGAAACCATCTTAACCTTCCACCACTCTGCTCAGTCTCAGACGGTGCCTTTTGACCTTATCTTTCATCAGATTGATCAGCTTTTGCTCAACATAAGCAAATTGACTAGTCATTTCCGCACACTTATTTTGCATCTGTGCTCTCTTTCCTCGAGAGGCAATGTGTTATCTTACTGTTCCTTCAGAAAGTCACTAGAATCATAATCAGAGGAGCTGGGCTGTTTTACATTTCCCAAACACCACTATCATCTGCCATGAACTGCTTCCATATCTACATCCATTTCCAACTTCTATATTGTTAGCAGAAGGCATAACATCAATCAAATGCCCTTGCTCTTCTTTCAAAGTCTTCACACACATTTTCTTTTCACATTTTTTTGCAAAAATCACATATTAAGTTGTATTATGTCTATAACTGTATGTAACAATGTACTAATGTTAAACTATACTCTGCTTTAGTAGGATATAATGTATACACACAACTGTAAAATGTAATAATGTCTGTACTTTATGGGGAGCTTTTCTCCCTGGGCCTGCGCTGAAAATGGGTTTCTGAACCAGTCAGACTTTCCCGGTAACCAAATGACAGTAAATAAATAAATAAATATAAATCAGAAGGCATCATTTATAAAACAGCGTCTTTATCTACCACCGGGACCAAAATTGACATGAAATTTGATCTAAATAATAAATGCTAGTTTCAAATATTAGATCTTACTAGTGTGTCTGAAAGTATTGACCTACATCATGAAGGTTGCAAGACGTTCCTTAAAGACTTCAGGTTGATGAACTTTGGTATCCTTAACTTTTCAAGCAAACTACATGCACTTGGGTACTCGACAATGTTCTGAATTTAGGAAATCTTTTGAGAATGTATTTTTATTTAGTTAAGCTGGATATTTCAGCACTTTTGATCATTTAGAATGTAGCTACACAACTGTGTCTTTAAAGGTAACACAATGAACTGCAACAAAAGTGTTTTGCCAGACATAGTAGAAGAATGTGAAGGCTGCTAACAAAACTGGAAATATTGTGAGAAGCAAAGTAGTTTGATTAGTGCAATGTAATACATGTGGGGAAGAAAAATAAAAGAGTAAAGCATCCAAGAATTAAGGCCAATCCAGTGAAAGTAAAAAGGGATGCTTATTCCTGTCAGATGGCCCACAAGTGGGCAAGCAGTGTAAAAAAACGGAAGATGGGCTGACGTTACTTTGATTCATAAAGTGAGGCATTACTATCTCAAGGTGTGAATTACATTCCTGCTGCACACAAATGTTAAGATACTATCTAGAGTACACTTTACAAATCTAACACTGGTGATTCTCTTCAGTGATTTAATTATGCAGTTCATCTTCTCTTTCTATTACATGTAACATTTTTCCTTCAAAGCTGCCACATTCAAGAGACATGCACGACCTTTACTGGCACATACCATGACGTTATGCACTGGTTTATAAGAACACACCTAAGCCTTCAGCCTGCAAGTATTTGACTGACACACATATTGGATCTCCTTTCTGATGCAAATTGGGCAGTCATTTTGTTCTTCACCAGCAAGCCTCTTGAGTTTCTGTGACTTCTGTATAAGCCAGGGCCAATTCCAGTTTGGTCACTACTATCTGGGAGACATGAATGATGTGAAGTACTGTTGTACCCATTAGAAATTCATCTGTGTAGGTAGAAATTCCTGGCTTGTGTCACTGCCAGGAGGATGACAGAAGCTGTTTTTTTTTTTGTTTGTTTTTTAAATGTATGAGCAACACAAAGAAGAGCCATGGGCAGCCTGAGATCTCTGTTAGGGCACCATCAGAAGGACCAAGACACAGATCTTAGGCTTTAGTTAACTCTTCCTACTGTTAAGTCCATTCCAAAAATGTCTTTATCTCCAAAAGTGTGGAGCTTTTCCTTACTTAACTAGAGGTCTAGAGAAGACCTTACCCCTAGCTCTAATTCTGAGTGTTTGTCTCAAGGTGGAAGCACCACCCATTCCTTGGTGGACTGCCTGTAGTATTTTGCTGACTAACCTAATCCCAACAGACAGGCTAAGTTACTTTCCCATACATTGGGGGTCAATGAAAACTGAGGACTCTTTCCAGGATCTGCCCTATGGGCCCCACAGAATGTGGTGGCCTGTTTTTTTTAGAGGGGAGGGGTCTCATGTCGAGACTTAGATTTCAGCAGATGTTTGAGGTCTTTTGATAACTTGAATCCTAGATATAGAAATGCACCTTTAAGAAATACATGCCAATGCCAGCATTTGAGCTTGTTGTTGGCCTGTTGTGTCCCTGTCTCCTTTAACAAGCATTAACCTAAAAGCCAGATTACTGTCACCTGACCTCCAACATGTGCCCATCATATGAGTGTGTCTGTGTGCTGATCCATAAATGTATCTGTCACTTGAGCTGGCTGGGAGAGGTGGGGAGCTCTTGTTGACTCTTTTGATAAGACCTTGGCTGAGTGAAGCAAGTCCTTAACCAGGCATCCTCAAGCCAACTCTTGTATGACAGTCCTATGAGAACACAATACTTGTCAACATGAAACAAGTGGAGTTAAAACCCTGTACAGGGTTAGTAAGAGAGTTTACTCCTCTGTTACATTGAAGCTCAATAGCCTCAACTGTTCATCTCACCTGTCCATATTCTAATCATCCGTAGTGCACCAAGCAATGAAGTGTTCATTCTTTATTGAGTCTGGGATCAAGGAGGAACTGCATAACACTTTGCTAAAACATGTGGAGTAGGCTTCCACATAGCTGACTACAATTTCAGTTGTCCAGATGCTGTAACGAGGGCTGTAGTGTTGTATATTCAAGATGACTGGCTGGGCCTATCCTTCCTTAAAGAGCAGCTTATAAATTCCATCCTCTTTAACCTTTTTTGGGGGAAATGTTCTTTGGCTATAGCTCTTGGGACTTGGTGGTTGATCTTTTCAAGGTGAAACAAGCCCTCACCTTGGTGAAGGACCTTTGTGATTCACTTTCATTCTGTCTATCTGTTACATGACTGGCCATCCCATAAGAAGATTTTGTCCTCCATGCTAGCGTGCAGAAACAGGAAGGCCTTCCTCCTATGTCAGTTAAGACACACAAAAGAATGACCCTTCCTGGCCAACAATCATTGTCAACATCGTGATCTGGGGAAAGTGACAATTCCATAGGTTTGCCCCAGCTTGGAGAACTATCACAAAGAATTGAAGGTTTTGGGACATGGTCACTGAGATTTATACTTTTAAATGCTAATGGGTTAGCTGCAGGAAACTACATGTAATGTGCTGTACTTTTCATAATAGAGTATGCACTTTGATTAACAACTTGGGTGTTGGACCACATCTTCAGTATATCTGTGTTATTTTCCTATCCTACTGGGAGAACCACAGATATAGCTCAGTTACTGCTGTGTATTTCAAGGTCTATGTTTCTGCCTTATAGAGGGCTATGCATAGAGACTAAGCTGTCATGATAGAGCTCATTGGTCAGGCAGAGATTCTACTGCATAGTATCCCTCCTTTGATCTCTACTGCCATCCATTTCTGGTTTTGAATGGGGAGTAATGATTTTGATTCTGGTCTGGAGCTCCTCAACTTCATTTAACATTTTTAACACAGCAGCTCCTGGTGGGTAACTGCAAGGGGATCATGCTGTTGTACCTACTGGTTGCTTGGATGGAGTTGCTAAATGTGATGCATGTCTTTTGATACATCGTTGTTGAGGCTCCATGCAAGAGATTCTTTCATTTCACTGTGGATGATCAGCACTTCTAGTACTGCCATTTGGATTTTCCTTCTGCCTTGAGTGTTCATCAAGATTTTAGCCGTGACCCAAGCCTCAGGTGTGAATACAGTATATAGTTTAATACAGCAGGTACACCAGCATGTTTTTTAGAGTTGGGAGGAAACTAATATATCCTGCAAGAAACTCTCACAGATACAAGAACAACATACATATTCCACACGGGCATTAGCCAGAGGTTAGAACTGAACTTTAGATGTTCTTCGTGTTTCACTGTTGCAGTCATTACAAGTGGGTTATCCTGCTGGCAGGCTACCCTCAGTCGGCCAGAATTCCAAAGTCTAGGTCCGGCGTCGGTATCTGTCGCCTCTTCCCTGACGTCAGTGCGCCAGGGGTATAAAAGATGCAGCCAACTCCATTTTCTTCAGTCTTTCTTGCCTGAAGCAAAAGCAGTTCGCAAGTGCCGGTCGGCCGACACCTGAGTTTTTGAAATTCGAAATTCAGATCCGAAGTCTTCATTAAAGCTAAGTACCCCGTTGGGGAAACTTTTTTTTCTTGCTCCAGACCAATGTCAGAAAAAGTTAACAATTGTATTTCTTGTGGGAAGCAAATACCTCATAAGGATTTTCATTCTTACTGTATTCCTTGCCTAGGCCCTGACCATAACGTTGCTAGTTGTCGGTTTTGTGCTAGATTTAACCAGCGCACTATTAAGCGTCGGTACAATTTTGCATTCCATTACTTTGGCAGAAGATTTAATTACATAATGCCATCAGAACAACCGACTACTGGAGTTTATAAAAAGCACAAGGAAAAAGAAAAGGACAGGCATCCGAGATCCAAAACCGACGACGAGGCTTCTGCTAGGCCTGTCGCCGGTTCTCAGTGAGGCACTTTCGAAGCCCCTGACGCCCGCTACCTCAGAGCCACAGGCCACTTCCGACTCCCACATGGAGCAGACGAGGCCGCTGGAAACTCAAGGTATTGGACACTCGGAAACTATTCCCTCAGATGGGTCTGGAGCCGCTGAGCAGGCATCGGCTTCTGAGGGTGTTTTCAGACCTACACAGTTATATGTGAAACCTACTTCAGCTTTAAAGGCAAAGACTAAAGCAACTCTAAAGACAAAGAAACAAGTACAGCATTCTCCTGGACAGGCCAGAAACAGATGCTTAAAATGGCCAAAGACCTTGTTACTTTGATCAGGGGTTCCCATCCCCCTTCTGATAAGAGGCCTAGGCAAGAGGTAGAATACAAATCTTCAGACCAGGTTTCCATTTCCTCTGATTCCTCATCTGAACAGGAATATTCTCTTCCTCCCTATGAGGACTCTGATGCTGAAGAATCTATCCCTTCAGCCTCCCCTCCTGAGGATTATTCTTTTGGGGAGACACTGCATAGTATGCAGTTGGGAGGGTGGCCTAATGGTTAAGGTGTTTGCCTTACAAACACAAGGTACAGGGTTTGGATCTCACAGTGGATAATTGGCTAGGCTTAAAATGGCTCATAAGGGCAGTTAGCCTAGTACTAACCTATGAAGCTATGAGCATTTCCATTGGGAGAGCCAGGATTACTCAGAATCCAAGAAAAGGCTCCGAGACTTCCTTTTATTGCCTCAACACAGGTCCCTTGCTATCCCACCTGTTTTAGACATTGTAGATGATGTATTTTCAGAGTCCAGTCTATCTTCAGACTCTTTACCACCAGCTCCTGTTAAGCCAGACAGATACTACAGGGTTCCTGATTCACATACATTTCTTTATAAAAACCCTGCTGCTGACCCAGAAACCATCTCTCAGGGTCCCAAAGGGGTCAAGGCTTTTACTGCAAAAAACGTAATCCCTCTGATAGGGATTCTAGGGCCCTAGACAGATGGGGTAAAAAGATTTATACTTCTGTAACCTTGGCTGTAAGAGTCTTAAATTGCCAATTTCATATGCTTAAATATCAGCAATATCTTATGTCACTGCTTAAACAGAAAATGTCAGCAAATTCAGAATGTGCAGACAACAAGGAAATGCAAGATTTATTGCACGCAACTGAACAAGTTGGAAAGCATACTTTGCAATGTGGTTTTGATTCTCTAGTGGCCTCATAGAGGGCCACTGTTACAGGTTCTGTCATTAGGAGGCATGTTTGGTTAAAAGAACAGAATTTGCCTGATCATGTTAAAGCAAAACTTTTAGATGCTCCATTACAGCATGATACTTTGTTTAGTGTTAAAGCAGAAGAGGTGTTGAAGAAAATGGAGGACAAAGCTAAATCTATGCAAACAGTCAAGGATTTCTTGCAGGTACAGCCTCCCAGATTTAGCAGGAACTGGCCTAAAAGAATTGGTCCTTTCCAGTGTCTGATAGGCCACAAAGAGGCAGATACAGATGCCTCAGAGGCAGATCACAGCCCCAGGGCTCATACAGGCCTAAACAATGGGGTGCTTCTACCTCCAAGAGCGGAGAGGAAAAAACACAGCCATACAGGAAACAGTCTCAATGACTTTCTCCTTCCAGCTCCAAGCACTTATGTTTTGGCAGTCCCTTTGGGGGGAAAACTAGCACTTTTTTCACAAAATTGGCACATAATCACCCAGGACAAATGGGTTCTAAATATAGTATCACAAGGCTACAGGTTCCACTTTCACACCCTGCCAAGGCCAAACGGTATGCCAGACCTGCCACGCAATCAATGGCACAAAAACAAGTTTCATCCCTCATGGACATGAGGGCCATTCAACAAGTACCAGAGCAAGAGCAGGGACAAGGATTCTATTCAAGACTGTTCTTGGTACCCAGAAAGGACAAAGCCTGGAGACCAGTACTGGACCTATCTATTCTAAACACATATCTGGATATTCCAAAATTCAAAATGTTGACTCTACAGCAGCTTCTGCCCATGTTGGGCAAGAAGGCTTGACTTGTGACTTTAGATCTAAGAGGCATACCTGCATGTCCCAGTCAGACAAACATGCAGAAGATACCTCAGATTCAAAGCTGGCTCAATGCACTACCAATTCTCTGCACTTCCCTTTGGCTTATTTACTGTGCCCAGGGTCTTCACAAAGTGCCTGGCACCAGTAATTGCATACTGCAGACAAAGAGGAATACAAATATATCCTTACTTGGACGACTGCCTCATTCAAGCAGAGAACAAGGACATTCTACTACAGCATATGGCATTTGTAAAGAGATTACTATCATGCCTAGGGTACACAGTCAACAAATAGAAATCAAAACTAGTACCCTCTCAAGAGATAATATTCCTGGGTGTAAGTTTAAATACAGCTGCCCAGATGGCTTATCTCATGCCAGGCAAACAAAGACAACTGACTACCTATTTCAAACTGTTGGCAACAAAGGCCCAGTTATCTGCAAGAAAAATTCTGCAGGCTTTGGGCTTCATGGCATCCTGCATTCTACTAATTCCATATGCAAGACTGCATATGAGGAAACTTCAATGGTACCTAAAAAGTGTTTGGACTCAATATTGCCACAGCCTGGAAACAATAGTTACTCTCATTCCCTGCCTGCAACAGGAGTTTCGATGGTGGGCGAAGACCTGTCACCAGAACAAGGGACAGCCATTCACTCTACCTCCAGCCACACAGACATTAACAACGGATGCATCGGATTATGCCTGGGGAGCCCACATGGCAGGAAGATGTATTCAAGGCACATGGTCCACAAACCAAATGCATCTACATATCAATCAAAAAGAGATGCTAGCTGTCCAAAATGCCCTGACAGCCTTCAAGGACCTACTTCATCCGGGACAACTACTGATAAAGACAGACAATACCACGGTCATGTGGTACATAAACAAGCAGAGAGGCACTCATTCCTACCCCCTTTGCAGACTAGCCATGACTTTGTGGGACACAGCATTGACTTACCAAGTACATCTGCAGGCACAATTCCTGCCAGGAAAGATAAATACTCTGGCAGACGAACTAAGCAGAAACCCCAGGGATCCCCACGAGTGGAAATTGGATCCACATGTCTTCAGCATGATAACAAGGAAATGAGGATGCCCGGACATAGATCTATTTGCCTCACCTCACAACTGCCAACTAAAGAGATTCTGCACAAGGACTTATCACAGACAAGCATGGAAAGTGGATGCCCTATCTTTCAGCTGGAAAAACTTAACAGTATATGCCTTTCCTCCTCTGCCTCTCCTCCCCAAGGTACTCCTAAAGGTCAGACAGGAGAAGCCAAAAATGATACTGATTGCCTCAGACTGGCCACGCCAGTACTGGTATCCAATCCTAAGGAACTTGTCTCAATGCCCAGCCTGGACCTTACCTCAAGTACTGCATCTACTGTCCCAACAGAACAATCAAATCCTGCACAGCCAACTCAAGACCTTAAATCTGGCAGCATGGCGGATAATGTAGTCATACAAAACACACCTCTCACTAAAGCGGTGATGGATGTCATTTTGGAGGCCAGGAGGCCTAGTACTAGAAAATCCTATGATGCAAAATGGTAGAGATTCTGTGCTTAGAACCTGGCACAAGGAATTGCTGCAGCTGTACCAAACATTCTTCAGATTTTGCAATACTTGACTGAGATGCTGGACAAAGGCCTATCCTTTTCATCTATAAAAATTCATGCCTCTGCCATTTCGGCTCATTACAATACAGAGCCACCAATCTTTTCTCATCTTTGTTAAGTCAGTACCTCAGAGGGGCCAAAAATTTAAGGCCTCCAAGGAGATCACCAATACCTGCATGGGACCTCAATTATGTCTTGGAAAAACTCAACCTGCCTCCTTTCGAGCCAGCCGCTGCAGCTGATATAAAGTTTTTATCTTGGAAAACAGCTCTGCTCCTAGCAATAACTTCTGCAAGATGAGTCTCAGAGCTACAGGCACTCATGGCTGTGGAACCTTTTATCATTATTTATCCAGACAGGATTTCTCTAAAGACAAACCCTACATTTATGCCTACGGTAGTGTCCAGTGTGGCCCTTAACCAAACTATTCATCTGCCTACCTTTTATCCAAATCCACAGAATAAGGGGGAGAGAATCCTGCATTCTTTGGACATACACAGACAGCTACGCTTCTACTTGAACAGAACCAAAGCTTTCAGGAAGACAGAGCAATTACTAGTGGCATATGCTGCAGGATCACAAGGAAAGGCTATCTCAAAGCAGACTATTTCAAAGTGGATAGGCCACTGCATTCGTTTCTGCTATTCTCAACATGGCAAGCAGTACCTAAGGGCATTAGGGCACATTCAACCAGAGCAGCAGCCACTTCAGCAGCCTTCCTCAGGGGAGTACCAACCAAAGACATTTTAGAGGCTGCTACTTGGAGTTCAGTGCACACCTTCACAAAGCACTATCACCTACCACTCTACTCTAAATCCAGGGCAGCCTACCACTCTACTCTAAATCCAGGGCAGGCTTTGCCACTGCAGTTCTGCAGGGCCTAATAGCCACCCCTAATGCTATTTAGCTCCAGCCTCCCAACCTTAGCTTTGGGATTCAACCCAATTGTAATGACTGCAACAGTGAAACACGAAGAACATAGTACAGTTGTGTACACTTACCATAAATGTAGATGTTCGAGTGTATTCACTGTTGCAGTCCAGGTTACCCACCCCCCATCCTACATTTCTTTGCTGGAACATATCTGTACTTCTCTATTCTATACAACCTATGTGGTGTATTTGCTTGTAGATGCAGTAAATATATATACTTTGGTGCATGCATGTTTTATTGACATATTTTTAGCCTACCCTTTTGGGGGCACCTGACATCTGGGGCAAGAAAAACTGAAGAAAATGGCGTTGGCTGCATCTTTTATACCCCTGGTGCACTGATGTCAGGGAAGAGGCGACAGCAACCGACACCGGACCTAGACTTTGGAATTCAGGCCGACTGAGGGTAGCTGCCAGCAGGATAACCCAATTGTAATGACTGCAGCAGTGAATACACTCGAACATCTACATTTATGGTAAGTGTACACAACTGTACTGTCCTGGGACTGTGAGGCAGAGATCTTAACATTATGCCACCATGTTTATATAAAAAAATAGTTGAAAAGTCTGGTAAACTTATGATTTTTTCAACTGCAGCAGTAATATTTCTTCTACTCACAACTTCCAAAATTCTCTCTTTAGTTCTGAATGCATGAAAGCTCTAACTTGCCTGTAGTTTGGTTGTTGCATCCAACTCTGTGCACTTTATCAGTTTTCTGGTATATTACTGGCCTTTTTATGCGGGTTTGCACATTTTTCCAACAGAATTTTGAATGCTTTGACTTATACCTGCAGAGCAGATACTCACCCTACTTTGAGTACTTTCTTTTATATCACTGCTTTGCAAATTTAACTTTTTTTTTCTTGAACCTTTAATGTGATGTTGTCCTATGTCGCCTTCATTCTTAACTGGTTGGGTTCAGAACCAATCCTTGGTTCCGACAGCCTTTTACAAAAGCTCCAGGTCTTCCAATAGCTCATGGCTGTAACCCTATCCCATCATGCCGTAGGAAAGCTCCCCTGATCTTGTTTGCCGCTAAACAGATAGGGTGCTTCCTACTGGCTCTGAATAAGTGGAATGTTTCTTTTTTCAATTTTTGGATAATTTGGTCTTTAATTACTACTGTTATATTTAGCTATTGTTTATTGAATAGTTTAGAGTGTTCATTTCTGCTTTATTGTGCTGTTGGCCGTCGTTTTTTCCTCTCAAGGCCTTTCCTCTTACCCAATCCCAGCTTAAATTTTACTCCTAAGCCCGTTTTTAGTTAGAGGGTTTCCTTTCCTTTAACTTTTAGGCTCGTTTAAGTTAAGAGAGCCCCATTTGACTTTAAGTTTTGTTTTCTAGTATTTCTCTGTAAATCACTATGCAAGCTCATTTAAATTAGAGGACTGCCTTTGCCCATTTAATTTAGATGGCATTTTTTTCTCCGTTGTACTTGTTTGTTTGTTAAAAAAAAAAAAAAGGGTGTAGTAATTTGTTGTAGTTATTAGCTTCTTGTTATAAGCCCATTTGCAGTTAGAGGGCTTTCTTTCCATAACTTTTAAGCTTGTTTAAGTTAGAGAGCCCATTTGACCTTAACTTTACTCTTTTTGTATTCTTCTGTAGAGGGCTGCATTTACTCTTTTAATTTAGAGGGCATTTTTTCTCCATTCTACTTGCTTGTTGTTTAAAAAAAAAAGTTGTGATATTTTGTTGTAGTTTATTAGCTTCTTCTTGTTGCTAATTTTTGACATATCTACTAAGCAGTCTAAGGATAATAAACCCTCAGAGTTTAAAAAAATTGTTAAATGCAGCCAAAAAAATGTCAGTTTCTGATGGGCGTACAGTCTGCGTGTACTGCCTTTGGAGCCTTACACCTTCAGGTGTCTTGTGCTATATGCCTCTCCTTTAGTCATAGAGTACTGCTGGAGAGAAAGAATAAATTGATTCTCAGAGGATTGTTGGGAGACCCCTTTTGCAGAAGCTATTGAGGAAGGTCAGGGTCCTTCAAAATCGGCCTATTCCCCTCTTCCAAATCAAACAAATCGGGGAAAAAGTAATCTTCGGAGGCTCAGTCAGAGCTGACAATTTTCATCTTCGGACCTGAAGACTATCGGGCCTGAGAAGCCTTTCACCCTGGCTCCTTTAGTCTCAGAGCCGTTGGGTTTTCAGGTATGCAGCCGGTCCCCGGAATTCGAGCCAGTATCTCCAACCTTAAGATCTCCCTTACAACAGGTTTCCAGATCTCCTGCTCCATCCACTCGTTCCTCCAGGAGCCTTTCTGATAATGTAGGTTGCATGGTGCGGAGGCTATTGACACCAGCGCTTGCCAAATTGTTCTCGGATCCAACCCAGAGGGCTTTGGAACTAGCTAAGCCTACCCTTTATCGATTCCTCTTTCGATCCGATCCCGGACTTTGGAGCCAAAATCTCTAGAACTGGTTATAGTGGAACTGTCAGAGCCAAGACCTACACCAGGATCTTTGGAACTGACTACTGCTCCAATGTCCTTGGTTCCATCTGAACTCGAGGAGTCTAGGAGCAGACGCTCTCCAGTCGGGTCTGGGGAGGAGAGTCGGATCCCACAGTTGTCAAATCCGAACTTGCCTCTTGGGGCTTCGGTGCAGGTGAGCTCGGCTCCTACTTCGACCTCGGAACCAGTCCCCTTGGTCCAGGGATGCCTTCTGGTTCTTTGGAGCTGGAAGTTTCTTTGGATCAGGGGTGGGGGGCTTTCAAGATGATGAGGAGAGTGCTGTCTCCACAGACAGGTCCACTGTCAGGTCTGGACATTCTTCCCCCAAAGGCACTGGTGTCTGTCTCAGCACCACTGCATCCACAGACACACAGATACCCTAGGCCTCAGGATGCCCCATTTGGTGAACCCCCCACTTCTGAAACCTCTCCAGAATACCCTTCGGAAGAGGTCCCTCTTAAGAGACTTTGTAAGAGGAAGCATTTAGACTCCCCAGAGGAGTCCATCACATCCGATACAGACCTTGATGAGTCAGAAGGGTCCCCACGGTCGCCCTCTGAGGATGTCTCCTTCGCAGACATTCTGGAGATTCTTAAAAAGAGAGGCAGCTGGACATCCAGCAACCCTTCTGAGGAGTCTGTATACCTGAAGGCTGTTGGGTCTCACCCTCCCGCCAATTGGGTGTTTCCGCCTTTCGATGAACTGATTGATCTAGTTTGTCGAAAGGCATGGAAGTCTCCAGACTCAATGGAGCCTGTTCCTCGGAGGCCAAACAAATTCATAACATCCCCTACAGATAAGAGTTTTCTTACAAAAGGTGTTCCAGTAGATGCTATGGTGGTGGCAGCGGCCACCAAAAAGGAACTTTCAGAGACGTCCTCTTCTGTCCATCTGCCGAACAATGAGTCTCGTACGATGGACAGATAAGGAAAGTGCATCTTTTCTTCAGCGACCTTTGCAGTAAGATCTCTGAATTATCTCACCCACTTTACGAGACTTCAGAGAGATCTCCTGAAGGAGCTAGGAGATACTGTCCAAGGTTCGGTAACCGAAGGGGTATCAGAAAAGGTTTTCTCTCAGCTCTCCACCTTAAACTCAGTGGTCAACTCCTCCATGGCACTCATTTCTTATGCAGCGGATGGAGTGAGTAGGGCAGCAGGTTCAGAAATTTCCCTAAGGAGACATTTTTGGATGCACTTGTGTGACTTTGCGGAGCCCTTTAAATCTTCTTTTGTTAGTGCCCCTTTCTATGGCTCATCCTTGTTTGGGCCAAAAGTCAAAGACACACTAACTAGGTGTGAACAAGAAGGAAAAACTCTCTCTGCCATAGGAGTCCATTTTCCCTACCTTCTAGACCTTTTTCAGAAGGTCAAAAGGGAGGAAAAATGTGGTTCAGAAAAAAACAGAGAGCTTTTCAGGACACACGTAGTGACTCTTCCCCCAGGGGCAGAAGTGGAAGCAGTAATGGAAGATGCTGACCATGCAGCAGAGGGGGTCCGCAAAATGAGGGCAACAGGGAATCATTCCATGGTAAGCCCTTTCAGCTCTTCTGAAAGGAGGCCTGTCTGTCCATCTGTGGAGGCAGTTGGGGGTCACTTATCTTTGTACCCAGAAGCCTGGCTAAAAATAACAAAAGACAAGTGGGTGCAAAGCATCGTATCCAGAGGCTACTCCATACCCTTTTCTTTTCCTGTCCCAAACATGAAAAACATCCCAGACATTCCACCCAGTCAAAGGGAACAGGCATCTCTAGAAATACAGAAGTTGCTAGAAAAGAGAGTCATCCAAAAAGTCCCCGCAGACCAAATACGATCTGGAACGTACTCAACGTTCTTTTTAGGTCCAAAGAAAACAGGAGATTGGAAACCCATTCTGGAGCTCCGCAAATTAAACAAGTCAGTAAGAAAATCAAAGTTCTGGATGGTAACACTGCAGTCGATACTCCCTTTTCTGAGACAAGACGATTGTATGTGCTCCTTAGACGTACTACTACATAAAAATGGGCAGGCAATCCAGGAGTCATTTGTGCTTTCAGCTGGGAGCCAGTCACTACCAGTTTCAGGCTCTGCCCTTTGGTCTCACTACAGCCCCCAGAGTGTTCACTAAGTGTATGACAGTAGTCATGGCTCACTTGAGACACCTAGGATTCTGAGTGTTTCCACACCTAGATGACTGGCTCCTAACTGCCACCACCAAGCATCTACTAACAATAGCAAGAGACACCACCTTGCAGCTCTGGTCTTACTTAGGAATCACAACAAACTATGAAAAGTCTGCTTGTTGACATCTCAGCATATCTTTTTTTATAGGAGTAGGTCTAGATACAACAAAAATGATGGCAAAATTTCCTTCCGAAAGGGTTCATGTTGTACAAAGTCAGGTTTTACTCCTACTTTCCAAGAAAAATGTACAAGCAAAAACAGTCCTGAAAGTCTTGGGAACCATGCCAGCAGCAATAACCCTAATTCCATTAGCACTTCTGCATATGAGAATTCTACAGTGGTTACTGTTCACTCAGTGGTCCATGCAGGAGCTACCCATGTCCCACCAAATTATAACCACTGAATCTTGAATTGTTGGTGGCTTCACTCCACTCATGTGACATTATTTCAACCATTTGTACTTCCACAACCTTTAGCCACAGTGACCACGGACACTTCCCAGATTGGGGTGGGGGCATTATCTGGGGAGGACTGTCCAAAGCACTTGGCAGAATCACAAGACACACTTGCACATCATTGTCCTAGAGATGAGGGTGGCACTTCAGCGTTGCAAGCATTCCAAAACCCTCTTCCTCTAGGAACTATTGCAGTACAGACAGATAACATGTCAGATGTATGGTATATAAACAAACAAAGAGGAACCAGGTCTTATCCCCTTTGTCGAGAGCCCCTGAGAATATGGCAGTGGGAGACCTCCTACCAATGCCCGGGGAAATCCAGTGTGATAGCAGACAAACTCAGCAGAGCGATTCTGATGCCTCACGAGTGGTCCCTAAAGCAAGAAGTACCAGAGATGATTTTCCGCAAATGGGGCCAGCCTTGCTTCAGTCTTTTTGCCATGTCCATGAATTCCAAATGCAGCAGCTATTTTGCCCTACCCCCCCCCCCTCCAGGGAAGTCCCAAGGGATGCACTTGTACACGATTGGCCCTCGGATCTCCTGTATGCCTTCCCTCCCTTTCCGTTAATACCCAGAGTTCTTCAGAAAGCCAGTTCCTTGGGAAGGAATTTAATACTCATTGGCCCATACTGGCCTCATCAAATCTGGTTTCCTTTCATTTGACCTCATCTCCAGAAGGAGCTGTAGATTCTGGACCCAGTTCCGGACCTTCTGACTCATGCATCAGGGATGCTTCCTTCAAACCCTCAAATTGACAGCTTGGCTGCTCTGATTCCAGACATAGCCAGACTCCCTAACCTTTCTCCATCAGTGAAACATATTTTGATCTCGTCTCATAAGGCTTCAGTGAGGAAGTTGTATATGAGCAAATGGAAGAAATTTTCTTCTTGGACCTTGAATAACCACATTGATCCCTTATCTGCCCCTATAGCTTCCATTCTTGAATTCTTGGCAAAGCTATCTAATGAAAGCGCATCTACAGCTACTATTCTAGTTCAGTTAGCAGCAATATCTAATTTCCATATAGGTGATTCGGGGGGGCTAATGTGATGTCCCACAGACTTTGTAAGGCTTTTTCTTAAGGGTACTGTTTTATTTAGACCACCCATTAAAGCTCCTCCAGCACCATGGAACCTGAACTTTGTCTTATCCTGTTTGATTCTTCTCCCTTTTGAACCTGCATCATCCTGTGATCTAAAGTTTTTAACTTGGAAGACAATCTTTTGATAGCCATCACTTCTGCTAGAAGAGTTTTGGAGATACAAGCATTGTTAATAAAGTCCCCTACATGCTTTTCCACAAAGACAGAGTATCCCTATAACAAACCCATCCTTTCTACCCAAACTATGCTCAGAATCTAATTTGAACCAATCCATGGATCTACCAGTTTTTTTCCCCAACTATGGCAACAAGGCAGAATGTATGCTACACCAACTAGCTGTACATAGACAATTACATTTCTATTTACATAGGACAAAGGACTTCAGAAAAATCTAACCAACTATTTGTATCATTTTCAGACTACGAGAAAGGTGCTCCTGTATCAAAAGTCACACTTTCAAAATTGCTATCAGATTGTATTACTTTTACTTACAAATCTCAAAACAAAGAACTCCCCGACAAAGTAAAGGGTCATTCTACAAGAGCCACAGCAACCTCTTCTGCCTTTCAGGCGAGACTAGCAATTGATACCATTTGTGCTGCAGCAACATGGGCAAGGCATCATACCTTTATCACTCATTACAAAGTGGATTTGGCTTCCAGGAACAGGGCATCTTTTGGGTCCACTGTTCTGAAGAATTCTCTCCCTTGAGCCACCCAAGAAATATGCTAGGGACACTATCCCAACCAGTTAAGAATGAAGGCGAAATAGGACATCATATAAAGAAGTTATGTACTCACCATAACGTTCCATGTGTGTTGCCATCTCGCCTTCATTCTTACATCCCGCCCTCCTTCCCCCAACCTTTGGCACCTGGAGGACAGAGCGGTTACAATTGGAAATAAATGTTCTCCGACCTTCTTCATTGCTGTATAGGTTTTTTGGTACCTATTTTTATATCAGCAAACAAGATCTGGGGACCTTTCCTAGGGCATGATGGGATAGGGTTCCAGCCATGAGCTAGTGGAAGACCTTGAACTTTTGTATAAGGCCAAGTCGGAACCGAGGATTGGTTCTGAATCCAACCAATTAGGAATGAAGGCGAAATGGACAAAACATATGGAACGTTATGGTGAGTACATAACTTCTTTTTTTCTTTAAGCACTTATCCTCTTCCATTTTTAGTCACTTTGCCTTCCATTTTAACACCTTGTCTAATGTTACTGACTTGTGTTTGCTGTGACTCTACTGCCTGTTTCAGGGCTGCAATGCTGATGGTTCCACCTACCAGATGTTTAGCTAAAATGCTGATTTTGTTCTCCATGCTAGCACCTTCCAAGTTGTATAAAATGTCTGTGAGTCCTCTCATTTCAAACTCCGTAGTGGTGTCCACTACTGTGGTTTCTTTCTGTCTTGATTTTTTTCTTCTTTTATTCCTCATCAGTGATAGTAAAGGTTCATAGGTAGGTACTAGGCTATCAGCCCAAGGGCCTACGTAAGCCTAGCCAACAAGGTTCCCTGGCTTATGCCACCCAAGAAAGTTATTTTCCTGTGCCTCTGTTGAGCAGAGACACAGAAGTGATCCCCTGGGTGTATTTCCTATTTCCCATCCACTCATCAAGATTTTTCGTGAAGAGTGGTAATGAAGAACTTTGCTTGACATAGATGGGTAGCTTGTTCCAGAGTATGGGAAGTCTCTGGGACAGGAATCTATCCCTCCAGCATGTCCTATTTATTGTGGTGACAAGGTTTAGGTCCCTAGAGCGTGTAGCTAGGAGGGATTGGGATTTCTTTAGGTGTAGCATGTCCAACAGCTCTGGGTTTGACATAGCTTTATATGTTAGGCAGAGATCACCTCGGAGTAGGCGATATGTTACGGAATAAAGCTGGAGTTTTTTGAGGCGGTCAATATAGGGCATTTGCTTGAGGCCAGTAATCCTCTTTGTGAGGTACTTCTGTGGCCTTTCCAGTTACTGCAGATGTCTTGTGAGGTACATTCCAAAAGGGGCGTTCTACTCTATAATGGGTCTAATGAGTGCCGAGCAGAGGGGAACAATGACCTCTTTGTTCCTGGATGAGAACCCTTTTATGATGAGCTGTGCCACTTAGAAGGACTTCCTGACTACTGTGATGATGTAACTATCAAAGGAGAGACTACTGTCCACCTGGGTCCCAAGGTCTCTTATCACACATTCGGTGTTAAGTAGATTGTTGTCTATGTAGTAGTTCATGGGTACAGAGTTTTTACCAAAGGGGATGACACTGCACTTTTTGGCATTGAGCTTGAGGCCATCGCTCTGACACCAGGTATCTGTCTCAGCGAGGCCCGTCTTTAAGATGTCCACATCATTTGGGGACTTGACTATGGCTCCTAGTTTGCAGTCATCTGCGAACTTCGTTAGCCAGATGCCTTCTGTGTTAGCTTGTACTTCAGAGAAGAAGATACCAAACAGGAGAGGTCCCAGGACTGAACCCTGTGGTACTCCACTTGTCACTGGTTTGAGGTCAGATTTGGCATCTGCAACGTTTACATTGTGGGTTCTTTCAGTGAGCCAGTTGGCAACCCATCTTGTGACATAGGAATTTATACCTAGTTTAGTGGGGGATGGTGTTGAGAGCCTTGGCAAGGTCAAGATAGGCTGGTGTGAACCACCTTACCCTAATCTACAGCTTTGGTGACTGCCTCAAAGAACTTGATCAGGTTCAGGTGGCATGAACTGCCTTTCACAAACCCGAACTGGGTGGGATCAAGAGTTTGGAGGTTACCAACGTCTTTGTTTATGAATTCCATGATGATACGTACCATGGCCTTGTAGACCAGGCTCGTCAGGCTAATAGGTAGATAGTTCCCGGGATCAGTGGTGGCTCCCCCTTTGTGGAGTGGGATAACTGTTGCTGTGCACCATTTAGTGGGCACAAAGCCTGATGCGAGGCTATTATTAAACATGGTGCTTAAGTGGGGAGCCAGTTCATGTAAAACGCAGCCTGGGATGTTATCCGGTCCCATGGATGCTGTGTTTTTGGCTTCAGAGAGTACAGCTTTTACCTGCGTAGTTGTGATTACAGGGACTCTGCATTCTTCCTGTATAGATGTGGGCTCTTTAGGTGGCGGGGGGGGGGTAAAGTTAGCACTGAACCTATCTGCCAGGATGTTGGCAATATCAGTTGGTTCTGTAATTTTTGTGCCGTTGTGCTGTAACTCAGAGCAGATCTGGGTGTTGCCATCGAGATTCTTGACATAGCTATAGAATGCTTTGTGGTTGTCCTTAGAATTAGTGGCGATTTTGTTTTCGTAGCTAGCTTTGGAGGATCTTATAAGGGATCTCAGCTTCTTACTGAGGCTGACCAGGGAGCTCCTACACTCATGGGATTTTACTCTCTGTTGCAGCAGTTTCTTCCTTCTATTGTACAGTTTGTTTATGGCAGGGGACCACCAGATTGGCTTCCTTTTTTTGGAGGATAGCGTCTTGGTTCTGTTTGGGATAGCACGATCCATGCATTCGTGTAAGTGCTTATAGAGTGCATTTGTGTAGGATTCAACAGTTGTAACTTTATTGTCCATCTGCATGGGTGTCATGAAGTTCACCACTTCTGTCTTAAGAAGCATGAAGTTGGCTTTGGAGAATTTTTTTACCGTGGTTTCCTTAATGTGGGTGGGGATGGGATGTGGATATCAAGGTTGATTAGCTTATGGTCGGATCAGACCAACGAGAAGTTGACTTCAGGTGTGGAACACTGGTCACTCATGTTGACAATGACTAGTTCTAGGATATTGTTGCCCCTGGTGGGGGTGTAGATAAGTTGATTCAGGGCATTGGAGTTTATGAATTCCAGAAAGCGTAGAACTAAGGAGTTGGTTCACGAGTAGTTTTCCCAGTTAATGGTGGGGTAGTTAGTTAGCCATTATTAGGGTGTTTGGTTGAACCCTAATATTTTCCAGTACATCAAGAAAATAGGAGTAGGAATCCTGGGGCATGGTGGGGGATCTGTAGCAAGCTACAGTTTGGATTGCAGTTTTGCCCAGAGTTCATTGCACTTGGATAACCTCGGATGCATTATGCTGAGCAACTAGCCTGGAGGTATGGATATCCTTAATGAATATGGACACACCTCTGCCTTTGGTGCTTTGGTCCAGGTTACATGGCCGAAAAGTGTGGTACGAGTTATAGCCTGGTAGTGCAGAGGTGCTCTCTGGAACCTTGAAACAGGTCTTAGTCACTGCACAGATATCGATGTTCTCCATTTTAAGGAGTGCCACGAGTGACTGCATTTTGAGATTTAGACTTCTAGCATTGAGTAGCATTACCCTCAGTTTTTGCTTACCTGTTCCTGTTACGTTGGTGAATTTGTCATTTGAACCTTGCCTAAAAAAGGCACTATAGGGGCGGCAAGAGCCTTAGCCAGTATCTGGAATTCCACGGGTGACAGGTACAGGCCATCTGTGGCAAAGCATTGTGGTCTGTCGACCATGTCTTCCCAAGCAGACAGATACTGGATCCTCTTAGAATGACACCAGAAGCTTAGCCAATTGTTGAAGTCAATCATTTTGTCCTTGTACTGCGGTATCATTCTGAGCGATGGCAGAATGCTACTCAGGGCTAGGGTCATATCTGCCTGGGTTACAAGATCAGAGAGCTCTTCCATGTCTCTTTTCATGTAGCCCAGGAAGGTACGTCTCAGGTCATTCACACCAACATGGACAATGACAGAGTCATATTTGTACTTGTTGTGGAGTGACCTGAGTGCGTGGGTTATGTGGCGGATCCTGGCACCCGACAGGCAGCTGACAGTAACCTTCTCCTTGTTTAGCCTGGTGAGTGGGACATCAGTGTGCCTGACTGTAGAGTCACCTATGACTAGTGTGTTGGATACTTTGTTTTGCCTTATTGGCTGTGGTTGAGTGGCACACTGAGTCTGTGGGCTATGTGTCATTTGTGTTATGTTGGGTCTGGAGGTTGCTTGCGTTTCTGCTTTGGAGGTCTCTGTTGCTCAGACAGATTATTATTGAGAGCCTCCGCGAATGTTTTTGTGTTACTATGAGTGGATTTTGGTGGTGTAGATTTAGTGAGACTGTGTGATGAGTGTGGTGTGATGCAAATGTTTTCCTTCTCCTCTTGACTGTCAAGTTCAGTCTTGGTTGGAGAGAGCTTTACCTCCAGTTTGGCTAGATAAGTGCATCTCTCACAGGTTGTAGTGTTGGGTGGTAGGAGGAGAGGGTTGTCTGTGTACATGAGGCAATTTCTACATTGCCTCAAGATGCCCAGATGCAACAGATAGACAGGAGAGAACACTGGGAGCTGACCCTTGCTTGGACATGCCTGAATAAAAAAATATTTTCCTTTAGATAAGTGAGGAAAGTGAGTACAAGAGCTGCTTTTCTCTAAGCAAGTGAGAAAAGTAAGTACAAAAACTGTTTTCCTCTAGGTAATGAGGAAGGTTGAGTGCTATAGTAATTATTAGCTTATTTAGTGCTTACAAGTTCTGAACAAGTGCTGAGCACAGTTTAGGCTGCCATCTTCACAAGGCTTAAGCCACACCTAATACTTCACTCATGTTTCCTTTGTGTTTGGCACTCTTCAGGTTATATTAAAGGGAAACAAAAGCACTTTGTGACGAACAAAATTTGATGCACGACTGGAGTTGTTTAACTTCAGATAAGCATTTCATTTGTAAGGAAGTCATCGATTTTTTTGAAAGATGGTGGGAAATCAGCAGCTATGAGCCATTTCTAGATGTACATGGATGGTTTTTGCTTCATTTCAAGCAAGAAGCTAGAAATATAAATGTCCAAATAAAGTCTGTGCTTGGTGTCATAGGGCCTTTTTTGAGGATGTCTGTTTTCCTCAGCAATAAGACAAAGACATAGGGCTGGATTCAATAAATAATTTTAAAAGTTTTTAATGATTCCAAGATTTATTACAAGCACTATTTATGCTCACATAGGAGATTTATGTATTATGTATTAAGTGAGGGCATTTTAATTTAATTTAATTCAACGGAATGTTTAACACATTAATTAGGAATCATGTGATCAATTACACAAGTATTTAAACATTTCAGTTGTAGTATGTTTTATCTTGAGAAAGCCAGGTATCTACCTGGCGAAAGCTCTTGATTTATTTTACTTTGTTGCTTAATAAAGCTGTTCTCTAGTTCATCCAGTTTGTCCTCCTTCGTACGTGCAGTTTATTTTATTTGGCTTGCTTTGGTTCCTTTGGATTTACTTCCTGGATTCAATAAAGCCTACACTAAGTGTACACTGTTCTAAGGAACAGACATAACACATGCCTTCTTCCTCCTAATTGTAGTTTTCCTACTGATATTTTTGCTGCTTTAAATATTGACAGGGATTCATAAATATTACCACGAAGTGTAGACTACATGTACACTTAGCGTAATCTTTCTGAGTGACTAGAAAACACAAAAATAAGATAAGAATTTTATTGAATACATATCGTGCACACTAAGTGTAGGGTTTATTGAATCCAGGTTATAACCTTTTAGTTCAGCATATGAAACTTTCCTAAGCTACTTTTTCCTCCCATTTTCCCATAATGATCTGAAAACTAGCTTCCTCTTCAGATTGATTTTGCCAAGTGCCATGTTTGCATCAGATTAATGGACCCAAGCTGTTTTTTTTCTTTCGTAATAATTTGATATTTAGGGTAAAAAAAAAGAGAGATTTTTTTTCATTACTCTGTATATAGTGGATATAAAAAGTGTACAAACCCCTGTTAAAATGCCAGTTTTTTGTAATATAAAAAAAGAGACCACAATAAATCATTTCAAAACTTTTCCCACCATTAATGCGACCTATAACTTGTACAATTCAATTGAAAAACAAACAAATCTATTAGGTGAATAAATATAAAAAATAAACGTGCAATAAGCTGGTTGCATAAGTGTCCACACCCTTAAACTAACACTTTGTTGAGGCACCTTTTGATTTAATTACAACATTTAGTCTTCTTGAGTACATACCTGCCATCAGTTAAAGAGACTCTGATTAACCCTAAATAAAGTTCAGCTGTCCTAGTACGATTTTCCTGACATTTACTCAGTTGCCTGCTACAGCAAAAGCCATGGTTCGCAGAGAACTTACAAAGCATCAAAGGGATCTCATTGTTGAAAGGTATCAGGAGAAGGGTACAAAAAATTTTCCACAGCATTAGATATACCATGGAACACAGTGAAGACAGTCATCAAAAAGTGGAGAAAATATGGGGCAACAGTGACGTTGCAAAGAACTGGACGTCCCTCCAAAGTTGATGAAAAGACAAGATGAAAACTGGTCAGGGAGTCTGCCAAGAGACCTACACCAACACTGAAGGAGCTGCAAGTATTTCTGGCAAGTACTGGTTGTGTACTACATGTGACAACAATCTCCCGTATTCTGCATATGTCTGGACTATGGGGTAGGGTTGGAGTTCAGAAGCCTTTTCTTACTCAGAAAAACATCCAGGCCCGG
Source organism: Protopterus annectens (assembly GCF_019279795.1). NCBI lineage: Eukaryota > Metazoa > Chordata > Ceratodontiformes > Protopteridae > Protopterus > Protopterus annectens. The sequence continues at coordinate 80,238,710 of NC_056729.1, read as the reverse complement.
CTAAAATTTATTTGCAAAACAATATATACTCTCCCAAAAGCATGTGGGAAAATGTGTTATGGTCTGATGAGTCCAAGGTTGAACCTTTTGGCCACAATTCCAAAAGGTACGTTTGGCGCAAAAACAGGACTTTGCATCACCAAAAGAACACCATCCCCATGGTGAAGCATGGTGGTGGCAGTATCATGTTTTGGGGTTGCTTTTCTTCAGCTGGAACTGGGGCTTTAGTCAAGATGGAGGGAATTATGAACAGTTCCAAATAGCAGTCACTTTTGGCCCAAAACCTTCAAGTATCTGCTAGAAAGATGAAGAGGAATTTCACCTTTCAACACAACAATGACCCAAAGCATACATCCAAATCAACAAAAGAATGGCTTCATCAGAAGAAAATTAAAGTTTTGGAATGGCCCAGCCAGAGCCCCGACTTAAATCCAATAGAAAATCTGTGGGGTGACCTGAAGAGGGCTATGCACAAGAGATGCGCTCGCAATCTGACAGATTTGGAGCGCTTTTGCACGGAAGAGTGGGCAAATATTGCAAAGTCAAAATGTGCCATGCTGATAGACTCCTACCCAAGAAGGTTGAATGCTGTAATTAAATCAAAAGGTGCTTCAACAAAGTATTAGTTTAAGGGTGTGCACACTTATGCAACCAGCTTATTGCACGTTATTTATTTTTTATATTTATTCCCCTAACAGATTTGCTTGTTTTTCAATTCAATTGTACAGATTATAGGTCACATTAAAGGTGGGAAGAGTTTTGAAATGATTTATTGTGGTCTCATTTTTTTTATATCACAAAACCTGGCATTTTAACAGGGGTGTGTACACTTTTTATATCCACTGTATAATTGTTCTTTACCATCTTGTCTGGGAATCTGACAATTTCTTAATTTCATCTATTTCTTTTTTTTCTTCAACCTCTTTTTTTGTACCTCTCCTCATACACCTTGGAGTGTTATTTTCACCTCACTTCAACAGATGTCAGCTTGTTATTTCACTTAGTTATTACAGAAGATTTTTTTTCTGTTGTACTTAAAGTTTGGCTGTCTTGTTCTTTAGCTGGTTAATATTTTTATTAGTGTGTGCAGAACTTTATAAAGTCCCAATATGAGCACACTTTGCATCTTCTGCATAGAATAATAGCATTTCACTGAATCTTAAGAGTTTTAAATCATTTTCTCCATCCACAGCTAGGATAGGAAATGCAGGTTGCTATCTAAATTAAAATGTAGTTCTGCTTATGCTCCTAATAGGGCCAAAACCTTGAGCATAGTTTTGGAGTTGACCCGTTGACATCTGTGGTCATGCCATGACTGAAAACCTTGAAGCAAAGATAGAAATGATAGAAAAAAAAAATCCTCTCCAGATCCCCTTGTTAAAAACAACCCGTGTCAGAAAAGTCTACTTCTACTCCTTCCTCACCTGGGGTATCTAACATCCTTGTAAAGATTGTGACTGAAAAACCTCCTATTAAAGTAATCAGTCCTGACAGTGCATCTTTTGTTATCCTGAAGTTAGGACAGTTTTTACTTCTTCCAGGCTATAGGCAGCAGTATCGGTAAGATTCTCAGAAATGATTTCAGCTCTGGCAGTGAAATAAACTATGAAACATTGAGACATTTATCAAACCAAAAAAAAAGCTATCTGCCTTTTCCCATCTGTATTACCAGAGCAGATAGAAACACTTCTTCATTATCTAGTTTTCAGACCAGGACATTCTGGTTTTCCTCACCAGTCATCTTTCATGTGCCAGTCCAAGTTTGACCACATTCCAGCCACCAGGCTACAATGCCTACAGATGTGTCAGTGCTGGCTATGGTCTTGTCAGGACTGCAACCTTGAGGATTAGTACCATCTGCATTAACCCTTTACTAATGTTGACAGCTGTGGCACCAATACCATTGGCGCCAGGAGTTTCCTCAGGCCCAGGACTCAGAATTGCTTTTGCAGTACAGCCTGTTGGTGACTTACTCAGGGTTGATGACCATTTTGATCTTGTCTTGCTTTAGCCTGTAGGTATTGGATTGTAGGCTAATGCTGTCAGTCTGAATATCTGTCACAACATGATTTGGCCTTGGGAAGCAGGGTATTGTCATATGCCTTTAGGCTGACTCAGTATCAGTCTCAGTGCTGACATTACAGACTGTACTGCACTTGCTGACCTCGGTGCTTATACCTGTACAGATTTCAGCCTCATTAATGTGGCAGTTCTTTTGCTGGTGCTTTAGCCATCCACCATCTTTCTGAACAGGACAGAGAGGCCTTTCCAGGATCAGTCTTGGATATCTTGTACTTGGAGGTGTTTTCCTATTCCTTAGTACCATCACGTCCAAGTCTTGCTAGGAAGTACACATACAAGAGGAAGTACTTTAGTCCTATCAACAGTCTCAACACAAATCTGCACAATTGTTAAGCACCTTTCCAAGTGCTGTTAATGTCAGGTCTTGCACTAGAATAATGCTTAATTTACTTGTCTTGTTTCACAGTGCTGGAGTATAATCACAGTACTAATTGATGCACTACATTGCAATTTTAATCATGTTTAACATAGGCACTTAGCTATGATGTATATTCTTATTGAAACACACATGATAAGTAGATCAGTATAACTTCCCACAAGTTTTCCAATTTTAAGATTTTCTAGTAAGAGAAATTGAGTAATCTTGATTATTTCCCACTAGACGTTATACTAAAGTTTTGGCAAACTGGTTGTAGGAGAAAAAAATCCTCAGCATCAACACCCTCAACATCTTCAGTATGTTAAAAAAAATAATAAATGGTAGAAGACTTCTGAAAATGTTATTTGCTATAAATTTATGAAGTGTGTTAAGTAGGACAAATTATCAAAGCTTTTTATTTTTCTTGCATAAATAATTGTGCTATATGTTGACTCATAAACTCATTTAACTTTTTTGATAGCAGAAGATTTGACATGATTATATAATCTTGTGAAATTAAATGTTTTATATAAATCAAGTAGTTTATATTTCCTTTGCAGTTTAGGAGCATGAAGTTTTTTGTAGGTTATTCTATGACTTTTTGTTGTCCAAACGAATATATTATGTGAAGATCGCACCTCACTGAAAAATACTTGAGGAATAAATTATGTAGAAAGTTTATGTAAAACTATAGGAAATATATTCATCTTGATGATAGATGTCTAACTGGATAATTGTAATGCTTGGTTAGGATAAATAATCTATATGCCTTAATAATCACTGTACATTAATTTCCCAAATGTAACACTATTTATGGTTAAGTCTGAAGTTTAAATATTTTAGATACTCTGTTATTAGGATGATAAAATCTCAGTGACATAAGTAGTAAAAAAATATCTTTTATAGGAAAGACACCAGGGTTTTCTAAATTAACAAAAAAATAAAACTAGCATAGAGCCTCATGTGTAACAAATTCATACTCAAGAAATAAAAAACACATTGATATCATAGTACAGGCAAAGAGAAAGAAATAGAGGGGTTCTAAATGAAAGACCAGTTCTGGCAGACTTTTTAGTAGAATCTAGAACAGAAGTTGCCATTAAAAAAGGAATAATTAGTAGAGCATGTAAAATGTTACATGATGGCTGTAAGAATCAATCAGAGGAGGGTAGAAAAGATTGGGAAGAGAGATTGGGTAAACAATTTCTTTATAAACAATGGGAGGGCATATATATGTCTCCAGATATGCAACAAAATGTATAAAATGTAAGATTTTTGCTTGGAAATGTTTGCATAGATATTTTTATACCCCAAGTAGACTCCAGAGAATTTTTCCTCAGGTAGATAGCAAATGTTGGAGGTGTGACGGTGAAGAAGGACATATTTGGGAACATATTTTCTGGGACTGCAGTGAGTTGGCGGACTTTCGGACTTTAAGGATTCCCTGCTGGATGCACTGTCAGAGATTCTGGGTGGGCTGATTTATGTGATGAGGGAGATGATTTTTCTGAGCTGTAATACAGAATTGGAATTCCCTAGACATGGCAAGGCCTTGCTCTGTCTAATTATGGTGGCTGCCAAAAAAGCAATTACTAGAAAATGGAATTCAAAATCTAAACCAACTATATTAGAAGTAGTGAGTATAGTAACAGAGATAAAACAACTGGAATTGAGATCTTTAGAAAAAGCTATGAACAAACTACATATGTAACAATGGGAATTGTGAGAGCAATACATACAGGGGAGGAATGAGGTTTAAAAGAAGGCAGAACATAAATGAGCTATCTAATGTTTGACTGAAAATGATTGGGTAGATTATAAGTGATGTGCAATGTTTGCAACTATGAGTGTATCGGTATGGTTTAATACGTAAAATGCTTGCATTTAGGATGGTTTTGGTGTGATTTGTTTTCATTTATATAAAAGTATGATTTCTTATGTTGTAAGTGATGGTTTAATAAAGATGTTTATTGTCTAAAAGGGGGCAAAAATTGGATAGTTTATGTAATGTTGCTTAGGTTATATGATATATAGCTATATATGTGAACCATAATGTTTGTTAATTTTAACTTAATACAGTTTAATTACTTTATATAAATGTAAATTTGCATATGTCACAAGTGATAATTCAGTAAAGGTGTTTAATAAAACATGCATGCAATAAAATCACCTGATCGCAAGAAAAATGAAGTTAAGTGCTTTTATCTTTATTAACAGACTTGTTCAGAACAATAACATACTAAACACACATACTTTATATACTCTAATAGACTCCACCCATTAGTAACCATATCCAATCAAGCAACATTTAACTTCAATAAACATGTAATATTAATACTTTCATTTAAACTAGGCAAAACGTTAGCATTAAGTTTTATCTGCCATCTAAATTCCAACAAAGCATCTATATCTCCATTATTGCAAAGTTTCTCAAACTGAATCCGAAACATAAAATAAAAAACTTTTTATAATCTTCCCCTCTGCATTTTTTTTGTGTGTGATTTCTTCTAGTTAAGAACCTATGGATTCATCTGGTTCTCCTAGATCTCTTGTTATTGAAACTTTAAGCTTGACTATCGAGTTGACAGTGTACCGAGTTCCTGACAAATTATGCCAAGCAGTGCATACTATCAATAAGTATCTTCCAGCATACTCAAAAGGGAATGAATAACGCAAGTCCTCTGGTACCAAACATATAGATCAAAAATGACTCCTCTGAAAGACCTAAAACTTCTACAGCAGCAGTTGGTGGAGTTCACACCTCTTCTCTACCTGACGATCAGCACACTCCAGAAGATGATTTTCAAACATTATTAAAATGCAAGTAAGTCCTTTCGGTAAAACTCTGGTAGAGAGAGTAAATACAAAAGTATAACTTCTAATTCATTAAAATAATCTTTTGTTTTGTTAGAAGAAATCAAGGCAGTAAGGTGGGACAATATGTTCGTACAGGCTAGTTCAAAAGCCAAAAGAGTGGCTAAGAGATTGTGATTACTTACATTTCCTAATGGTGCTACATTTAAAGAACTTGTAAATGTGTTAGATCAAGCTGGTTGTGAGATTGTGGTCATTTTAATTTAGCACAATGACATTCATGTATGTGCTTTACAAAGGGAGATAAATTAATTATTGCATAACATTTTTCAAGGCCTTTTATTCCTCTCCTTAAAAGCTATATACAATTCTTTGGTTAAAAAAAAAAAACATTCAAACATTTGAATAAGAAGAGTAGAAGAGGAGGGAAAAAATTCAACAGGATTATATAGACTATAGTAATGAAAGCATGTATCCTATTAAAGAAGACAACAGCAGCCAGCATGGCCGGCCTTAGGCATAGGCCAACTAGGCGGCCGCCTAGGGCACCGCTCCAGTAGGGGCACTTTTCCAGTATTTATTTGGTGTAGGTAGACAAGGATGGGGGCACCAGATGGTGTGGTGGGGGGAGCCGTGGAGCCCTTTTGCCTAGGGCACCAGTTGACCTAAGGCCGCTCCTGGCAGCCAGTGGTAAATATTTGCTTCACATCATTTGTCTGAGCAAGCAGAAAGAAATCAGTTTACTGCCTTTTGCTGGGGTTCCAAGCAACTGGCTGAAAAAAGACAACAAACTGTTTCAAACAAGTTTTGTAAGAGTAGTGGCCAATCATACTTCAAGGAAGATTTTTTTTAGAACTACCTTATTCTCTGAGTCTGACATGGAATGAGAACAAGAACGTTCAACGAATGAGATAATAACTAAGCAAAAAGACTTTGAGTTGGATGTTATAGCTTATAGTGGTAATATTTTAAATTGTGCATTTTTACCAAATGTCAAACGTTTTGAAGTTGATTGCCTAACAATTTTAAAAATAGTAGAAACATTAATGGTACGAGCATTGTTCAGTACATATTGCATATAAAGATGACTATGAATGCTGCACAGTTACAAAACTAAGACTATACAAGTAATAATACAGAGTGTATTTTAACAAACTCAAGTTTTTTTTTCAAATGATGCAACTAAGTCAGCAAATGTGATTAATAGTAAAAGTGGTAAAATTAGTAAAAGCAGCAATTTGAATGCTAACTATGAAATGTATACAAAGATTATTGGAAATGATGCACTGTTATGTGACAGTGCAGTATGGAACGTCCGAAGTAAATATTATTGATATGCAGCATGGAAGTGTTGATGAACAATACAAAATAAGTGTTATGAATGATAAAAGTTTTACAAATAGAGAATTGTATTGATAATTTAATAGTAAATAATAAGTAGTTATAATTTTAGTGATCTTGAAACAAAGATTCTAAACAGTTTTTCATTTGCACCTTCTCACAGGGCAGGTATAGTCAAAACAGTTTGATTTTAAATTATATGTTAGGAGACTAAATTTAAAATATTTATTGGATGATATAAAATATGCATCTGAATTAAATGATAAGCATTTTACGAAGAGTAGTGCATTCATTCCTATTTTAATGCCACTGTTAAATGTATTTGAACAAACTTGTATACAGAATTTCAAGAAGATGAGAAAAAAGCATAAAAACATTTCAATTTAAACAGAGGAGGAAAACATTTAGATAGATTAAGTGAGATAAATGGTTTAAGATACATAAAGGCAGACAAATGAGCAGGTATAATGGTTATTGAGTCCTTTAAGAATAAACAGAAAATGTTGGAAATGTTACCAGATGTACAGAGTTGTATGGACATAAAAGAAAACTCCACTTACATATCAGTATATGGAATTGCAGTTGTTAGAATTATTACATTCAGAAAAAAACAAGTAGTGAGTTTATATATATATATATATATATATATATATATATATATATATATAGAGAGAGAGAGTGTGTGTGTGTGTGTGTGTGTGTGTGTGTGTATAAAGTTTCCCAAAGTAGGATTTTTTTGTAATCCCTAAAATTCTAAAGAATTTACAGTTAAGACCAGTTGTAGCCTCAAAGGGTAATATAACTGAATATATTAGTTCATAGGTAAGTACTAAGCTAGTTGCCTTCGTGGGCCATTTTAAGCCTAGCCACTTTCCCCAAAGGTGAGAACCAAACCCTGTACTTTGTGTTTGTATGGCAAACACTTTAAACATTATAGCAACACTCTGCAAGATTATATCACCCAAGATGGGAATGAAACCCACAACTTATCGCTTAAGAAGCCAATACTTTATCCATTAGGCCACTGGGGTCTGACAATAAAAATATCTGAAAACTAGTACTTGTTATTATTTATTTGGGTACAGCTTAAAAATAATGTTAAGATTCCATTTTCCAAAAGAGTTAGTTGACAGTTTTTGCAGTTGTTAAAAGAAATTTACTGGAAACGTGAATATTCATTAACTTCTATATATGTTGTTGTGTCTTTCGGCTTTTCCCGGTTAGGGGTCGACACAGTGGAACTCCGGTCTGCTAATGATTGGCACTAGATTTTTACATGCCGAGTTGCCGGCCCTGACGCACAACCTTCAACGAAGGTACGCCCATTCACGCATGTCTCCACACAGAAGACACTCTAGCTGAGAATCGAACAGGACAATGTCTTACTGTGAGGTGACAACGCTAACTTCTGTATATGTTTCATAGTTTGGTACTAGGCTATCTGCCCTGGGGCATTTATAACCCTAGCCATAGTGATGTGGTTTTCGCCACCCCATGTACTGGTACAAAAGTGTACATAATAGATTTAGAATACTATGCTTCTGTCTAGCAGTGACACAGTGAAGACCCCCTTACATAATAGAATTAGTTTACTGTGCCTCTGTCTAGTAGTGACACAGAGATGACCCCTGGGGTAAACCTACATTCTCCTATCCAACCGTCAAGATTTCTCTTGAAGAGAGTCAGTGAGGGGCTCTGCCTAACATGAACTGGGATTCTGTTCCAGAGCATGGGAAGCCTCTGAGTTATGAATCTGTCCCTCCAGCATGTCCTATTCATATTTGTGCTGAGGTTCAAATCTTTAGCTCTCGTGGTTCTGATGGATTTGGATTTTTTGAGGTGGAGCATGTCCATCAATTCCTGATTGGACATGGCCTTGTACGTCAGGCACAGATCACCTCTGAGTAGGCGGTATGCTATTGAATAGAGTTGGAGTTTCTTTAGTCTGGCAGCATATGACATATGTTGGGGACCCTTGATCCTCTTGGTGAGGTACTTTTGGGGTCTCTCTAGCTGTTGCAAGCGCCGGGTGAGGTACATACCAAATGGGGCATTGTACTCAATCATGGGCCTGATAAGGGAGGAGTACAGGGGCACAATGACCTCCTTTGTTCTGGATGTGAATCCCTTCATGATAAGGTGGGCAAGGTAGAAAGTCTTTCTAACCACTTTGGCAACATGGGTGTCAAATGAGAGGTCACTATCGACTTGGGTTCCCAGGTCTCTGATTACTTTTTCCGTACTCAGTGGGTTACCGCCTATGTGATAATTTGTGGGCACTTTGTTTTTCCCAAAGGAGATGACTATACACTTTTTGGCATTTAGTCTAAGGCCATGACTCCGGCACCAGTTGTCTGTTTCAGTGAGGCCTTTCTGTAGGATGTGTGTGTCAGCTGGTGTATCGACTATGGCGCCTAGTTTGCAGTCATCTGCGAACTTTGTCAGCCACAACCCTCCCATGTTTGCTTTCACATCTGAGAAATAAATGCCAAACAAGAGGGGTCCCAGGACAGAGCCCTGTGGGACACCACTTGTCACTGGCTTTGAGTCTGACATGGCTCCAGCAATTTTGACTTTATGGGTTCTATCCTTTAGCCAATTTGCCACCCATCTTGTGACATATGGATTTACATTTAAGCTTTTGAGCTTGTCTATGATGCCAGAGTGGGATATTGTGTCGAAAGCTTTAGCCAAGTCCTGGTAGGCTGTATGGACTGCTTTGCCCTCGTCAATAGCTCTAGTGACTGTTTCAAAAAATTCAACCAGGTTTAAAAGGCAGGATCTGCCTTTTACAAAGCCGAACTGGGTGGGATCAAGTGTCTGTAAGTCCCCAATGTCTCTGTTTATTAGTTCCATAATGATTCTTTCCATAGCTTTGCAGACCAGGCTGGTTAAGCTTATGGGGCGGTAGTTACCAGGGTCAGTAGAGGTGCCTCCTTTGTGGAGTGGGACTACTGTTGCTGTACGCCAGTTTTCAGGTACATATCCTGTAGTAAGGCTAAGGTTAAATAGCATTTTTATGTGCGGGTTTAGCTCCTCTTGGAGTTCACGTAGCATGCAACCCGGGATACCGTCAGGTCCCATTGATGCTGTGTTTTTAGCTTTGCTGAGGGCGGTTCTCACCTGGACATCTGAGATGACAGGGAGGTTACATTCAGCTGGGATAAGTATTTCTTCTTTTGGGGGTGAGGGAGGGGAGAAACTTGCACTGAACCTGTCTGCCAGAATGTTGGCAATATCTGTGGGTTCAGTGTATTCTTTGTCATTGTGAACTAACTCTGAACATATCTGAGAGTTTCCGCCCAGGTTTCTAACATAGCTGAAGAAGGCCTTGTGGTTATCTTTAGTGTCCATAGTGATTTTTCTCTCAAAGTTGGCCTTGGATGTTTTTATGAGAGAACGTAGCTTTCTACTAGTGCTGATCAGAAATGCCTTCTCTTTATGGGATTTTGCTCTGTCGTGCAGTAGCCTCCTTCTTTTGTTATACAATTTGTTTATGGCTGGGGTCCACCAGACAGGACACCTGCCCTTGGTGGAGAGGGTCTTGGTTTTATTTGGGATTGCATGATCCATGCATTCTTGGAGATGTCCGTAGAAAGTATTTGTGAAGGATTCCGCATTGTGGGATGTGGTTTCCACTGTCCCAGTGGGCTTAAAGGATACCATCTCAGTTTTAAGAAGTGTAAAGTCGGCTTTTGAGAAGTTTTTCACTGTAGTCTTTTGTGTTAGGGGTGGAGGTGGGATATGTATATCCAGGGTGATTAGTTTGTGGTCAGATCTCACTAGTGAAGGGTATACTTCCGGTGTGGAGCACTTTGTCCCCATGTTTGTGATGATCAGGTCTAGTATATTATCTCCCCTTGTGGGAGAGGTGACTAGCTGTTCCATTGCGTTTGAATTTATGAATTCCAGGAACCTTTGGGCTAGGGTGTTTGGGCTAGAATAATGCACCCAATCTATGTTAGGGTAGTTGAAGTCTCCCAATATGATGGTGTTTGGTGAGACATTCATATCCTCCAATGTCTTCAGGAAGGCTGAGTGGGGTTCCTGAGATTGGGATGGTGGTCTGTAACATGCTACCAGTTGTATAGCAGTTTTGCCTATGGTTAGTTGCACCTGGATGGTCTCTGATGCTTCATGTGTTGCCACTAACCTAGAGGTGTGGGTGTCCTTGATGAATATGGACACTCCCCCTCCCTTTTTGGTTTGGCCCGAGTTTTGGGGCCGAAAAGCATGATACGAGGTATAGCCTGGTAGCGCTGGGGTGCTCTCAGTTGCCTTGAACCAGGTTTCAGTTACTGCACAGACATCGATGTCCTCCATACTGAGGAGTGCTTCGAGTGCCTGCATCTTGAGATTTAGATTTCTGGCGTTGAGCAGCATTACCCTTAATTTTTTTCCATTTTTGTTTTCTAAGGCGGTGGGTTTGTCTTTTGAGCCTTGCCTAAAAAAGGCACTATGGGGGAGGCAAGAGCCTTAGCCAATATCCGGAAGCCCAGTGGTGACAGATGCAAGCCGTCCCTTGCGAAGCAGCGTGGCTTGTCCAGCATGTCATCCCAAGCAGACAGACATTGGATCCCCCTAGAATGACACCAGTATTTGAGCCAATTATTAAAGCTGGTCATCTTGTCTTTGTATTGTGGCATCATTCTTGGTGAAGGCAAGATGTTGCTCAGGGTCAGGGTCATACCAGCTTGGGCTACATAATCAGAGAGCTCCTCTATGTCTCTATTCATGTAGTCCAGGGAGGTATGTCTCAGGTCATTCACGCCGGCATGGACAATGACGGAGGCATATTTGTACTTGCTTTGGAGTGACCTGAGTGCGTGTGTTATGTGGCGGATCCTAGCTCCCGATAAGCAGCTCACTGTTACCCTCTCCTTGTTCAGCCTGGTAAGCGGAACATCAGTGTGTCTGACTATAGAGTCACCTGTTACTAGTGTATCAGGCATGGTGTTTTGGCCTTAAGGGCTGTGATTGTTTGACACACTGATTTATTGAAGTATGTGATGCATGTGTTATGTTTTGAGGTGGTGAATTTTTGGGTGTCTGGTTTTGGAGCCTCTGTTGTTTTGGTAAGTTTTTTATTAGAGCCTCCGAGTATGTTTTTGTGTTTTTATGTGTTTGGTTTGCATTTGTGGTAAGTCTATGTGGGACTGGGTTTGGTGTGTGTGTGGTTACCTTCTCCTCCTGTCTGGTCTTGCCAGTCCTGAGTTGAGAGAGTTCAGCCTCCAGTTTGGCTATATAGTTGCATCTCTCACATGTATTTGTGTTTGTTGGGAGGAGGAGAGGGTTGTCTGTGTACATGAGACAATTGTAGCATTGTCTCAAGATTTCCAGATTAACCAGCTGAACCGGAGAGGATGCCAGCAATCTACCACTCGACATGCTAGAATATTATAAGGGAGTGCTGTGCCTTTAAGGGAAGTGGGTACTCACAGGGAAGTTAAGTGGATGTAGTGCTTACTTTAGTTAGCGAGTGCTTACTTAGAAGAGAGGTTTTGAGAACAAGTGCTAGGCTTATAATAAAGCGATTAGACTAGATTATTATAAGAGTAGAGCTTTCTTAAGGGAAAATTTGAAGAGCAGACTTGGCGGAGCCAGAAAAAGTTTAACCGGCGCTGCGCTATGCGCACAACCGCGCAAAGCCGTGCAAACGCGGATTTTAAACAGGAAACTTCAAAAGAGCTAGAAATGGTCCAAAACAACCAATTACTACAAGCTCTTGTGCTGAGGTCACTCCTTCAGGGACAGATAGGCTGCTCAAGGCTCCCCACTCCCACTGGTGAGCAAAGAAACTTCCTTCTATCCAAGTAAGGCAATGGACACCATAGGAACTACACCACAGCCCAGAATACAGCAAAGCCTGTATACTGGTCTAAACTAGTCGAGGAGAGGTGGAAAAACAAGGATATATTTTTGGGGTTTTTTTTTTTGTTTTTGAGATAGAAAGCACACAGAAATGCAGGAAACAGGAATAAATCAGTTACACAGGCTAGCACACTTTAGTGGGCAGCCTCAACAGTTAAATTAACAAACAAACAACTTTCGACCAATTTTCGACTAAATGAAACTTTAAGTGTAGATAATATGTAATGCAACAAACAGTTAAAAAAAACAGTTTAAGCTTGTTCAAAGTAAGCAAGAGAAGGTATTTCAGGTAAAAAACAGCAAAAAATACTTAAATCAGGAAAGTAGTCGCTTTTTTCAGTTCTCTGCTGCTAGGACCACTCTGCAGGACCACGAGGAGCTGTTGCTGAGTAGTACAGCCAGAAAACAACGCTCAGAGGCGGATTTTAAACAGGGAACTTCAAAAGAGCTAGAAATGGTCCAAAACAACCAATTACTACAAGCTCTTGTGCTGAGGTCACTCCTTCAGGGACAGATAGGCTGCTCAAGGCTCCCCACTCTCACTGGTGAGCAAAGAAACTTCCTTCTATCCAAGTAAGGCAATGGACACCACAGGAACTACACCACAGCCCAGAATACAGCAAAGCCTGTATACTGGTCTAAACTAGTCGAGGAGAGGCGGGAAAACAAGGATATATTTTTGGGGTTTTTTTTTTGTTTTTGAGATAGAAAGCACACAGAAATGCAGGAAACAGTAATAAATCAGTTACACAGGCTAGCACACTTTAGTGGGCAGTCTCAACAGTTAAATTAACAAACAAACAACTTTCGACCAATTTTCGACTAAATGAAACTTTAAGTGCAGATAATATATAATGCAACAAACAGTTAAAAAAACAGTTTAAGCTTGTTCAAGGTAAGCAAGAGAAGGTATTTCAGGTAAAAAACAGCAAAAAAATACTTAAATCAGGAAAGTAGTCGCTTTTCTCAGTTCTCTGCTGCTAGGTTTATCTAGTATTATTCCAAAAGAACAAGGTGTTGAATTTTAGAGAGAATGTCTGTGCAGTAACACTAATTTAAGGACTCTGGCTGTTGAAACTTTATGTATCTTAACAGAGTTAGTTTTGGAAAATACTTATATTTTATTTAAAGATAAAGTATCTCAACAGTTAAAAGGTGTTGTTATGCAGTCTAATATGGACCCATCTTATGCGAATTTAGTAATGGCTGCATGGGAGAGATGTTTTTAGATGATATTTTTACTGTTTAGCCAGGGCAGGAAGAGAGCTTTAATGGTTTTATTAATTTTTATCTCATACAACAGATTTTTTAAAATGTACTTACCCATAAGATAAGATTAATTTTTTGGATATTGTTACAAGTGTTTAGAGGGTTTAGGGAGTACAACACTATAGTCTAGTATTTATAGAAAACCAGACTTAAGAAACATGTATTTATATTCTGATAGTGTACACCCAAACATTTTAAAAACAGGTATAGTGAAAGTACAAGCTGTAAGAGTTTCAGTATTAATTAGTAATGATAAGGAATTTCAGAAATGCATTTTGAAATTATAGATGATGTTTGACGCTAGAGTGTACAAAGTAGCAGTTATAAAAAAAAAGTGTTAAAGAAATTTGTGACTAATGACAAACTAGATATTAACCAATATTGAAGGATGAACTCTATAGTTATATAAAATGAGAGCGCAAAAGACTACAGCTTAGTATGCCTAATTAGGTATTGTATTGATTCGAATATGTTAAAAAGGCATTGTTACTGAGAACTGGAAAATTATAAGGGGAAATTTTGAGTTGTCTAAGATTATAGGTGATTGTCCTGTTTTTTTCAGATAAAAAAAAGGAATATTAAATAAATTTATTTTATTTATTTATTTATTTTATTTTATTTTACATTTGTTGACCGGGTAAGTCCGACTGGAACCAAGTCCATTTTCAGCGGAGGCCCGGGGAGATGAGCTCCAACAGAATACAGTCAAAGTAGCAGAAGAGCAAAAGTAACATTGATTATACAATAATATTTACAATTGGGTATTGATGTTGTTTCGACAAGAATAACTGAAAACTATCTAATACAATAATATTTACAATTGGGTATTGATGTTGTTTAGACAAGGATAACTGAAAGATACTTTCAGCCAAGCAGTGTTACAAATTTTTGAATTTTTACAAAAGTTCAAACTTAGTACAATAATGGTAACAGAAGAGCAGATGAACATTAAATATAAGTAATATTTAAGTAATCAGGTTAAATTGTTATTAAGACAAGGAATACAATAGAAGTACAATCATACAGGCAGTGTTACAAAATTCCATTTTTTGAGGGTGGTCTTAGATAAACAAAGGAAAAAATCTTAGAAAGAAAGTATTTCTTGACAGATGAACAGAATTGTGGTACCTGTACTTGCAAAAGTGCAAAAAATGCAGATTTATCAGTAGTGGTAAACTGTTTTATTATCAGTTTTGGATAAGATTTTTTGTCCAGATGGAAAACATGCTATGTTATGTAAAAAGTTTGTTTTTTATGCTTTGGATTCAGTTTCAGAAACATTATGTGGTGAAGATGTAGATGCTTTGTAGTAAGCCAAAGAGGTAAATAAAACATACTACTAATGTTTGCGTGGTTTAAATGAAAGTATTAATACTAAATGTTTATTGAAGTTAAATGTTAGTAGATTGGATACAGTGAATAGGTGTGGAGTCTTTTATAAAGTGAACGTGTTTAGTATGTTATTGTTCTGAAGAAGTATGTTAATAAAGATGAAAGTACTTAACAGCTTTTTTCTAGTGACTGGGTGATTTTATTGCATGTGTTAATTTTTTTAACTAAATTTAAGTGTCAGGTGCTTATGAAAACAATTTGCAAAAAAAAAATTAAAGGGATATCAGTAGTAAATGAAGAGAATCTTTTTTTATCAAAAACGGGCTAATGAAGTAGATTATCATTTTAATAGGTATGTACATATTGGCTCAGAATGTAAGTTGAATATAAGGGGCCAAAGGGCACTGCTTGTCATGTCTTGTCCCTGCTTTAATGTTTATATCTTTAGAACATAGGTTCATAGGTAAGTATGAGGGCACCTGTAAGCCTAGCCAGAATGTGTTCGCTTTCGCCACCCACTTAGATTAGGTCCCTGTGCCTCTGTCCAGCAGAGCCATTAGTTCCCTGTGCCTTTGTCCAGCAGAGCCACTGCAGTAATACCCGGGGTAAATTTTCTGTTTCCCATCCACTCGTCAAAGTTTCTGTTGAAGAGTTAGTGAGCGGCTCTGCCTAATGTAGATTGGAATCCTGTTCTGGGACAAAAATTTATCCCTCCAGCACGTCCTATTTATCATTGTGGTAAGGTTTAGATCCCTAGAGCGTGTGGCTCTCGGGGATTTGTTTTTTTTTTTAGGTGGAGCATGTCCATCAATTCTGGGTTGGACATGGCGTTGTATGTCAGGCAGAGATCACCTCTGAGTAAGCGGTATGCAACCGAGTACAGCTGGAGTTTCTTCAGTCGGGCTGCATAAGGCATCTGTTTGAGGCCAGTAATCCTCTTGGTGAGGTATTTCTGTGGTCTTTCCAGCTGTTGCAGGTGTTTTGTAAGGTACATCCCAAATGGGGCGTTATACTCTATGATGGGTCTTATGAGTGATGATTAGAGGGGCACAATAACCTCTTAACATATACCATCTATTCAAATATTAGAAGTCTGGTATACAATCTTAACTTTAATACAAAGGCAATATGCAATATTCTAAATAAAAATATATGTATTATTCTAAGTAAAATTGAAATGAATGTTTATGCTGTCTGTGTTTTAGAAGCATCAGTAGTGGCAGCAGATGGGGAAAAGACAGTGATTGCATTTAATGAGGATTATTTATTCTAGAGTTGAAATATGGTCTTTAGTTTGTCTACAGGACAAACTTCCTAATTAAAATGGATAAAGTATTACATTTTAAATTGCATTGTTTATCTTTGGGATACATATTCACTTGTGTTGAGAGTGTGGGTGGGACTGATTAGAGTATGAATTTTTCATATCTTCTTCAGAAATGAAACTGAGTCATTCATTAACTTTATCATCAAACATTTTATAAAACACCGCAGAACAATTTGGACCAGGAGCTTTAGTCAAGGTTTGTTTTATAATGTAAGAAACAGTTTATTTATTTAGGCTTCTCTGACATTTCTTAAAATTGTTGGCAGTGTTATGTTATTAAGATGTCCTTCCTTATCACTGTTGCAATATTCCTTATGAAAAGGATATCCTACCAAAGACAGCAGTATGTCTGTCTAGCATATCAAAGCCTCAGTCACATCCAGGCACCATACACCAGATATATGTCCTACATCCAAAACATAAGATACATAAGTGATATACACATTCCTAATCCTTAAAAATTATTGCCATCAGTTCAAACCTTACTTTTTGAATTCAGTCTCTCAAGTTTCATCACATTCTTCCAGCTGCAGAGCCTCTGGCAAATAAGTACCCCCATTGGGGATTGTTCCTTCTTTCTTTTTGTTAGTTTACCATTTTTACATGTCATCCAAAAAGGGGAAATGTGAGTGTGGGAGACAAACTCCCCATAAAGATAGACACAACAACTATCTTTTCTGACTAGGTACAGACCATAATGGTACTTAGTGTGCTATTTGTCAGGTTATGTACCCAAGACCCTTTTGTAGCCATTTGTCCTCCCTTTCTGTTTATCTTTTGAACCAATATTTGAAGTTGCTTCCCAAGGTAAGCATGGCTTCTGAATCTGCCCGCCCAGACTTTCAGCCTCCATTAAAAAAAAGTTGAAAAAGATAAGTTTAGAGTCTTCTGCTGTCCAGCCTGTGCTGGATATCTCCATCAGGTTGGATGAAGATGCCGAGGACCATACAGTTCCACTGCCAGCACTGTCTGTCATAAAGCAGTTGTTGGCTGGCAGAAGGTTGTTTTTTTGTACATCCACCAAGGTTGAGCATGTGTCTGCTACAAATGAGAAGAGGAGCCCCAACTGATTATTTCAGAAGAGCCTAGGGGGATTCCTCAGATACTTCTTAGAGAAGAGGTTCCTTGCTCCCTCATTGAGGTTAGGCAGGGTTCTGAACCACCTTAGCTTGTTAGGGCGGAGGTTCCTCTGAAGAAAAAGCAGAAGTCCAGGCATTTAGCTCCTGTGGCCAAGGATCACCATAAAGAGTAGCAGGAGTTTACTCAAGGTATCTTTAAGGTCCTTATGACCTTGAAGCCCCCCAACAATTATCTGTGCCCTCTCCTGTTCCTTTTTCTTCCACTCCTTGTACAAGGCTTAGGGAGTATGACTATTCTGATGAAGATTTGGAATTGGCTTCTGGGGAAGAGTCCATTGTATATTCTTCTCAGATCCATTCTCCTCTTGCTTTTGGGTCAGACAATAAGGATAATCTTTCTCTGGATTCCCCCTATTAAGGAGATTTCCTTTGGTGACACCATTGTAAAATTGATGGAGCCCTTCCAGCGGAAGAGTTCCTAAATTTCTGAATTCCAAAAGAGGTCCTTTTGCAAATGGATTCTCCCAAGCCTTCTACAGTCCCTGTTGTGTTAAAAGCCCTTCTGGACACATTTACTGCTACTTTCCAGGCCCCCAGGTCTCTGCTTCCTGCACCTAAGAATCCTGACAGGTTTTACAAGATGCCTGAAGGTTCAAAAGTTATGTAAGAATCCCTCCTCTGACCCTGTAGTCATTTTTCTTTCTGCTGATAAACATCCAAACTACTGTCTTCTTCCAAACTTCTTCCTGCTGATAAGAATAGTAGGGCTATTAACAGGTATGGGAAAAACATTTATAAACTACTAAGCCCATGTGACCAGATATGTGATGGTTCCTTCTGTCAACATTTAGTAGTGGTTTGACTGACATGCCTGATTATGAAACTAAGACTTCTGCTATTTCTTTATTGAGCTCTGCTTCTCAGGTGGCTCACAATCCTACCAAATGCAGTTATGATGCTGCAGGATGTTTCCAGTTCCTAGGAAGAAGGACTCTTGGAGGCCTATGCTGGATCGCTCCTTTCCCATCACTTTACTGAGGCTTTCAAAATATTCTCTCTCCAGTCCCTGCTCTCCTTGCTACTTTGTCAGATCTGTTTAGTCTCGCTGGACCTGAACGATGCTTATCTTCACATTCTTGTTCAACTCTCCTCAGGAAATTTTTACGATTCTCTGTTTTTTTTCTCACATTATTAGTTATCTGCTATGCCTTTGGTCTTTCTACAGCTCCAAGAGTCTTTATCAAATGTCTAGCTCTGGTTATAGCCTACTACAGACTCCATGGTATCCAATTTTTTCCCTATCTGGTTGACCTTCTCATTCAAGCTCCTTCCCAGCAGCTTCTTCTTCAGAATCTTGACTTTACCATGTTTCTGCTGCAAAGTGCGGGGTTCACCCCCAAGCTCAAAAAAAAATCTGTTTGCCACAGATGGCCTGCACCTGTCGCCCCTGGGATTCTGGATACTGGCTAAGGCTCTTGCTGCCCCTATAGTGCCTTTTTTAGGCAGGGTTCAAATAAA
The DNA here is from genome assembly GCF_019279795.1 of Protopterus annectens. Classification (NCBI taxonomy): domain Eukaryota; kingdom Metazoa; phylum Chordata; order Ceratodontiformes; family Protopteridae; genus Protopterus; species Protopterus annectens. The sequence goes on along the minus strand of NC_056729.1, from coordinate 80,219,719 downwards.
TTCACCACCATAACAGGAACAGGCAAGCAAAAACTGAGGGTAATGCTACTCAATGCTAGAAGTCTAAATCTCAAAATGCACTCACTCAAGGCACTCCTTAAAATGGAGAACATCGATATCTGTGCAGTGACTGAGACCTGGTTCAAGGCTCCAGAGAGCACCCCTGCACTACCAGGCTATAACTCATACCACACTTTTCGGCTATGTAACCTGGACCGAAACACCAAAGGTGGAGGTGTGTCCATATTCATTAAGGATATCCACACCTCCAGGCTAGTTGCTCAGCATAATGCATCCGAGGTTATCCAACTGCAACTAACTCTGGGCAAAACTGCAATCCAAATTGTAGCTTGCTACAGATCCCCCACCATGCCCCAGGATTCCCACTCCTCCTTTCTTGATGTACTGGAAAATATTGAGGTTCAACCAAACAACTACCCCACCATTAACTGGGAAAACTACTCATGTACCAACCCCTTAGCTCACCGCTTTGTGGAATTCATGAACTCCAATGCCCTAGATCAACTTATCCACACCCCCACCAGGGGCAACAGTATCCTAGACCTAGTCATTACCAACATGAGTGACCGGTGTTCCACACCTGAAGTCAACTCCTCGTCGGTCCAATCCGACCATAAGCTTATCACCCTTGATATCCACATCCCGCCCCCACCCCCATTAAGGAAACCACAGTAACAAATTTCTCCAAAGCCAACTTCATGCTTCTTAAGACAGAAGTGGTGAACTTCATGAGACCCATGCAGATGGACAATACACTTACAACTGCTGAATCCTATACAAATGCACTCAATAAGCACTTACACGAGTGCATGGATCGTGCTATCCCAAACAAAACCAAGACGCTATCCTTCAAAAAAAGTAAGCCAATCTGGTGGTCCCCTGCCATAAACAAACTGTACAACAGAAGGAAGAAACTGTTGCAAAAGCGAGTAAAATCCCATGAGTGGAGGAGCTCCCTGGTCAGCCTCAGTAAGAAGCTGAGATCCCTTATAAGATCCTCCAAAGCTAGCTACAAAAACAAAATCACCACTAAATCCAAGGACAACCACAAAGCATTCTATAGCTATGTCAAGAATTTAGATGGCAACACCCAGATCTGCTCTGAGTTACAGCACAAAGGCACAAAAATTACAGAACCAACTGATATTGTCAACATCCTGTCAGATAGGTTCAGTGCTAACTTTACCCCCCTCTCACCCCCTAAAGGGCCCATATCTATACAGGAAGAATGCAGAGTCCCTGTAATCGCAACTACGCAGGTAAAAGCTGCACTCTCTAAAGCCAAAAACACAGCATTCATGGGACCGGACAACATCCCAGGCCGCGTTTTACACGAACTTCAGAACAAACTGGCTTCCCACTTAAGCACCGTGTTCAATAATAGCCTCACAAAGGGGGAGCCACCACTGATCCCGGGAACTATCGAACTATTAGCCTGACGAGCCTGTTCTGCAAGGCCATGGAACATATCATCATGGAACTCATAAACAAAGACATTGGTAACCACCAAACTCTGGATCCCACCCAATCCGGGTTTGTGAAAGGCAGATCATGCCTCCTGAACCTGATAGACTTCTTTGAGGCAGTCACCAAAGCTGTGGATGAGGGTAAGGTGGTTCACACAGCCTATCTTGACCTCGCCAAGGCTTTCGACACCATCCCCCATTCTGGAATTATAGCTAAACTCACTAAACTAGGTATAAATCCCTACGTCACAAGATGGGTTGCCAACTGGCTCACTGACAGAACCCACACTGTAAAAGTTGCAGACTCCAAAAGGTGGCTTAATGGCTAAGGTGTTTGCCTTACAAACACAAGGTGCAAGGTTTGTCTCACAAGGGATAATTGGCTAGGCTTAAAATGGCTCGCAAGGGCAGTCAGCTTAGTACTAAACTATGAACCTAAATCTGACCTCAAAGCAGTGACAAGTGGAGTACCACAGGGTTCCGTCCTGGGACCTCTCCTGTTTGGTATCTACTTCTCTGAAGTACAGACTAACACAGAAGGCCTCTGGATAACGAAGTTCGCAGATGACTGCAAACTAGGAACCATAGTCAAGTCACCAAATTATGTGGACATCCTAAAGAAGGGCCTCACTGAGACAGATGCCTGGTGTCAGAGCCATGGCCTCAAGCTCAATGCCAAAAAGTGCAGTGTCATCCTCTCTGTACCCATGAACTACCACATAGGTAGCAATCTACTTAACACTGAATGCGTGATAAGAGACCTTGGGACCCAGGTGGACAGTAGTCTCTCCTTTGATAGTCACATCGCCACAGTAGTCAGGAAGTCCTTCCACATGGCACACCTCATCATAAAAGGGTTCTCATCCAGGAAAAAAAGAGGTCATTGTTCCCCTCTACTCATCACTCATTAGACCCATTATAGAATACAACGCCCCTTTTGGAATGTACCTCACAAGACATCTGCAGCAGCTGGAAAGGCCACAGAAGTACCTCTCTAAGAGGATTACTGACCTCAAACAAATGCCCTACAGTGACCGCCTCAAAAAACTCCAGCTTTACTCCGTAGCATATCTCCTACTCCGAGGTGACCTCTGCATAACATATACAGCTATGTCAAACCCAGAGCTGTTGGACATGCTACACCTAAAGAAATCCCAGTCCCTCCGAGCTACACGCTCTAGGGACCTAAACCTTGTCACCACAATAAACAGGACACGCTGGAGGGATAGATACCTGTCCCAGAGACTTCCTGTACTCTGGAATAAGCTACCCATCTATGTCAAGCAAAGTTCTTCATTAGTACTTTTCAAGAAAAATCTTGATGAGTGGATGGGAAGTAGGAAATACACCCTGGGGATCACCTCTGTGTCTCTGCTTGACAGTGGCACAGGAAAATAACTTTCTTGGGTGGCGTAAGCTATGGAACTTTGCTGGCTAGGCTTACATAGGCCCTTGGGCCGATAGCCTAGTACCTACCTATGAACTTCTTCACAGGCTCAAGTTTTACTAGGATGCAGGATTTGGGCCTTGACTATAGTGGCTTTTATTCTTTTTCCCAAGGTCATCTTCTTGACAGCTCACTTCCAGTGTCATCTTTCTTTTCAAATGGTGTCTGCAAGAAAGTTTCTATGGGCTCCTAGTTACATGGCTTCCATTATTCTTGAGTTTCCTTTCGTCAGACCACACATGAGGAAGCTTCACTAGTATCTTATGACAATATGGTTCAACATTGTCATACTCTGAAATTTCCCATCTCTCTCTCTCTGTCTTGGCTCATCTCAAACAGGCATTTCTGTGAAGGATTCATCAGATATCTGTGAACCGAGGCCAGTCTTTTCACACACTTTACCCACCCCGGAGCTGTATACATATGCTTCATAGCTAAGATGGGGGGTATTCTTCCAACAATATCAGTGTCCAGGGAGTCTAATATACTGAAAAACCAGAGGATCACATTAACATCTAAGAAATGAAGACACTGCTTTTGGCTGTTCAAGCCTTGCAATCCGTCTGGGTTCTTAGTCCAATCCACAGAAAATACGCTGTCATGTGGTACATAAACAAGGGGACAAAAACACATGCCTTCTTTGCAGATTAGCTCTGTTTATTTGGTAATTTATCTGACATCATCTGATCCTTAGGGTGGTTTACATTCCGTTACAGCATAATCTTATGACAGACAACCTGAGCAAGTCCAGGACAGATCCTCATGAATGGATGTTTGAAAGACAGGCTTTCCTGGACATTATCTGTCAGTGGGGTGCTCCTCAAGCAGATCTGTTTGCCTCTTCTCTGAACAGGCAACTTCCCAGGTTCTTTTCCAGGGCACTGAGTCCTCTAACTTGGAAAGTGGACACCATGTCTTTTTCTTGGAAAGGGATGTTTCTATACAATTATCCCTCCCTTCCTCTGTTGCCCAAGGTTTTACACAAGATATGTGGGACAAACTCAAAATCTTGTCATTGACTCCACTTTGGCTCAAATAGCACTGGTTCCCCCTTCTGCTTCATCTGGCCAAGGGCAATCATTACAAGTTACCTCACAGGAAAGATCTCCTCACACAGAAAAAGGGCTCTCTCATTCACCCTCATCTCCTCATCCTACATTTGACTCTGTGTGGTAGATTTTTGATCCCCTTTCAATACCAATTTTCTGAGGAAGTGCCTTGGGTTTTACAGGAGTCCAGAAAACCCACTACTACATTTTTACAGTGAGCTGATCGAAGGAAGGACACTCAGCAAACTCGGAACTACAATATATAACATTAAGTATCCTGTTTTTTGTTTATTTTGTTCTTTATTTCTTTGTTGTTTATAGCACTTTGTGTACTGTGTATTCTTTCTAGCTAGTTTCACTGTGTGTGAGGTATTAACTGGAAATTGTCCACTCTTATTAAGCATCTGTTGGGTTGTTTGTTTATGATAACTTGTTGCAGTTAAACTCTTTTTTCTAGTGGCTCCTTTAGCTGTTTAAAACTTTCATTTAAAGGCTCACTGCTGCTTTTCAGCTGTGAGTAACATTTCTGCAGTTTGTTCTAAGTAGTGGGGATATTTGTAGCATTTCCATATTCAGGCTTGTATTTGGGGCTAGTGTTTGTGGAGGCTGTGTGTCTGAGCACATAATTCAGGGACATCTTGTTTTAGCCAAAGCCATCAGGCATTTCAATGAGAGAGAATTGTTTGAGGTCATTGGCTGACTGAGGTCTCCTGGACTACAGCTTAGACTAAGCACCTCATTGGTTCTTTTGAGATTTCTTTCTTAAAAGCTGTCTCAGGTTTCAACTTCGTTACCTAAGAAGCTCAGTTGTGAGTGTTCAGCCATTTTACAGTGAGCTGATCGAAGGAAGGACACTCAGCAAACTCGGAGCTACAATATATAACATTAAGTATCCTGTTTTTTGTTTATTTTGTTCTTTATTTCTTTTTCTTTATAGCACTTTGAGTACTGTGTATTTTTTCTAGCTAGTTTCACTGTGTGTGAGGTATTAACTGGAAATTGTCCACTCTTATTAAGCATCTGTTGGGTTGTTTGTTTATGGTAACTTGTTGCAGTTAAACTCTTTTTTTCTAGTGGCTCCTTTAGCTGTTTAAAACTTTCATTTAAAGGCTCACTGCTGCTTTTCAGCTGTGAGTAACATTTCTGCAGTTTGTTCTAAGTAGTGGGGATATTTGTAGCATTTCCATATTCAGGCTTGTATTTGGGCCTAGTGTTTGTGGAGGCTGTGTGTTCTGAGCACATAATTCAGGGACATCTTGCTTTAGCCAAAGCCATCAGGCATTTCAGTGAGAGAGAATTGTTTGAGGTCATTGGCTGACTGAGGTCTCCTGGACTACAGCTTAGACTAAGCACCTCATTGGTTCTTTTGAGATTTCTTTTTTAAAAGCTGTCTCAGGTTTCAACTTTCTGTTACCTAAGAAGCTCAGTTGTGAGTGTTCAGCCATTTTACAGTGAGCTGATCGAAGGAAGGACACTCAGCAAACTCGGAGCTACAATATATAACATTAAGTATCCTGTTTTTTGTTTATTTTGTTCTTTATTTCTTTGTTGTTTATAGCACTTTGTGTACTGTGTATTTTTTCTAGCTAGTTTCACTGTGTGTGAGGTATTAACTGGAAATTGTCCACTCTTATTAAGCATCTGTTGGGTTGTTTGTTTATGATAACTTGTTGCAGTTAAACTCTTTTTTTCTAGTGGCTCCTTTAGCTGTTTAAAACTTTCATGGCTCACTGCTGCTCTTCAGCTGTGAGTAACATTTCTGCTGTTTGTTTCCCACCCTCCCTTCCTGTTGGTATAGTGTTTTTATACTTGGTGGCTTTGCAGTTGCCCGCCCCTAGTGTAAATTTGATCTGGGACCCTCCTCCCAATCTAGTGTCATTACCTCATTCTACCCAGTACAGGGAGAGCATTTGAGAAGGCCAATCAGCTTAGTTTCTGCTACTCCTTTCTCTCTTTCCAAACAAAAAAAAAATGTATCTGCTTTTACTGTATTTGTGTTTTTTCCTACTTTATTTTGCTTTTGCGTCATCTTAAAAGTACTCAATTGTATTTATTACTGCTTGGTGTAACTCATTGTAAGCCTTTTAGTTTAAGCACCTGGGCTTCAGACCAGTTTTACATTAGGAAGGTTTGTGGTCTGCACTGTAGTGGCAGAACAGGTAGCTTACATCCTTCTAAGTTGGGAACTGCTGATTGAGGGCTCAGTGTCTGTTATTCTAAAAGTGTATTAATTCTGGTTTAAGCACTTGGGCTTGAGGCCAGTTATTTTACATTAAGAGGGTTCGTGTTCTGCACTCTTGTGGGAGGAGAGGCTGGACTCTGTCCTTCTGAGCTGGGAATTTCTGGTTAAAGCTTATAGTGCCTGCATATTTGAACTGCTTCTTACAGAAATTGGTACACCTCGTTTGCTGTAGCATAGACTATATCCAGGCCTGCTGAATCTAGCTTTGTTTGTATAACTTGAGCACTAATCCAGGCATTCTTTAAAGTATTCAGTTGTATTTATTACTGCTGGTAGTAACTTGATTAAAGTGTAGCTATCATTTCTAAGTCTTTTGGATTAAGCACTTGGGCTTCAGACCAGTTGTTTTACATTAGGAAGGTTTGTGGCCTGCACTGTGGTGGCAGGACAGGTAGCTTACATCCTTCTAAGTTGGGAACTGCTGATTGAGAGCTCAGTGTCTGTTATTCTAAAAGTGTATTAGTTCTGGTTTAAGCACTTGGGCTTCAGGCCAGTTATTTTACGTTAAGAAGGATTGCGGTCTGCACTCTTGTGGGAGGAGAGGCTGGACTCTGCCCTTCTGAGCAGGGAATTTCTGGTTAGAGGCTTATAGTGCCTGCATATTCTAACTGTTTCTTACTGAAATTGGTACACCTTGTTTGCTGTAGCATAGACTAGATCCAGGCCTGCTGAATCTAGCTTTATTTGTATGCTTGTTGTTTGTTTATTTTCCTGAAACGCTAATTCCACCTAAAACGCGGCCTTTTAGCACTTCTGTGGATCCCTAGTGATATCTGCATTGCTTACTGTACTTATTTCCTTGTTTCACTTGAAAGAAAGTTACTGTTTGTCGTTTTTGCATTTAAGTTACCTGTAACACATTGCATTTAAGTTACCTGGCACTTGCTCACTAAAGCAATTATATCGTCAGCTCTAAAAATTAAAAGCACTACACCCTCACAAACTCCCTTGAGTACCTTGTTCCCCATTGGCCCTTTTTTCAATTATAAAGGAATTCCCAATACTATTCTAGCATGTCCAAAGGTCAGTTGTCAATCTCCTCTCCGGTCCAGCTGGTGAATCTGGGAATCTTGAGGCAATGTTACAACTGCCTCATGTACACAGACAACCCTCTCCTCCTCCCAACAAATTCCAACACATGTGAGAGATGCAACCATATAGCCAAACTGGAGGCTAAGCTCTCTCAACTCAGTACTGGCGTAACCAGTCAGGAGGAGAAGGAAACCACACTCACTACAATTCCAGTCTCACATAGACCTACCACGACAACAAACCAAACACATAAACACACAAAACATACTGAGGCTCTAAATAAAAATCTGCCTAAGCAGCAGAGACCTCCAAAGCAGACACCCAAGCAACCGCTACCCCAAAACAAAACACGTGCAGCACATAGCTCACAAAGCCAGTGTGCCGAACAGTCACAGCCCTTAAGGCTAAACAACACACCTGATACACTTGTAATAAGTGACTCTATCGTCAGGCACACTGACGTCCCACTCACCAGGCTGAACAAGGAGAAGGTCACGGTGAGCTGCCTGTCGGGCGCTAGGATCCGCCACATAACACAAGCACTCAGGTCACTCCAAGGCAAGTACAAATATGACTCAGTCATTGTCCATGCTGGTGTGAATGACCTGAGACGTACCTCCCTGGACTACATGAAAAGAGACATAGAGGAGCTCTCTGAGCATGTAGCCCAGGCCGGTATGACCCTGACCTTGAGTAGCATCTTACCCTCACCAAGAATGATGCCACAATGTGAAGACAAGATGATCAATTTCAACAATTGGCTTAAGTGTTGGTGTCATTCAAAGGGGATCCAATGCCTGTCAGCCTGGGATGACATGCTCGACAAGCCACGATGCTTCGCTAGGGACGGCTTGCACCTGTCACCCTGGGCTTTCGGATATTGGCAAAGGCTCTTGCTACCCCCATAGTGCCTTTTTTAGGCAAGGCTCAAAAGACAAACCCACCTCCATAGGTATCACAAGGGATAAGAAACTAAGAGTAATGCTACACAACGCCAGAAGTCTAAACCTCAAGATGCACGCACTCGAAACTCTCCTTAGCATGGAGAACATCGATATCTGTGCAGTAACAGAAACCTGGTTCAAGGCTCCCGAGAGCACCTCAGCACTACCAGGTTATACCTCATACCATGCTTTTCGGCCCCAAAACTTGGACTGAACCACAAAAGGAGGAGGAGTATCAATATTCGTCAAAGATACCCACACCTCCAGGTTGGTGGCACAGCACGAAGCATCAGAGACTATCCATGTGCAACTAACAGTGGGTAAAACTGCCTTCCAGTTTATAACCTGCTACAGACCACCCTCCCAAACCCAGGAACCCCACTCGGCCTTCCTGAGAACACTGGAAAATATGAAGGTCTCTCCAAACACCATTATATTGGGCGACTTCAACTACCCAAACATAGACTGGGAGCATTACTCTAGCTCCAACACCCTAGCCCAAAGGTTCCTAGAATTTATAAACTCAAATGCTATGGAACAACTTGTTACCACTCCCACAAGAGGGGAAAACATACTGGACCTGATCATCACCAACATGGGGACACTATGCTCCAGACCAGAAGTGTATCCCTCACTGGTAAGATCAGACCATAAACTAATCTCACTGGATATTCACATCCCGACCCCACCCCCTGCCCAGAAAACCACAATGAAAAACTTCTCTAAAGCAAATTTCACACACCTCAAAACCGAGGCGAAATCCTTCAAAGCCCCCGGGCCTGTGGAAAATACGGCCCAGACTGCAGAATCCTTTATAAACGCATTCTATGAACACCTTCAGGAATGCATGGATCATGCAATCCCAAATAAAACCAAGACCCAATCCACCAAAGGCAGACGTCCTGTCTGGTGGACCCCAGCCATAAACAAACTATACAATAGAAGGAGGAAGCTACTACATGATAGAGCAAAATCCCAAAAGGGAAGGCATCTCTGATCAGTATTAGCAAAAACTACGGGCACTCATAAAATCGTCTAAGGCCAGCTTCGAGAGAAAAATTGCACAGGACACTAAGGATAATCACAAGGCTTTCTTTAGTTATGTTAGGAACCTGGGTGGGAATTCCCAGATATGCTCAGAATTAGTCCAAAATGACAAAAAATGCACCGAGCCCACAGACATTGTCAACATCCTAGCTGACAGGTTCAGTGCAAACTTCTCCCCCCCTCCCCACCAAAAGGGCAAATATCTATCCCAACAGAGTGCTGCCCCCCTGACATCTCAGATGCTCAGGTAAGAGCCGCCCTCTCCAAAGCAAAAAACACAGCATCAATGGGACCAGATGGTGTCCCGGGCTGCGTCCTACATGAACTCCAAGAAGAGCTAAACCCAAACATAAAACTACTGTTCAATCTTAGCCTTACTACAGGATATGTACCCAAAGAGTGGCGTACAGCAACAGTGGTCCCTCTCCACAAAGGTGGTGCCTCAACGGATCCTGGAAACTATCGCCCCATAAGCCTGACTAGTTTGGTCTGCAAAGCTATGGAAAGGATCATCATGGACCTCATAAATAAAGATATTGGGGACCTACAGACACTGGATCCTACCCAGTTTGGCTTTGTTAAGGGCAGATCCTGCCTCTTAAACCTGGTCGATTTCTTTGAAACAGTCACCAAGGCCATTGACGAGGGGAAGGTGGTCCACACAGCCTACCTGGACCTCGCAAAAGCCTTCGATACAATACCCCACTTGGGCATTATAGATAAGCTCACCAGCTTAAATATAAACCCCTATGTCACTAGATGGGTTGCAAACTGGCTCAAGGACAGAACCCACATGGTTAGAATTACTGGAGCCATGTCAGACTCCAAACCAGTTACAAGTGGCGTCCCACAAGGCTCAGTCCTGGGACCTCTCTTGTTCGGTATATATTTCTCGGCGGTACAGGCCAACACGGAAGGACTGTGGCTGACCAAGTTCGCAGATGACTGCAAACTGGGCGCCATAATCGACTCTCCAGCCGACACAAGCATCCTCCAAAAGGGCCTCATAGAAACAGACAACTGGTGCCAGAGCCATGGCCTTAAGCTAAACGCCAAAAAGTGTATAGTCATCCCTTTGGCAAAAACAAAGTGCCCACAAATTACCACATAGGTGGTAATCCATTAAGTACAGAAGAAGTCATTAGGGACCTGGGGACCCAAGTTGATAGCAATCTCTCATTTGACAACCACGTGGCCAAAGTGGTTAGAAAAACATTTTATATAGCCCACCTAATCATGAAGGGATTCACATCTAGATCAGGGAGGTCATCGCCTCTTTACTCATCCCTCATCAGGCCCATAATTGAGTACAATGCCCCTTTTGGGATGTACCTTACCAGACACCTGCAGCAACTGGAAAGACCCCAAAAGTACCTCACCAAGAGGATCAAAGGGCTCAAACAGATGCCATATGCTGCCCAGTTAAAGAAACTCCAGCTCTACTCAGTGGCATACCGCCTGCTCAGAGGCGATCTGTGCCTGATGTATAAAGCCATGTCCAACCCATAATTAATGGACATGCTGCACCTCAGAAAATCCAAATCCAATCGAGTTACTCCTCGAGAGACTTGAACCTCAGCACTGAAATAAATAGGACATGCTGGAGGGACAGATTCATAACCCAGAGGCTCCCTTCACTCTGGAATAAAATCCCAGTCCAGGTTAGGCAGAGTCTCACATTGACTCTCTTCAAGAGGAATCTTGATGAGTGGATGGGAGATCGTAGGTTTACCCCGGCTATCACTTCTGTGTCACTGTTAGACAGAGGCACAGTATACTAACCTCAAAAAAAGGCATAGCAAAATTAATTTAAAATGGGTGGCGAAAGCCAAACACACTCTGGCTAGGCTTATAAATGCCCTAGGGCAGATAGCCTAGTATGAACCTATGAACCTAAGAACTAGAAAATCCTATGTTGCTATGTGGAAAAGATTTTCTTATTGGTCTCAGAGGCATGAATAGGACACTCTTTTTGTGGGTATTCCAACTCTTCTTTCTTATCTGTGTGAGTTACATAATTCTCTTCTGGCAAATTCATCTGTTAAGGCTCATTTTTTAGCCATTTCTGCATATCTGCCCTTGGATCCTCCACTTTCTTCTGTGTTTGAAGTTAAGCAATTTCCGTAAGGCATCCTTCACATTAGGTCCTCGAGAAAGACCATTTCCACTTTTTGGGATCTTAATTTTTTTCTAAAAAATTGACTCAGCCTCCTTTTGAACCTGCAGCTTCCTCTACTTTGCAATTCTGTACATGGAAGACTGTTTTGCTGGTGGCTCTTATTTCTGCCAAGAGGGTCTCTGAGCTTCAGGCTCTCATGGCATTCCCCCCATTTTGATTTTTCAGAGACAGTTTCTCTTTGCACCTGTCGTCCTTTTATGCCCAAGGCAGTCACCTCATAATTCTGGTGAAAGGATTCTACATTCTTTAGAGTTGCATAGACAGCTTAGATGTTATCAGGATAAAACTAAAGATCTTAGGAAATCTAAGTAACTGTTTGTTTCCGTTCATGCCAAGAAATTGGGGTTGGCTGTTTCTAAGCAAACCATTTCCTCTTGGATTTCTAAGGCCATTTCTTTTTGTTATTATTTTCATGGTAAGTGGCTTTCTTATTCTGTTTGTGCTCATTTCTACCAGGGCAGTAGTCTCTTGTGATGCTTTTTTCAAGGGTCTGGATGCTAGATCCATTTTGGAAGCTGCTTGGCCTTCTTTCATGCTTTTACTAAACACTAGAAGTTGAATGAAGTGTCTAAGGCTACAGCTGGTTTTGCCAGGGCCATTCTTCATGTATTTTGGTGGGTTCTTCAGTTGCTTCCTCCTCCTCCTCTCCTGTACAGTAGCTTTTATATTCTCCCTTTAGTAAGGAATACTGAAACAGTGATTAGGAAGAGCATAGCACAGTTCTGTAAGAAGTTACCATAACATGTCCAACTTTTTTACTGTTAAAGTATTCAGTCCCTTCCTCCTTCCCCCTTCTTGGCCTCTTTTTTTCTTACCCTCTGGCTGATGGGTTTGTTCTTTCTCCCCTTTCTGTGTGTGCATGTTCCGTTTTTCTTCTCTTCTGTTGCTCTGGTTCTCCTGGGGCAATTCATTTCTGAGGATAGGACATCTGTATGTCACTGATATATACCTTACATCCTGGATATAGGACATATATTTGATGTATAGCACCTGGAAGGGCCTAAGGCTTTGGTATGTTGGCTGAACATACAGCTATCCTTGATAGGATATTCCTTTAGTAAGTGGATATCTACTGTTATGGTAAATTCTTACACAACTGTACTATGAGCATAAATTAATCTTGTATCTTTTACAAGTGCATCGTCATCCTAGTTATGGAAACATTTCAGAAAAAATATATCAAATGAACTATATGTAGAACTCATAAAAATATTGAAATTAAGTTTGAGGAATTTTGTATTACCCTGGCCAAGTACAGAGAATGAAATAGTAGATCGTTTTCCATACAAATGTAGTAATTTTGGTTCATTTTAGGGAAACTTATTTATATATCAATATGAAATGGCAAAGTATGCAAAATAAGGGAAATGTTCAAATAATTGTCCTAATAGGATAACAGAGCAAGCTTATTAATAAATAATAACAAATTCAGAAGATAATTGTACAGATATACAATTGCACGGACATTTTTTCACAATTACATATATAAACCAGATTTATCCTAGATTAGTTTCAGAAATAAGTCACATTTATGTACAAGTGCATATCAGAGCACAATAAGGATAGTAGTTACAATGTAGATCAGAGTGTAAATAGGAGTAATTGAGAGGAGATTTCAAGTAATAGCCAGATAGATTGTGCAGAGAGAAGGTAGGAAAAGAAGATTCTAGATCTTAAGGAATTAGAGTAACTGGATCTGGGAAAGAGAAAGGAAGGAAAGTAGGGAGGGAAAATGGAAAGAACAGACAGTACAGCTGGAGAGGAGTGGAAAGGAGGAGTAAAATGAAGTAGAGAGGAAGCATTTTGAGTATGGGGTATGACTACGTAAAGAAAAGGGGAAAGGAGAAATAGAATGGAGGAAAGCTTATTAAATGGTACATTAGCTCATTCTGAGAATTCTCAATTCTCTCCGTGTCCTGATCATGCAATACTTTTATCTTGGGTGCATTTAATGTTTATTCCTTTTTGCTCACTGCAGTGACAGTGAATTTTCATTGTTAAAATTCTGTAGAGTTGCAGCAAACAGGTTTTAAGCTAATAGTATTTGTGTTAAGTTTGAAATGTAATATTAGGAGTCTGCTAAATTTACGTAAAATATTGATGTGGTTTGTGCTTGCTAGTTCAAACTTAATGATATATTTTTTTATTTCTGTGAAATGGCATAAATCATTTTATCTTTATTTTTAAGTTTGTTCATTTTAAGTAATAAACCTAATTATTTGTTTCCTAACATTAAATATGAGGCATCAAATGTTTCCTAATTTTATCTGTGTGATATTTTACTAATTACAAAAAAACAGAATTATTTTAAAAGCTTACCAGCTCATCTCAAGCTAATGGAAATACTGTCCAAATTCAAAACAAAGTCTGTTTGCAAGTGGGTAGGTCAAATATGTTTGGTTCATTGTGAAGATTTGTATTTCATTTGAAAAAAAAAATCTTTAGAAATTGTTCTAAACAGTATGCACAAATCAGTTTATTTAGACTTACAAAAAGGCTTTTGACTCATTCTGACATGAATGGACCTTTAATAGCCTTTTGTTGCACAACATCAACCCATATTATTGTTCACTGGGTCTTTTGTGGGCTTCAGGGAAAATCACAGCATGTCATGATATTAAGAAAATGCTCTTCATGGAGAAGTGTCACTCCAGGGATTGGTGTTACTATCTGATTTATTCAGTTGTGTATTCTGCACCTTCTCCCATACCCCATAATTGTTGGGTTGTAAAATAAACAGATCATTGTAAAATTGGAGCAGGTATTACTACAATAAAGGACATACTAACACTGAATGGTTATCTCACCTCTACTTGTTCATCGACCAAGAGCTTGGGTTGACATTTGACCTTAGTAAGAGTAATGCCATGATTTTTTGGATACCATCACTTAATTGCATAGAATATTTGAATGGTGATAGCATGTCTGTCTCAGAAAGCATGATGGATGGATTAGGCATTAATCCCTACATCACCCAATGGGTTGTCATTTGGCTTACTGACAGAACCCATGCTGTAAATGTAGCCAACTCCAAATCCAGCTCCAGACAAGTGACAAGTGGAATACCTCAGGGTTCAGTCCTGGGACTGCTGTTGTTTGGCATCTACTTCTCTGAAGTACAGGCCAACACTAAGGGACTCTGGCTAACAAAGTTCACAGATGACTGCAAACTGGGAGCCATTATTGAATCCCCAAATGATGTGGATACTCTACAAAAGGGCCTTACAGAAACAGATGCTTGGTGCCAGAGCCATAGGCTCAAGCTCAATGCCAAGAAATGTATAGTTATCCCCTTTGGGAAAAAATACGTACCCGCGAATTACCACATAGATGGCAGTACACTAAACACCGAAAGTGTGATAAGAGACTTAGGGACACAGGTGGACAGTGGTCTCACCTTCGATAATCACATCGCCATAACAGTCAGGAAATCCTTCTATGTGGCACACCTCATCACTAAGGGCTTTTCATCCAGAAAAAAGGAGGTCATTGTCCCATTGTACTCATCCCTCATTAGACCCATTATAGAATACAATGACCCATTTGGTATGTACCTCTCAAGACATCTGCAACAACTGGAAAGGCCGCAGAAATACCTCAATAAATGAATCACAGGCCTAAAGCAGATGCCCTACACTGACCGCCGTAAAAAACTCCAGCTATACTCTGTCGCATATTGTCTACTCAGAGGCGATATCTGCGTAACATACAAGGCCATGTCAAACCCAGAGCTGTTGGACATGCTACACTTAAAGAAATCCCAATCCCTCAGAGCCACGTGCTCCAGGGATCTAAACCTTGTCATCACAATAAACAAAACATGCTGGAGGGATAGGTTCCTGACCCAGAGACTCCCCAGACTCTGGAATAGACTGCCCATACATGTCAAGCAGAGTGCCTCTTTGGCCCTCTTCAAAGGGAACCTTGACGATTGGATGGGAGAAAGGAAATTCACCCTGGGGATCACATCAGTCACCCTGCTAGACAGGGGTCCAGGGAAGTAAATAGTGTGGGAAGAAATAGCCAGGGAATTGTTATGGCTAGGCTTGTATAGGCCCTAGGACTGATCGACTAGTACCCACCTATGAACCTATAAATAGGTTTTGATTTAAGAAAAATAAGTTCTGATTTAAGGAAGTACATCTCCCCTACCGTCTCACACACACAGGAACATATCTGATCAGGGCTTGCAAGATTGCCTCTTCCACCCAGTCTTGAAAGTCGTCAGTTTCCCCATCTTTCTGCATAAAATCATCTCTGTTCTGCTAGGTGGATTTGCAACCTGCAAAAAATATTTTTCAAAGCAGACGGGATATAAAACTGCTACTAGAAAAGCTGCTAAACTATGTGTACCACTGACTTTGCAGCCAGTGCTACTGCTAAAGAAAAGTGAAACTTTGTATATTAATGTAATTTAGGCTTGTCAAAACCATTTTACTGTAATACATGTGGCTTTTTTGCCCATGAGCAGCTTGTCCTGGCTTTAATATATGTTTTTCTTATCCACAAGCTACTTTTTTAAACTTTGTCTGCTCCACTGTCTTGTTGAGTTACTCACATTATTTTAGCAAAACCTCTCACACTGATGTTTAAACGAGTATATATTTCTTCAGTGAAAATTCAATTCAGCGAATGGCATTTTCATTTCACTTACATCGAACATGCCGTTCGTTGAACTGTTCATACTGAGATCACTGTACAGTGAGGACTGGGAAATTTGCCCTTTACAAACTGTAGTACGATCTCAGAGTTTGTATATATAATTAACAGGGGGTGTGAAGGGTGCAGCCCCTCCCTCACAAGAGCAGATATAAATGAATGGCATTTCCGTTGAAAAGCTATTTGCTGAACTGATATAGACCCATTTAAACCTTCCCTTACCTCCATTGTTGCTGATTGTTTTTCTTGGGCTAATGCATCCATCTGTGAGGAGTCCTAACCCACTCTGTTCTCCTTCTCTATGCTCCCCTGCTCTACCTCCTATTCCCGCCCAATCCCTCATTATCTAAAGTTATACTGAACATATCCTCATTCCTATCCCCTCCACTTCGTACTACCTCACTCTCCAATAGCATTCGCACATAATTTTTACAATTTTATGCCAGCTTTCCTCCACACTCATTATTCTCTACTTCCTCACTTTAATTTACTCTCCTCTGTTGTTCTAAGTTTACAGTCTGTACTTTTATTCTGTTTTCACCCTTCTAGAATATTCACTTCTTCCTCCTTAGCAAGCCGTTCTTCATGTGTACCCTTCCTTTCATAATATTGACAGAAAACATAATACCCATAAACATTTTACTGTACCATCACCTACATAATCATTCTATAATACTGTCTTTAATTCACAGTTTCACCCAACCATGTCACAGTATGCTCTACATTTCTCTAACTATACTCTATTAAAATCTTAACCTTTCTCCATAATAAGGGACCACCCTGCCAGTCATCTCCAGCAAGCCATTTCTACTATCATTTATTTTTCCCCGCATCTTCCTCCCTTCTCCTTTAGCATCTTTTCTTTTTCATTCAGCTATACTCTCCCTTAACTATTCCATAGTCCTCTCTACCATGTTATCCGTTTTCATCTTCATATCTGTTTCCTCAGATGTATTTAATGTCCAACCTATTCACGTTTAAAAACATCTTAAGCATTCAGTTCACTTTGACATAACCTGGAAAAAACAATGTTACAGACCTTCAAGGATGGTTTCTTCAATACTCACCAGATATTGCTGTCATTACCAAAACATGGCTAAAACCTTATACAAAAGATTCTGAAATTCTGTCTCCGGCTGCAATTTAATTTGATGTGACAGACTACACAAAAAAGGGGAAGCATTGCAATTGTATATAATAACTGTCTGAAGTTTCTCACCCCTCAAAAGTAACACACCAAGCTTCCAAAATGCAGAACTTCTTATCTCTCTTCTCAGCGTTAATAAACATTAAAAAGCTTTGTATAGTTGCCCTGTACATAATCTTAGCTTATGAGAAGACATTTTTTGCTGGATAACTACAAGTACTACTATTGAAGGCATTATCTTATGCGACATTAACATTGACTTGTAATCTGTGACGTCTGACACCCCAACTAGTAGTCTAAATTTGTATGGGTTCCAACAGCTGATTCCTTCCCCTACTCAACTCAACAAAGTGAATCATAAAAATTTTATCATTGACTGGATACCTGTCTCTGACACAAGCAAGTATGCTACTAAGGATTATTACCTGATTCCCTTAGTGACTGTCACCCTATAGTTACCAATAGAGAAATGAACTACCAGATAAAAAAAACATAAGTACAGAACCATTCAAAATATCTGTGACTTTCATCCTGATACACTCATTAATCTCCTAAAATCTGTCATCTGGTCTCCACTCAAAACCCTACCCCTAGACAAAGCTATAAACCAATTCAATAATATATTCATGAATATCTTAAATACCTTTGCCCCTGGTAGAAATAAAAGAGTAAAAAAATACTCAAGCCTCCTGCCTGTCTCATTCTACAGAAATGACCATTCAAAAATATGAGGAAGCATGAAAACAATAAGTCACACAACCTCACCAAGAACCAAGTTCAGCTAGACAAAAAAAATAAACTTTACTCTGAATCGCAAGATAATCATAAAAAATCCAGAGATGTTCTGGAGTTAAGAAAATGTTTCAACCTGGTTCTCCTTCCCCACCACACCCCGGTCCGGACTTATCCCCCTCAGAAACAGCTACTAAATTTAACACTTTCTAAGTCAACATCATAGCCTCGCTTAACTCCAGCAATCCCCAACTATTTAATCTACTTCAAAACTGTACTAGTCCTGACATCCAAGTCTTCAGTCTCTCCAGCCTGTCTCCACATCATATGTTAAAACAGTTACTAAAGAAACTTCAATCCTGTTCTCCTTGTGCTGATGGTCCCCCTGATGAGTACTTTAAGCTCGCTGCAAACTCTATAGCATAGCCATTCTCAATTCTCATTAACAGATCTATTCAAGACTCCTATGTCCCTACTGTGTAGAAAAAATATTCATTATTCCATTCCGTAAAGGAGGTAACTCCTCTGAAATCTCTAACTTTAGGTCAATTGCCATCTTGCCCCTCCTTTATAAGATCCTGGAAAGGTGTATTCTTAAGAAACTCCATCAGTAACTGTTGCAAAATGATCTCATAACCCCAGTACAGCATGGTTTCTGACCAGGCCATAGCACCACTACAGCTTTCCTCATGTTTTCCTACACCATTAATAAGTCTAGAAACCAAGGAAAGTTTCTCTCTTCTATTTTTCTACATCTTTGAAAAGCCTTTGAGACAGAGTCACATGAGAAACTTCTGACTCAAATGTCCTCTCTGAGTCTTTCCAAACCAACTCTTCTATGGTTCTGTAACTACCTATTGAAAGATGTCAGTGTCAAACGGCTCTCTAAAACAGGTGTTCTTCAAGGCTCTATTCTCAGTCCACTGCTGTTTAATATTTGCATCAATAACCTATATTGGCCTATTCAGTATGCAGATGAGGCAACACTCATCTGCTCATCTGACAGCCCACTGCAACTACAATCCATGACACAAAATGCCTTTAACTCAGTCGAACTGTGGCTACATCAAAACCAATTTTTGCTTAATCTCAAAAAGACTGCTGCTAGTTTTTCCAAAGTCCCATGCCAATGCTAAAAGTAACGTCCACATTACCTCTTTAATAGCTGTAGAGGTAGTTACCCATAGTAAATTGCTTGGAGTCAGCATAGATGACAACTTAAAGTATGATCTTCACAGACAAAACTGTATAAAAATAACTCATCAAAAGCTAGGTCTGATATACAGCACAGTAAAATGTATTGCTCCTTCTAGTGGAATCACCCTAACACTTAGCATTTATCCTGTCTTCTCTATGGCTTCCATATTTTGACTAACATCCAGATCTCTCTTAAATCACAACTGGAGCAATGCTATAATAAGACAGCTAGATTTGCAGCTAGCATGCCACAGAAAGCTCATCATTGCTCTGCATTATGTGCTCTCAACTGATTAGAATGCCGACATCAACTTGTCCATAGGCAAATTCTTCTAACCCATAAAATGCTATACAACCCCTCTACCTGTCCTTCTTTCTCCTTAGTACTTCATCACTATCTCCCAAATCATCTTCTCCACTCTCAAGACAAAAACCTGCTTGAAATCTATAAACCAAAAAAAAAAAAAAAAAAGTATGGAGCAAAGTTTATACTCACAGTATATATCCACACTATGGAACTCTATCCCAAATTCAATCAGAACTACATCCAGCCTCCATGTATTTAAGTCCTGTCTCAAAGAATTTCTCACTGACTCATGGCTATGGCCATGCACCTCACCTGTATGATCTGTATAACAAATACTTCATGTTCTTATTAATCCAACTTCTTCACAGTCTCAACTGGCTTGAACTACCTCACTACCTCTCCTACCTGCAATTAGCAACTGCACACAAACTAAGCTTCAGACCACCAGACTGCCCTGCTGTTAGCACATTGTTCAATTTCTACCATCCTAAAAGGCCTCGCATATCTGACAATTAGCACCTTCTACTGGTACACAACCCAAGCCTGCCAGATGGCCTTCTTCTACATTCTTATTCAATTGCTACAGCATGGAGTGCCCTTCCATTAACTATTAGAACCACTCAAAATCCTTATGTTTTCAAAACCTCCTTAAGAAGCTACTTTATCTTTTATCTGGAAGTGCACCTGCACCTGGATCTCCGTCTCTCAAACCCTAACTACCACTACCTTTGTCGAAACTGATTTTCAAAATGCACTATGTATTTTTGTCACGTATAAGCTACTAATTCTGCCATCAGAAATGTCTTTGCAAAGTCTTTCTCTTTACCTCTGCTGATTCCTCACATTTGTCAGTTTGTTAGCAATACAATCAACTGTTTAAATATGTTACCCTCACTGCATAATGAACTCTTTTCATATGTTAATTTGTAATTGTACTCTCTCAATATATATATATATATATATATATATATATATATATATATATATTTTTTTTTTTTTTGTTATTTGTGGAGCTTTTCTCAGCAGGCCTCCACTGAAAATGGGTTCATATTGGCCCAGTGGACTACCCTGGTAAACAAACACAAATAAATTGTTGTACCACGTCCAAAAAACAGTAACACCTTTTCCAAATGAAAGTCTGTTTAATTCCACAGTGAATTTGGCAGTAAAAAACACAGTGAAAACTTCACCAGTAAAACTCGCCTCGGCCGTAACAACCTTTACAGTGTCAAAACACAAATAAATAATTATCATACTATCTATACCTTTCAGCTCCTACCCTCTCCCCACTCTTAGGGTGGACTTGTATCTTTTTATTTTTATTTCCTAGAGTAGTAGACTTGCATCTTTTTATTTTTACTTCCTAGCATAATACACTTTTATTTCCTAGCGTAGTAGACTATGCCTCTAATATTTAATTGTCATTTTTTTATTTATTTTTATTTTTACATCACTGATGCCTCCTTATTATATCCTGTGTATTCCACTATCAAACTGTGTGTGTGTGTGTGTGTGTGAGTGATTGTATGTGTGGTTATTTATTTTTTTTTAATTACATTTGTACTAATGTTTTATTTTATGTTATTTAACTCTCTGGAGCTTTTCTTCCCGGTCCTCCGCTGGAAATGGATATTTATTACCCAGTAGGACTTTCCTGGTAAACAGATGTCAATAAATAACAGTAAATAAAATTAACATAAAGAATGAAGCATTGAGGCATATTGTAGTACTTTTTATGTAACAGGCTCAAGGACATCAACACTTTTTTTCAAATTATTGCAAGAGAAATGTAGGTTCACTGCTACAGTACAACACCCTTTTTTGTGTGTGTACTGTATTTCAACATAAACTTGCTTGAGATGGTACAGAGAAAACTTGGTGGATTTCACTTACAGTGGACAACTGGTCAAATTAAAATTATTCAATGTAAATTAGGTGGTCCTTACCTCAGATGAACTGTGTGCTTCTTGGTAAAAGTTGAACTGTTTCACAACCATAATCTGATGAATATGATTGATCTATTTCTGATGTACAGGTAGGGCATGTGCACGTTATTTATGTTACGCTTTAGTTCAGACTAAATATCAAGAGACGATTATGATCTCCAGTTACTGTGAATTTGGAACTTTGTGTAATAATGGCATATTTTTTTATATGTATGTGTGTGTGTCTTTTAGCCCCATCAGTAGTGCATCCTTATCAGAGCTCCTTAACTTGTTGGAAAAGGGAAGCATTTCATCTTCTGCAGCAAAACAGGTAAGAGGTACAGCGATCTCTTACTTTCTTCTAGATAACATATTAGACATGCTTAGTGCTATATACCTAACATAAAGGCAATACAAATGGTAAAACCACCCCAACATGAGTTAAAATGTGACCCTGGGAGTTCTACTTTGATCCACGCATATGCTGTCACAGTTTACTGTTCTGCTTTGTCCTGTTCCAGTAGTAAATGTCTGTACTGACCCTGAAATAAGAATGGCTGCAGAATTTAACTTTCTGAAAATGAAAAGTGATGATTCATTTCAAACACTGGTGGGAAGAGTGACAAGTTTATAGATTGAACAAGTTGTCTACTCTTTGAAATATTGAAGAATGCCGCTGAGTGCAACAGCATTGTTTGAGTGGTCAGGGCCTTCTGATGCTACCCTTGTGCCACAGTGGAAGATAGAAATTTACAGTTATCCATGGCCTGTGCCCAAGTGGTACTGCCTCTGCCCTTTACCAAATGCTTAATCACAGTTTTGTAGACAATGTTGTACATAGCTGTTTTTTTTTCTGAAATAGTGTGTTTTATCTCAGAAACTTTGTGAAATTCCTGTTTGTCATGTTTAACTGAGGCTTTAAAGCTTGTTCTAAATTAGTTTTGTGGATAGTTTATGGATAACTGTATTTCATTAGTTTTGTAATTAACTTACCTTTAGTTATGACTTTTTGGTACTGTTAATGACAGTTGCTTTTCTTGGGAATCACTTGAATTTTACCTTTTAAATGCAATTAACATGCTTATTCAAATCTCAGGGAACTGGATGCTGTATCAGAGTGGAATAGTTTTTTCTAAGTCATCTTACTTGTAGTCATGTGGGTGTGCTGTGTTTTATGTGAGTATTTAGCATATACTTGCTAAACAACAGGAATATTCATGTTATCTCCATCATTTAAATGATTACATTTAAGCCTGCCACTAAACTCATAAGAAACAGAGGCACATAATAGAAATGTTCACTATTTTATGAGCGTAACAGCATTCAGAGTAGAGGATTATTTCCGCAAGAGATATGCAAAACAAGAGGAAAAACTTAGAAGATTTATTATTTTTGTAATTATTTGTATATGCTAACCAGGGTAGAGCACTGATTCACATGGATTACTGTTTGATTAAGTGACTTGTTCAGAGTCACATAATTAGGCAAATGGAGGCTGAGGGAATCAAACATCAGTAGCTCATAGCCTTAATCCTTTATATTAACTGTCATGCTCTATGTCTCAGGAACAGTGTAAAGAAGAGTGTTTCATGCATAAAACAGTGACTACACAGAAGTCTTCCAGAGGAGGTAATGAATTCACCAACATTAACAGAGTCAGGATTTGATGGGACAAGTTTTAGAGAGTGGAAGAAATATTCTGGGTAGGTGGTTATTGTCTGCTACTAAGAACTTGATGCATTTTCAGCTTGGGTATGACATGGGTTTGGAAATAAGATGCACAAGATTTCTATAAAAATTCTCCCTTAAAAATGACAGCCCACCTTCTTTCTGTTACTTTTAGTGCAGAAATAAAATTCTTGTGCCACCCACTATGCACTGTTTAGTTGCTGCAGCTTAACATTTTATTTTCCAAAATTGTAACTAATGGACTTTCAGGAACACAGCAATACCAGTAAAAATGTAAATTGCTTTTTTACTTTTTTCTACAGTACAAACCTACCTGACTTGAAAACTAATGTTTGCATTTACCAGGTTCCGTAATCCCAGTCCAATTGCCTGAGGTTTTTATCATCCCACCACAGTTTTTAAAGTGCTTCAGGGATGTCATCACAAAGCTCATTTAAATGACATTTTCACCCCCATCGCACCCCAGTGTAGTTAAAATTTACCCCTTAGACATTTTTCATATTATATCACCTGGGTTTAGTTTAATGTCCCAAACTCTTTGGTATTATTCTGTTTTTTTTTTTTTTTTTTTTCAAGTCTTGCACTGTTTTAGAAATGAATTAGCCTCGATCTGCATGGTGTTTGGTAAGACAATGCACTTTTTCAGTTTAAGTTATGGCCCACAGTTTTGCATCCTGAGACATGCTAAAATCAGTAAGCACACACAACAGCTGAAGAATAAACTCTTTTCCAAGGAGCTGTTTTTTGGAAAAGTGTATGCGTGAGCATGAAACAGGAGATCTGAAGTAGGGAGTTCATTTGTCAGCAACCTGTGGGTCTTGGATCTGATATCGGATCCGAGCCGGCAACTTGTTTCAAGCTAATGGATCCGAGCTCCTAGCTCCTCCCCTCACCCATAATCCGCTGCTAACCCTCCATGACCCCAGATCTAGTTTGCCGTGCTTGTGGATAGATAGATTCCTGTGAGCTCGTCTAGTACTTGGCAGTTAAGTTTATATTTTCTATCAACTTTCTTATTTTTTCACAAAAATATTAAGTGTGTAAGTGTTAGGTTCCCTGTAGAGTAAAAAATAATTTCTTTTAAGTAGTTTTTTCCCTCCCTTCGCTGGTCGTTAGAGAGTGTGTGTTGTGTTTTGGGGCCTGTGTGTGTGTGTAACATTACTTTTTTTTCTTTAAGTATGGCTGAGGCCCCAAAAGCCATTTTTTCTAAATGTACCGAGTGTGGCCACAAGCTCTCCCCGGTTGATGGCCACACTCGGTGCGTTCGGTGCCTTGGGGTTGAACACCTCACCTCAGGCTGTACCATTTGTGCAGCGTTCAACCCCAGGGCACTGAAAGAGCGGAGGTCGAAGCTGGTCTTGGCGGGACTTTTACCCCCGGACTCAGCTCCGGCCTCCGCTGCTCCCGTGGCTCCACCACAGGCTGTGGTTGCTGCCATTCCTGCCCCCCTTCCTCCGACCGGGACTCAAACTCCCGCTAAAGCGTCGGAGGACAGAGAGGCCAGGAGGGAGAAATGGAGGGAGAAGCACCACAAGCGGCAGGCTGAGACCTCCGTTTCGGTCCTGCCAGCTAAGCGGGCTTCTCCCTCCACTGCTTCTAGGTCTCCTCCTCCTCGGCTCCGATCCCCTTGTTTCTCCCCAGGGCCCGAGGAGGAGGAGGCCCGATCTCCATCAAGGTCATCGAGGTGGCATTCCAGGCCTGCCTCGGTGACCTCTTCGAGATCGACCTTCAGTATGTCCGATGCAGACTTGGACCGGATGATGCGAAGGTTCAACCAGGCCCAGCTGCAGATGGGAGTGCTCTTGCCCCCCCCCCCCTTCGGGGGGGAGCTCAACACCTTTTTTCCATCCTATTGCTCCTTCTCCGACCCGCTATCCGGGTTCGGAGCGTTCGGAGCTGAGCAGCGTTGGAGCCGGGGGTGGGTCGGCGCCGACAGTACTTGGTACTTCGGATCCGACCCTGCCCTCGAGCCTGTCGGATCTGACCTCTCGGAGCCGTGGCCCGAGCTTCGGATCTGAGGGATTCAGTGTGCCTTAGGCTCCGTCCTGGTCGGAGCGCACTGGTCCTTCAGATCCGATGGTCTCGGCGCCGGTTCTGATCCCTTCATCGGATCCGAGTGGGAGCTGACTCTCGGATCCAAGAGAGAGTGGTTCCCCCTCTGCTTTTGATGTTGTGGAGAGGGCTCTGTTGAGAGCATCCGGACCCCCTGTCCTTGTCTCGGCTCCTCCCTGCACTCCCTCTCTGCTGGGCCAGGCTTCCATCACCCGGCCAAAGGGACAGCCTGCTTCAATGTCCCAGATGGTTCCATTGGAACAGGATGTTGCTGGCGAGGCCTCCTTGGACAGCCCCCCCGAGGAAGTGCCCCGCAAGCATAAGTGCAAGAGGAGGCACGTGGACTCCCCTGAGTCCTTAACTGAGGACACGGACTTGGAGGAAGGGGAAGGCTCCCCAACATCACCCCCTGAGGATGTCTCCTTTGGAGACATCATGGAGATGCTGAGGATCAGAGGTGGGTGGTCTGCCCCCCAAGTCTTCCTCCGACGAGTCCGTGTTTCTGGAGGCATTCGAAGCAGGCCCGTCTACCTCTTGGGTGTCCCCTCCGGCCGACCCCTTGGTGGACCTCATTACCATCAGGGCGTGGAAGGATCCAGACACCATGGAGCCAATACCAAAATGCCCGGACAGAATACTAAGCCCCCCCTTAGACCGATCACACTGGAGCAACGCCCCCCCCCCCCGTAGATGCCATGTTGATGGCGGCAGCCACGAAGCGAGAACTAGCTCAGGAGAGCCCCTCAGTCCATCCACCGAGCAAGGAGTCCCGCTCGATGGACCACTTAGGGAAGTGAGTTTTTAGTTCAGCGACCTTCTCGGTAAGGTCTCTGAACTATATGGCACATGTCATCAGGATGCAGCGGGATCTTATCAAAGAATACGCTGCCTCCCCTCCTGAGTCCATGTCGGTGGATGACAAGCAATTGTACTCCACCCGAATGGCCACTCTGAGATCAATTTCAAATACCTCTATGCGGCTATTGTCCCACGCCACAGAGGGAGCCGCTAGGGCTAGCGGAGCAGGCCTAGTCATGAGACGTTAGGCCTGGCTCCGTCATTGTGACTTTGTGGAGCCTTTTAAAGCGTCCTTTGCGAATGCCCCTTTCGATGGTTCTGCCCTATTTGGCAAAACAGCTCGCGAGACACTTGTCCAGAGCGAGAAAGACGGGAAGACGTTGTCTGCCATCGGAGTCTGCTTCTCTGCTCCCCAGCAGTCCTTTTCGAAGAACCAAAAGGGTCAGAAGAAGATGTGGTTCCGGAAATCGCAACATTCTCAACCCGCTCCGGACAACCAGTCCTTCCGTGGCAGAGAAGGAAAGGGAGGACGCCGCCCCAGGGTCAGAGGGGCTCCGAGAAACTTTGGGTCCAGAGAACCTTTCTCTGAATGGCCTACGCAGCAGCCCTGAAGGGTTGCCCGGCTGCTCCACTCTGGCGGCAGTCAGGGGGCGCTTCTCGGAGCACCTAGCGGCATGAGAGTCCATCACGACAGACCGATGGGTGCTTCGCATAATATCCAGAGGGTACAAAATACCATTACTCCATGTCCCCAAATTCAAGAACCTCCCCGATGTACCACCCGATCAGAGGGAGGCCGCAGCCGCAGAAATTCAGCAGCTGCTAAGAAAAAGAGCCATCCAGCCCGTCCCCCAAGACCAGCTCGGATTAGGGTTCTACTCCAGGTTCTTTTTGGTGCCAAAAAAGACGGGAGACTTGAGACTGATTCTAGACCTTTCCCGCTTGAACCTGTCAGTAACCAAGGAAAAATTCCGAATGGTCACTCTTCAATCTATTCTCCCCTTCTAAGGGAGAACAATTGGATGTGCTCTATAGACCCCAAGGATGCGTACTACCACATTCTAATGGAGAGACGATCCAGGAGGTTCCTCCGCTTCCGGCTGGGAGCCAGTCACTACCAGTTCAGGGTCCTTCCCTTTGGCCTCACCACAGCCCCCAGGGTGTTCACCAAGGTATTAGCAGTGATTGCGGCCCACCTGAGACTCCAGGGAATACAGGTCTTTCTGTACCTGGACGACTGGCTCCTGACCGCCCCAACAAGGCATCTACTTTGCTCAGCCAGAGATTTCTTTCTCCGCCTAGCCCCACAGTTAGGCATCACCATCAATGCCGACAAATCCCTTCTGGCCCCGACACAAGTCATAGAATTCATAGGAGCCAGAATAGACACCAGAGAGCTACGAGCCTTTCTAACTTCCGAGAGAATTCGGAATTTGTAACTCCATGTGCGGGCTATCCTCCAATCAGAGACTTCACCAGCGGAATTGGTCCTGAGGGCACTAGGCTCCATGGCGGCAGCGATTACGCTCCATCCATGCGCCCGTCTGAACATGCGGGTACTGCAATGGACACTTCTAGTGCAATGGTCCTTTCTAGCCCTTCCTCTTCACCACCCCATTGGTATCAGCAAGGCTTGCAGGAGGGCTCTATTATGGTGGCTCCAAGCTTCGGACGTCCATACGGGCTGTCCCTTCTGCACCTCTCCCCCTCTCGCCACGGCGACCACGGACGCCTCCCGCCTCGGGTGGGGGGGGGCATTATTCAGGCTGGACGGTCCAAGGCACGTGGAACGACACAGAGACCTCCCTGCATATCAACGTTCTGGAGATGAGAGTGGTGCTGTTTGCGTTGCAAGCACTTCAGAATCTCCTCCCCATAGAAACGATTGCAATTCAGTCGGACAACATGTCGGTTGTCTGGTACATCAACAAATAGGGGGGAACCAGATCTTACCCTCTATGCCGCGAAGCCATGAGAGTGTGGAAATGGGCGATCTCCACCAACCGCTTTCTGATTGCAACGCACATTCCGGGACGGACCAACATCCTAGCGGACAAACTCAGTCGCACCCTTCTTACCCCGTATGAGTGGTCTCTCAATCCACTAGTAGCGAAGCAGATATTTGCAATATGGGGGCAACCCTGCTGCGATCTTTTTGTGTCTCCCTCAAACACCAAATGCGGCAATTTTTTCGCTCTGATTCCCCCTCCAGGGGAAACTCCAAGAGATGCTATGGTGCATGCTTGGCCACCCGGTCTACTTTATGCCTATCCTCCTCTACCCCTGATGCTGCAACTCTTACAGAAAGCCTCGCGGTTGGGGAGCAGGATGATCCTCATTGCCCCATTTTGGCCTTGGCAAATTTGGTTCCCTTACCTGTGGTCTCACCTGGTGAATCCTCCTTGGATTCTGGATCCCAGTCCGGATCTAATCTCCCATCCGTCTGACCTACCGACCCCAAACCTGGACAATCTGAAACTGACAGCTTGGTTGCTCCAGTTCCACTCCTAGTTAGGACTCCCGGTATCTCTTCACCAGTCAAAGCCATCCTTGTGGCAGAGCATAAGCCCTCTACCAGGAAAGTGTACCGCAGTAAATGGAAACGTTTCTCCATCTGGGCGGAGCATCATGATCTAGATCCCTTTACGGCTCCTCTTCCGTCCATATTAGACTTCCTAACCAAACTTTTTCAGGAAGGCGCTAGTTGTTCAACCGTCAAAGTGCAATTGGCAGCCATCTCACATTACCATGTGGGACATGATACAGGGCCTTTGATGTCGGCCAAGTTGTGTAAAATCTTTCTCAAGGGCACCTTCTTGCTTAGACCCCCTATAAAAGAAGCCGTACCACCGTGGGATCTTTCACTAGTTCTTCAAGCCTTGACTGCTCCACCTTTTGAACCCGCTGCTTCAGTAGATCTCAAATTCTTGTCCTGGAAAACAGCATTCCTTGTAACCATCACTTCTGCAAAAAGAGTTTCGGAGCTTCAAGCTCTTTCTGTGAAGCCTCCTTATTTGATCTTTCACCCAGACAGAGTGTACCTCAGGATCAGTCCCTCTTTTCTTCCCAAAATAGCATCAGAAACCAATATAAATCAATCCATAAATTTACCGGTTTTCTTCCCTAAATACCAGAATAAAGGAGAGTACAAGCTGCACTCATTAGACGTTCATAGGCAGCTTCGCTTTTATACTCATAGAACAGCTGGTCATAGACAATCCGACCAGCTGTTCGTTTCCTTTGCCAAATTTAATTTGGGGAAAGCAATATCAAAAGTATCTCTATCACGTTGGATTTCTCAATGTATCCTATTGGCGTACCAAGCCTCTGGGAGACCCGCACCTGAAGGAGTTCACGCACATTCCACTCGTTCCATCTCTACTTCTGCGGCCTTCAAGTCTAGAGTTCCATTGGATGATATTTGTTCAGCAGCCACTTTGGCTTCATCTCATACCTTTATTAACCACTACAAACTGGACGTGATTTCAAGAGGGAGAGCATCCTTTGGCTCTGCGGTGCTTCGCAATATCCTTCCATGATGGCCACCCAAGGTTCAGGTAGCTGGGGACTCTGTCCCACAGGTTGCTGACAAATGAACTCCCTACTTCAGATTAAGAAGTTATGTACTCACCATGACGTTCCATCTGAGTAGGTAGCTTCATTTGTCTGCAACCATCCCCCCCTCCTTCCCCCTGGCCTTCTTCGGATCTATTTTAGTTGGATACCCGTTTTTGGGTATATATTGAGGGGCAAACTCAATCTGAGGTCATGGAGGGTTAGCAGGGGATTATGGGTGAGGGGAAGAGCTAGGAGCTCGGATCCATTAGCTTGAAACAAGTTGCCGGCTCGGATCCGATATCGGATCCAAGACCCACAGGTTGCAGACAAATGAAGCTACCTACTCAGATGGAACGTTATGGTGAGTACATAACTTCTTATTATACTGAAGCTCTTCATAAACAAACAAGTAATTACTCTCAGTTTTGGTCAGTGAAGCATTTGTATCCATGTAACTATAAAAAATAAGGATAGTATGGTATATTGCAAGTAGAATTTGTCTGCCCTACTAGCTCTTTGAAGTGACAGCTGGTAGTTAGATGAAGAAACAGAGGAGATGTGCTGACCTGACAGCTGTTGCACCTGAGCAGATGTTAGGAAGGGTCTTCAAATTATTTTAAAATTACAGTTTTCTAAACTTTATCAGACTGTGTAGAGATGAAGGAGTTCTATATACTTTAAAGGATTTCAGTGGTTACTTACCTTTTAGAGATAAACTTTAAACTAGCCCATAACAAACTTTTAAGTTGTTTACATGTGTTTAGAATAATTCAGTAAAGAAAGAAACATTGGTAGTTCTTCTAAAGACAATCTGAGAGTCTACTGGCTAACAGTGGAAGTTGTACCCCACATTGTTTTCACAAGTCATCAAGATGGGATTTGTCAAACTGACCCCCTTTTCCCTTCTTTGATGTGCTTTAGAAGTTGTTTATACAAGCGAGATAAGTAAGGAAGATGTTGAAAGCAGGAGAAAAACAGTGCCCTAAAAATATTTGATGTTATGTTGTCCCATCTCGCTTTTGTTCTTGCTGGTTGGGTTCAGAGCCTATCCTCTGCTCTGACTCGCCGATTTTACTATAGCTCGAGAGCTTTTACTGGCTCGAGGCTACCCCTTATCCCAACATGCCTAGCAGCAGCTACCCAGATCTTGTTTGCCGCTTGCAGCGTCGAAATTGCTACTCAGGTCGCTGAATTACTTGTCTCATTTCACACAACTTCAGAGGGATCTCCTGAAGGGGCTAGGAGATACCCTACAAGATCCTACAGCTGAGGGAGTTGCAGGCAGGGCAGCTTCCCAGCTTGCCACCTTGACATCCGTGGTTAACTCCTCCATGAGGCTCATTTCTTATGCAGCAGATGAGGTGAGTAGGGCAGCAGGTACCAGAGTTAGCTATGCTCCTGGATGCACCTTTGTCAATTTGTGAAACCTTTCAAGTCTTCATTTACCAATACCCCTTTCAATGGCTCGTCCTTGTTCGGGCCTCAGGTAAAAGAGACTCTCACCAGGTGTTAAACGGATGGCAAGAATCTCTCTGTCATAGAGGTCCATTTTTCCACTCCATCTAGACCCTATCCTAAAGGTCAGAAGAGTGGAAAAATGTGGTTCCAAAAATCCCAGGGATCTTTGCTTGACACACGTGGAGATTTTTCCCCCATGGGCAGAGGGAGTAACAACAATGGAGGACACCACCCTCACAGCAGAGGGGGTCTGCAACAGCAGGGCAACAGATACATTCTCTGCTAGGCCCTTACAGCACTCCTGAAGGGAGGCCTGGCTGTCCACCTCTGGAGGCAGTCGGGGGGCAGACTATCACTGTACCCAGCAGCCTGGCAGTCTATCACAAGAGAAACATGGGTACTGTCGATAATATTCAGGCATTACAAAATTCCCGTTTCTCTGCCCCCCCCCCAAAAGACAAACGTTGTATCCCAGATGTTCCACCTAGTCTTCAGGATCATGCGATCCTAGAGGTTCAAAGATTGTTAGAAATAGAGCCATTTAGGAGGTTCCTGCAGACCAAATCAGATCCAGAACTTACTCAAGGTTCTTTTTAGTTCCAAAAAAGACAGGAAACTGGAGACCCATTTTAGATCTCCGCAAACTAAACCAATCAGTAAAAAAGACGAAGTTCTGGATGGTAATACTGCAGTCCATTCTTCCCTTCTTGGGTCAGGACAATTTGATGTGCTCCATAGAGCTCCAGGAT
The DNA here is from genome assembly GCF_019279795.1 of Protopterus annectens. Classification (NCBI taxonomy): domain Eukaryota; kingdom Metazoa; phylum Chordata; order Ceratodontiformes; family Protopteridae; genus Protopterus; species Protopterus annectens. Next base: position 80,188,021 of record NC_056729.1, on the reverse strand, counting down.
GCATACTACCATATAAAAATAGGCAATCCAGGAGATTCCTATGCTTCTGGTTGGGAGCCAGTCATTATCTGTTCAGGGCCCTGCCCTTTGGTCTCACCACAGCCCCCATGATGTTCACCATGTGTATGGCAGTGGTAGGATTCCAGCTGTTTCCATATCTAGACGACTGGCTCCTCACTGCTACCACCAAGCATCAACTGATCAAAGCACGGGACTAAACAATCCAAACTTGTTCCCAGTTAGGCATCACCATAAACTACGAAAAGTCTGGCTTGTTGTCTTGTCGGTCTATTACCTTTATAGGGGCAGACTTAGATATAAGACGCATGATAGCAAAACTGCCTCAAGACAGGGTGTCAACCATTTATCAACAAGTTTTGTTTCTCATAAAGAAGACCAGAGTTCAGGCAAGACAAGTTTTACAAGTACTGGGCTCAATGGCTGCAGCAGTTACGTTAGTTCCTTTAGCACACTTCCACATGTGGATTCTACAGTGGCTTCTTTTCACTCAGTGGTCTTTCCAGGATTTGCCAATGTCACACATGATGTTGATCATGGAATCTTGCAAAAAGGACGTACTATGGTGGCTTGTCTCCCCCCAGGTGACTCTGGGCAGACCCTTTCTAGACCCCCTTCTGGTAACCACAGTGACCACAGATGTTTCCCAGATTGGGTGGGGGGGCCATTATCTGGGACAGACTGTCCAAGGAATGTGGCAACCTCACGAGTACCATTTACACATCAGTGTTCTAGAGATGAGAGCGGTGCTTCTGGCGTTGCAAGCACTTCAAGACTCTCTGCCTACCGGGACCATTGCAATCCAGACAGGCAATATGTCAGTGGTATGGTACATCAACAAACAGGGTGGAACCAGATCTTACCCCTTGTGTCGGGAGGCACTTTGAGTATGGCAATGGGCGATGTCTTCCCAGCGTTTTCTGATTGCAATGCACATTCCCGGAAAATCCCATGTGATAGCTGACAGGCTCAGCAGGGCTATCCTCATGCCTCACGAGTGGTTCCTGAAGCAAGAAGTTGTGGACTTGATTTTCTGCAAATGGGGCCAGCCATGCTGTGATCTTTTTGCCACTCCCCTAAACAACAAATGCAGCAGCTACTTCACCCTAGTTCCCCCTCCGGGACAGTCACCCAGGGATGCACTTGTTCATGATTGGCCTCCGGGACTGCTATATGCCTTTCCAAATTTCCCCCTCATTCCCAAGGTACTTCAGAAAGCAAAGTCATTGGGTTGCAAACTCATCCTCATTGCTCCTTACTGGCCTCGGTAGATATGGTTTCCATTTCTTCACCATTATCTTCTGCTGGAGCCTTGGATACCCGACCTCCTGACGCATCAGTCAGGCAGGCTTCATCCATCCCTCCAAACTCTCAAGCTGACTGCTTGGTTACTCCACTTCCAGTCTTAGCCAGGTTCCCTAACAGTTCCCCTGCTGTACAACACATTCTAGTGTCCTCCCACAAGCCCACTACTAGGAGGACTTACACTAGCAAATGGAAGAGGTTCTCTTATTGGGTCAAGAGTAATAACATTGATCCCTTTATGGCTCCTGCTCACAAGATTCTTGAATTTTTGTCCAAAACCTTTGAAAAAGGGGCAGCTGAAGCTACTATTAGGGTCCAACTTGCTGCCATCTCCAGTTTTCATGTAGGAGACTTGGGTTCTAATATTATGTCCCATAAGTTGTGCAGAGCATTCTTACGAGGTACATCACTTTTACAGCCCCCTGGACCTCAACTTTGTTTTAGCTTCGATGGTTCTGTCCCCTTTGAACCAGCAGCGTCTTGCCCCCTGAAGTTTCTATCTTGGAAAACCCTCTTCTTGGTTGCTATAACCTCGGCTAGACAGATTTCTGAATTACATGCTTTGTCTATTCACCCGCCATATCTCATTTTTCACAAAGATAGAGTCTCTCTTAGGACCAATCCTTCCTTCTTGACAAAGTTGTTCAGAGTATAACTTAAATCAGTCCATTGAGCTTCCTGTGTTCTTCCCCAATTACAGAAACAAGGCAGAGTATAGATTACACCAATTGGATGTTCATAGACAATAACATTTTTATTTACACAGGACCAAAGACCTTAGAAAATCAGAACAATTGTTTATATCCTTTGCTAACAATAAACTAGGTTATCCAGTTTCAAAAGTGACCTTATCAAAATGGCTGTCAGACACAATCAGTTATTCATATGATCTGCGTAAAAAGATGCTTCCAGGAAGGCCCAGAGGACATTCAACCAGGGCCTTAGCCACCTCTGTTGCTTCCAAGCTAAATTGCCTTTAGATTCAGTCTGTGCAGCAGCAACATGGGCAAATCCTCATACCTTTATCTCTCATTACAAAGTGGATGTGGTCTCCCGGAATAGGGCATCCTTTCGTTCCACGGTCCTGAAGAGTTTGTTCCAGTGAGCCACCCAAGAACCCGGTGCTGGGGACACGGTCCCAACCAGCAAGAATGAAGGTGAGATGGGACAACATAACATAAAGTAGTTATGTACCTACCATAACGTTCCATCTTTGTTGTCCTTCATCATGCTTTCCTTCTTGCGTCCCCCCTCCTTCCACCTTCCTGGAGGTTCGAGAGGAGTTCTTTATTGGTTACACTGGCTGAGTTTCCTGTTGACATACCAGGTTAGTTAACCATACATTGTCTTTTCCACTTTCCTTCCTACCTTGATGTATAACAGCTTAGTAAAAAATTGTTTTTTACTATGTATGTCTAGTGTGGGCTATTATAAACAAGATCTGGGTAGCTGCCGCTAGGCATGTTGGGATAAGGGGTAGCCTCGAGCCAGTAAAAGCTCTCAAGCTATAGCAAATCTGCAGAGTCGGAGCCGAGGATGGGCTCTGAACCCAACCAGCAAGAAGGAAGGAGAGATGAAGGACAACAAACATGGAACATTATGGTAGATACATAACATCTTTTTTTCCTTGTTTTTACAAGGGCTTCACCTTGATGACTCTCTTGTTGACAGTTTATCATTAGAACCAGTGAACATGCTTCAAGCACAGTATTGCCATTGTAACTAAATATAGTTCAAAGTTATAAGCAAGTTATAAACTTCATAAGAGCTGAAATTGATCTTTACTGTGATTCTATTTAACTGTAAAGCTGTTTAGTGGCCTATAATATTAATCTGTTTTGTGCAATGTACTGCAAGCTTTCATCATTTTGTCTTATCCAAACTTCTACCAGTCCTCAGTTCTTCTATGTTCCTCCTGTACTACTCCCCCTCCAGACCATAACTCTGTCTCTTTTTTTTACAGTCCCCTAACTTTTAGCCACGCCTTCCACTGTGCCCTGCAACAGCCTGAAGCTAACTATTCAAAACTCTAAACTGAACAAAGCACCAGTCCGTTACTAGAACCCTGTACAGTTTAAACTGTAAAGCACAAAGTGAAAGGAACAACAACAACATGTGTAGGTTTCTGGCTTTAGAAGCAAATTCACAGTAAAAGTTAATAACCAAAAAACAGGAATTAAGTGCTAGGAAAACTAGTAACCAAGTAGTATGAAGCACAAAACACTCCACCGGATCCACGACGGGTAAAATTTAATAGTGTAGACACAAAGATACATAAACGTTAAAAACAGGTATGTTTTTGTCACCAACTTCTTCAGATAAGCTAAACACACCACCTTCATTTAAATATCATTTCACAGTTAACCCCACCCAATGAAAGCTTACAGTGACTCACAGTTCCTAATTGATTAATTAAATACAAGTTACTGCAACCTTCAAACGTATTTATGTATTTTTATTTATTTATTTACATTTGTTGACTGGGAGTGTCCGACTGGATGTAGGTCCATTTTCAGCAGAGGCCCGGGGAGAAAAGCTCCACAGTTAAAATAAACAGACAGTAGTTACATTGGATTCCATAGCGATTAACAATTTAACATAGCAATTATTTACAACATATTTACAGATGAAGAACATAGTACATCAGTAGACAACTAGAATCTTTATAAGTACATAACAGACATTAACAAATGTTACAATAAAAAGTTCCTGCTGTATAATAAGTACTAGGTTTATGAGCATCTGAGTTTGCTATAATCAAGGTAGTTAGTGGAGTGGAAAGAAAGGTAGTGGTTGGATGGGGTGGGTGATATTAGAATGGGAGTTGCAAGGGCATAGCCAGCATGTTTTTAGGTGCACTTTTAGTAAAGTTTTGAAGTGGGTGTATGATGGTATGGAGGTAATTGTGGGTGGGAGGGAGTTCCATAATTTGGCTATGGTGCAAGAGAATAGTGCTTCACCAGCAGAGTTATTGGCTTTAGTGATCTGCAAGTGATTTTTGTTGCTGGATCTTAGTGGTCTGGTGGTGCGAAAGGGTTGGAGTAGATTGTGGAGGGATGGGACATTTAGTGGATGATTTACTAGTTTGTGGGTGAGTGAGAGTTGATACCATTGAAGGAGGTGAGGGAGTTCAAGCCAGCCCAGTTCAGCAAGTGAGAGACAGTGGTGACTACGGTAGGATGCCCCTGTGGCGAATTTGGCGATTTTGTTGTAGCAGGTCTCTAGCTTGTTTAGATCATATTGTCTTAGGTTGGTATATATTGGAGAGGCATAAAGTAGGGTGGAGATAAGGTGGGAATTTGCTATCGAAAACTTTGCTGCTTTGGTGAGAAGTTGCTTATTTCTGTATAACGCTCCTATTTTTTTTTTCTTTTTTTTTTTTTTCCTAGTTTTTTTTCCTAGTTTTGTGACTTCCCTGTCACAATCCCACTTGATGCTGATATAAAGTGCAATATGCATAACAATTATAAATGAATTGATGTATATCAAATAAATATCAAATAACATGTATAAACCATATAAATCCACTTCTCTATAACAAATTTATACATTTATACCATTTGAGTTGTATACCTTACTTTAGTTAAATAAACGTATAATTGAATAGCACCATCTAGTGGGCAATCATAAAAACTTTTTTGTATAAAAAACTTTTCTCTTTAAAACCTTTTATAAAACTTTTTATATCAAATCATTTTATCAAATAAAAGTTCTTTTACATTCCTTTGTAAGATATATTCAAACAGTTCAAGCCCTGTCTATAACTTAGCATATCTATGCTTTAATACAGGCATAATAGAGATCATATCATTTAAACCAGGTTTTTTACAAGCTTCCAATACTACTTGCCAATACAGCTCTCTGTATTCAACCCTTGTTTCCCATGCTCCACCTCTCGGGTCAATAGCTACAGTCTCTAGAACAAAGAATCCAAATTCAGCTCCCTTACATACACGGGTAAGCTTATATAGGGCATTATTTTCATGTCTCATTTGTATATCATAGAGGTGTTCGTATAACCTCTGAGTTTTCTTTCACTCTTCCCTATGTAAAATGACTCACATATTTTACAAATCGCTAAATATATAATTCCTTTGGTGTTGCAATTCACAAAATAATTCAAGTGTAACTTCTTGTTACGAGATTTTAAATATATTGAGGCTCCTGTTAACAAATGGGAACAGTAATTGCAACTACCACATTTAAATAAACCTTTTTTGCTATTCCTAGAGTTTCCTTCACTTCTTCGTATTTGAGTTCCCATGTCTAACAAATTCTTAATATTTTTACCTTTTCGGTATGTGTACTTTATTTCTTTATCAAAAATATAATCCAAATTTGATATCTTGGCAAAATTCAACCATTCTTTTTCTATAACCTTTCTAACCAGACCAGCTTGTCCATCATATGTGAGTGTAATACCTGAACTGTAGTTATCTCTGTCATTATCTACTGCATCATTTAATGCATGAATAGAGTCTAATTTTCCTAGTATAGGGGCAAACCTGTTTTTTCTTCCCTCTATTACCTCTAGGCTGATTTGTGTCAGCAGGTCCTTTGGATAACCCCTATCAAAAAATAATGTTATAATGTATCTAACCTCTTCTTTAAATGTCTCATCTTCAGATGTCATCCTACTTGCCTGCACCAGTTGCCCCTTTACAACACCTTTCTTCTGGTGTGGCGGGTGAGAACTGGTGTAGTGCAAGTAGGAATTGGAAAATGTCTCCTTACAGTGAATTTTAGATATAAAATTTCCACCAACTTTCTGTATATTGACATCTAAATAGTTCATTTGTTCTTTATTAAATTCATAAGTGAAACTTAAAAAAGAGGTTGAACCATTAATGTAATCAAAAAATTCTTTGAATGTATCTTCTGTACTAGTCCATAGGATACAAATATCATCCAGAAATCTCCCATAGTATTTCCAATGCTGGTGAAAATGAGAATTTAATACAAAATTCTCTTCCCAATATGCCATAATTAAATTCGCATATGTGGGTGCGCAATGTGCGCCCATGGCTACTCCAGTCATTTGTTTATAATATTCACCTTCAAAAAAGATGAAGTTGTTCCTTAAAATCATGTCCATTAGTACAAGAATGGTTCTAAATTCATTGAAGTTGATACCTTTATAACCTACCAACATCTCTTCAAACCATTTCAGCCCCAGTTCATGTGGTATACATGTGAAAAGATCAGCCACATCCAAAGTTACAAAACTTAAATCTTCACTAAATTTTGAACTGTCTAGTCTCATCAAAAGATCCCATGAATCATTTAAAATGTTTTTATTACCTTTGACTAGGTCTTTAATCTTTTTATCCACATATTTAGCTAGTGGTGCAGTAACAGAACCCACTGACGATACTTTGGGTCTCAGAGGAGGGTTGTGTAAATTTTTGTGCACTTTGGGTATACCAAATATTGTTGGTACCCTAGGCTTTTCCACATGTAAAAAATTACATAGTCATGGACTAGTACAGAAGATAAATTCAAATAATTTTTGATTACATTAATGGTTCAACCTCTTTTTTAAGTTTCACTTATGAATTTAATAAAGAACAAATGAACTATTTAGATGTCAATATAAAGAAAGTTGGTGGAAATTTTATATCTAAAATTCACTGTAAGGAGACATTTTCCAATTCCTACTTGCACTACACCAGTTCTCACCCGCCACACCAGAAGAAAGGTGTTGTAAAGGGGCAACTGGTGCAGGCAAGTAGGATGACATCTGAAGATGAGACATTTAAAGAAGAGGTTAGATACATTATAACATTATTTTTTGATAGGGGTTATCCAAAGGACCTGCTGACACAAATCAGCCTAGAGGTAATAGAGGGAAGAAAAAACAGGTTTGCCCCTATACTAGGAAAATTAGACTCTATTCATGCATTAAATGATGCAGTAGATAATGACAGAGATAACTACAGTTCAGGTATTACACTCACATATGATGGACAAGCTGGTCTGGTTAGAAAGGTTATAGAAAAAGAATGGTTGAATTTTGCCAATATATCAGATTTGGATTATATTTTTGATAAAGAAATAAAGTATACATACCAAAAAGGTAAAACTATTAAGAATTTGTTAGAGTTGGGCACTCAAATACGAAGAAGTGAAGGAAACTCTAGGAATAGCAAAAAAGGTTTATTTAAATGTGGTAGTTGCAATTACTGTTCCCATTTGTTAACAGGAGCCTCAATATATTTAAAATCTCGTAACAAGAAGTTACACTTGAATTATTTTGTGAACTGTAACACCAAAGGAATTATATATTTAGCGATTTGTAAAATGTGTGACTCATTTTACATAGGGAAGAGTGAGAGAAAACTCAGAGGTTATACGAACACCTCTATGATATACAAATGAGACATGAAAATAATGCCCTATACAAGCTTACCCGTGTATGTAAGGGAGCTGAATTTGGATTCTTTGTTCTAGAGACTGTAGCTATTGACCTGAGAGGTGGACCATGGGAAACAAGGGTTGAATACAGAGAGCTGTATTGGCAAGTAATATTGGAAGCATGTAAAAAAAACTGGTTTAAATGATATAATCCCTATTATGCCTGTATTAAAGCTTAGATCTGCTAAGTTATAGACAGGGCTTGAACTGTTTGAATATATCTTACAAAGGAATGTAAAAGAACTTTTATTTGATAAAATGGTTTTATATAAAAAGTTTTAGAGAGAAAAGTTTTTTATATAAAAAGTTTTTATGATTGTCCACTAGATGGTACTATTCATTTATAAGTTTTTTTACTATTTATATTTAACTAAAGTAAGGTATACAACTCAAATGGTATAAATGTATAAATTTGTTATATAGAAGTGGATTTATTTGGTTTATACATGTATGTATTTGATATTTATTTGATATACATCAATTCATTTATAATTGTTATGCACACTGCACTTTATATCAGCATCAAGTGGGATTATGACAGGAAAGTTTGAAGGTTGCAGTAACTTGTATTTAATTAATCAATTAGGAACTGTGAGTCATTGTAAGCTTTCATTGGGTGGGGTTAACTGTGAAATGATATTTAAATGAAGGTGGTGGTGTGTTTAGCTTATCTGAAGAAGTTGGTGACAAAAACGTACCTGTTTTTAACGTTTATATATCTTTGTGTCTACACTATTAAATTTTACCAGTCGTGGATCCGGTGGAGTGTTTTGAGCTTCATACTACTTGGTTAACAATAAATGTTAACCTTTGTCATAATAATAAAGGTGTGCACACTGCTGGACACATCTCCCCTTCCCCTCTCCCACTCCCTTTGTGTGCTAGATTAAAGATATCTAAAAGTACAGCCTTATTTATCTCAAACCTACCCGTGGGCTTACATTTAGAAAACCGTGTTTGCAGACCCTATTTTATGTGCAGGTAGTGGGAACCCCTGATTGGACCATACTACAGCTTGAATTTACCGACCTGGCTTAGTTTTCTTTTACTTGATCGTTTTTTTCCAAAGCTCGTTGACTGGACTGTGTTGTGGCTCTGCCTGCTCCATTCACCCTTGCTACGCTCAGGCTCACGCCACGGCTCTACCCTACGCCATTCCCACCCACCCCCACATCAATTATATTTATACAGACCATACCACATCCATCACTACACACCAACCACTCATACACAACTACATCATCATAACACTAAATGATCCCACCCACTTCTTGTCCCCTCTTCCACCTTCCCAGACAGTTGGACACATATTGTACTCTCCTTCCTCTATTTTCAGGAACCACCACATTCCCCTACAACGAATACTAAACTCAAACATGCTACTCATTTGCATAATAATCCTTGCACTTCTAATAATTGCCCTCAATCTCACAACACCTCACAACCTTCCCGTTATCTACTTATTCTCCCACCTACCCATCCACAAACCCTCCTCCAGCACACACCAACTTCAGTATAACATCACAAATCTGCAACTCTAACAAAATCGAACTGTTCTTATATAGATATTTACAATCATCTACATCTCCACTTATATCACTGAATCACCCCCAAACATCCACTAAATATTTTCACCCAACAAAAAAATCAAACCTTCATTTATGCGGAGACATACACCCTAGCCCAGGCCCAAATTCCACCCAGCAGAACATACCCATCACTCAAAGGAAACACCAATCATCTCTAAATCCTAACACCCCACCATTCGTCAACATCAACATAAACCTCAGAAGCCTGTTAAAATACATGAATTCCATACTACCCTGTCCCAGTACACCCCTGAAATTGCTGTCCTAACAGAAACCTGTTTTAAACTCCTCATAAGCAACAATAACATTCTTAGACCAGACTGGATAACAAAATGAGGTGGCGGTGTAGCAATAATATATAAGGACTCTCTTAACTTAGCGCAACTGCAAGTAGACCCCCCCCCCAGACCCAAATAATAGTGAACTACTAGTCTCATGCCTAAAGATCAACAATAAACAGATAATCTTACTAGCAGTATACATCTCACACAACAATAACTCATCCAGCATAGAAAACCTACTCTCATGGGCATTCACCACAGTTAAATAAGAATCCAATATAGTCTGAGATTGTAATACTGATTGGCAAATGTATTCCTCTGAAAATCCTTCCAGCTACATAAACTTACATGGTTTTACCCAGCTGATACATACACACACTAGGGTTGATAGAAACAGCAACAAACAATCTATATTCAGGTTGTCTGCCAGACAGTCTAAATGACTACCTACTAACATACTTCCTAAGGCACCACAACTCCCACACAAAAACTGTATCATACAAACAAATACAGAATACAGAAAACTTCTCCAAAAACTCTTTAAACAGCTGCCCCAAAACTGCAACTGGTCCCAATTAAAATACTTCCCACTAGATGCAGCTGTTGAATATTTCAACAGCAAATTTCTAGACATAATAAACACCCCGGCTCCTTTAAGACACATTAGATCCAAAAGAAATTACTGTCCATGGTTCACAAAGGAAACCAGACAGCTACTAAAACAGAGACAAACTCTGGTACCAACATCAAGCCAACAAAGCCTCCCTTGACAAGCATTGTCAATTAAGAAATATTTGCAAAAAAAAAAAAAAATTAAAACCGATTGAACAAACAGCATTTTTCAAACATGCAGCACAAACACCAAAATAACCCACAACGTATACATCCAGGCCAAACTACCACCTCATCACCAAATGCCCATAACTCAGAAGAAAGTATGTCACCCCAGTTTAACTCCTTTTTCATAAACTCTTCTCTCACTTATAAAAAACAAAAATAGTTCCCAACAAATCATGCAACCTGTAGCCAATGACTCCCATGCCACTCTCCCCCTCTAACCCATCCAAACAGGCAAACTAAAACAGACATCTCAAGCTGCTGGCAAACTACCAAATGAATACCTTAAACTAGCAGCCAGTGTCATTTTTACCCAGTATCAATTCTGAATAGATCCATCTCAGAATAGTACATACCTAAAATTTGGAAAATATCATACGTTATCCCTCTCCACAAAGGGGGCTCTTCACTAGAACTCTGCAATTATAGACCAATATCTGTACTATCCTCTCTTTCTAAAATTTTAGAAAAATGTGCCCACTCTCAACTAATGAACCATCTATCAACCACTAAGCTCCTTGCCAACACACAACCTGGATTTTGGCCAGGCCATAGTATCACCACTGCCCTGCTTAACTTCAATACTGTAAAACAACTAAAATAATGGCCAAATGGTCTCCTCAATATAGTGTCCCACGAATAGCTCCTACAAGAGCTGGCATCTCTTGACATATCTAAAAATACTCTTACATGGTTCCAAAATTACCTTTCAGATCGCCACCAAGCAATCAAGAGGAAAAATGCTCTCTCCTCTCTCCTTCCTGTAACAGTAGGAGTTCCACAAGGCTCAATATTTGGTCCACTACTCTTCTAAGTCCTCACCAATAATCTCCACACTGCAACTAACCTTGCTACCATCATGTAATATGCAGATGACTCCACTGACATCTGTGCTACACCCTCCCTGCCACAGCTTCAAGAAGCTACCCAAAGATCCTTCATGGCCATCAAATCTTTCCTAAATAAATATCAGCTCATCCTTAACCCCAACAAAATCAAACTAATGCTGTTCCCCCAAAACAATCAAAAAACAAATAACGTCAACCAGGACTTTAAAGTCACCTCATCCAACCACACTCTAATTCAACCAATTGCAGAAACTAAACTACTACGTATCACTATCGATAGTAATTTAAAATTTGACAAGTACATAACACTTCCAATTAAAAAGGCACACATTAAACTAGGGTCTCTCTACAGGATTAGGGCTTACCTAACCAACTCATCCAGACAAGCAGTCGCCAGAACCCACCTACTATCCACCCTACTCTACGCCTCCCCCATACTCGCAAACCTCAGGAAAACTGACCTTAGTAAACTTGAAACATGCTACCACAAGATAGCCAGATTTGTCGCCAACGTACCCCACAGTACCCATCACTGCCCCACACTAAAACAACTTAAATGGCTTGAACTACTTAACCTTGTATCCTTAAACCAGCTTACCCTAACCCACTCTATAGTATACCTACCTGACAAATGCCCAGCTATACACAAACTAGTACAAATCCATCTCAGCAACAGGACACTGAGATCCTCCAACAAACTACTATTAGAAATGACAAAATCTAAGAACAGCTTCTGAGATTCTGTTTACTGTAATCACATCTAAAACGGATGGAATGCTATCCCTCAGAATATATTAAATACAGTGACCCAGCACAGTTCAAACACCATCTAAAGACTCATCTTAACAACAACTGGTTATGCTCTTGCTCCTCTCCAGGCTGAACCTAATTATCTGTTCCCCACCCCAGCCCACCCTCAAACTCTCTCTCTGTCTTACAACTCTGATGTTTATATAACTTTTGACAATAATATAGTGTATGATTTTCTGTGCAACTGGACAAGCTTTGATTAGTATTCCATTGTATAGCATGCCTTCTTTATGATTCTGTATATATTTTTTCTGATCTGTATAATTTTGTGCTGTTATACTATGTACATTTATGTGGAGCTTTTCTCCCCAGGCCTCTGCTGAAATTGGGCAACTATCCAGTCGGACTTCCCTGGTAAACAAATGGTAAATAAAATAAATAAATACAAAATTTCACACATTACATCTAGACTGCATCATATTACTGGGAACACGGACTATGCTGTGGAGACCGGAAGAACAGCCTGAAAGACAGAATCAGTGCAGTACAATAGTCCATATGACAGCCATTTGGGGGCATAAGAAATTAAAATGCATATAATACTAGTTATTCCAGTGCATTATTATATATCCTAAATGTCCCTAATTTTTCTTCATATTTTTGCCTTGTCCACATTTTTTGATTTTCTGTTAAATCACGGAGGATTGCAGTCAATGAGTAATGTTAGACATTAGAGATTCATACCTCTGATTGTTCAGAAAATGCATGGTGATGTAAAACCTATTGGTCTGTTAAGCTTGTAATGAATTAGTGGAATATTTAAAACTTGTCCCTGATTTTGGGCATCTGTCCCCACATTGTTTTTGGCTTTATCTAAAATTCTTGACCAAAGAAGTTGAAAAGTATGTAGTACATTCCTTATAAAAATATAGTAGCGTGTACATCTTTGTAATTTTAGAATTGAGTTTGACTTTAACTGCAGTAATCTGGCTGTGGATCCAGAGGCAGTTAGTAACTTCAAATCAAGGTGGGGTTGCATGTGGATAGGACTTATCTCACATGCATGATGACAGTTTTAAGTACATAAATAAGTTTACATGCCACTGCATGTTTACCAGCTTTCATGCTTGTATCCACAACATGGAGGTGGGATTTGGCCACTGATGATTACTAAATAACATTCAGTACCCAACCTACCATAGCTGTTTGCCTCTGGAAAGAATTCATTCATCAGACGTTTAGTGCTCTGTTTTTGTACCTTTAACTAGTACTCTGATGATCCAAGCATAACAAACCCAAGTAACTTGTGACACAGAAAAATGGCTAATTTCTGTGCCTGTATAGACTCGGCTGACAAAGAATTTCAGTGAGGGCATGGTGGTCAGGAGAAGGAGAAAACAAATGAGTCATCTAGGAATACTAGGCAGACATGCAGCATGAGGTTAGGCAAGAAATGCTGGGTCAAAGTAAGCACTGAAAAGAATAAAGGCATTAAACTTCACATCACTAAAGTAAAAAAAATCCATTAAATTCATCATGACTCCTTCCTGTGTTGAATACAGTCTGCTTTAGGTATTGTGGGCCATTGGTCTTTTAAAGTAATCGGTTAAGTATTTCCTTTATGATTTAGCCCATTTGTTTTTTTTAACCACTGGTGTCAGTGTAGTTTGCTGCCTTACAATGTCCCTAGTTTTCTATGTAAAATAACATCAGCTCTGCCACAAACCTCAGGCTGACTGTTCTATGCTGTTGCCCTTTCCAGTGTTTGTTGGAAAGTGAACATAAATACCTGTTAATTATCTTGTCTTCTCAGTATCACCCTTAATCCCACTCTTTCCCCATTTCCTGTTTTGATATACATAAGGAACAATGATGTCACAACACTTATTTCATGTAGTTCCTCCAGTAAGGTTCTCTCTCTCTCTCTCTCTCTCTACTTTTCAAGTCTTCAAGTAACTATGATTGCAGCGGACAGGTAATTCATAAAGATTACCACAGCCAGGGTCATTTTCGGTTGAGGCTGGACATGGGCTTTTAGGCTTGGATAACTTAAAGTCATTACCATCTGTTTGAGTGAGAAAAGTTCATATCTTTGTTACTTCACAGGGTGAAACTTGTACAGTCTTGTTAGATACAAAGACAAAGGAGAGTAAATGGCTTAAAGAAATAGTTAGAAAAGCAGTGATAAAAAAACTATCAGAAACTTGCTGAAAGGCTTTACTGGAAAAAAGCACCTGCTGAAAACGTAGACATGTATAAGACGTCTGCAACCATGAGGGATGAAGCTGTATTCATTTTCACTCCCAACTCTAGTAGCTGATTTTTTAAGTGGGATTAGAGTATGAAACAGCACAAGTGTTCCATTTAAAATTAAAAGCATATCTTACTAGTGTCTTCTCTGGAGCCTGTCAGAATTTGCCTCCAAATTCAAGAAATGCAGCATCCTAACTGAAATGTATTATAAATGTATTTTGCCTTTCATAGCTCCTGAGCCTCCTTCTCCATTGCATGTTCTTTGCAGAGTATTTCAATGGACAAATTTAATGACACACCCGTTTTTATCATTCTTCAATTCAAATTGATATGGGTCATTGGCCAGATGTCTGCCCAGGGTCCTTCACTTGCACCTGTGTAAGTAAAATAAGGTAGGTGGAAAAAAGAGGGATATGCTTCACAATTTCTAAGGAGGAGGAATTGGATTTATATTTGCAGTAAATAGATTATCCTGCATTCTCTGATTCCAATCATGAGGGTACTCCATCATAGTCCTCAGGAACTCAAGAATAAAGATTGAAAAGGTTGTCCTAACTAGTTACACTTTCAATATACACTCTTTTTATTCTTTTGAGCATCCAAGCTAATCAAGCACTACTGACATGCACATGCACAGGTCAGAGTATAAATCCAAGATCACAAACTCATGGCCCTCAGCCATAAAACAGCTCTCAAGACATAATTCTAAGAGAGAGAAGCTACTATACTACATTCCTAACTACACTGACTGCCCTTCTTTTCATTTTGGAGATTCTGACCCTCAACTGAATGTCATAGTCCACATGCATCTTTGATTGTCAAGGGAGTTTAAAGCCCTGCTCTTAACCATGAATCTTGAAATAAGAGTCCTCAAGCCTCATGAAGCCCTAAAACCAGCAGAATGCTAAGTGAGAGAAGTTATTGCACCGAAGTCCTAGATGTTTTTGCTTTAGTGATTGTGGTTCTTGGCTGAATGTGGTAGTCATACAGATCAAATAGTCATTTAAGTTTGAGACCCCACATCTAAATGCAGCTAAAACAATACTCAGTCATTGCCAGAAACCCAAAAAACACAATTGCAGAACTCTGTCAAAGATAGTGAAAAACAAGCTACTATAAAAGTCTGTCATAGAAGATATACTTTAGTAAAAGTCCCAAAGAAAATTACGTAACTACAGACTTAACATTTCCCCCTTTTTGTCTAGATGGAAAAAAGGTAATATTTTGCAGAGTAATTCAGTAGTTCAAGTGCTTTTAGAAGTTCAAGGGTAGAACACATGTTGTTTGGTAAGGAAGTATGCCGGATATTTTTCTGTAGCAGAAAACAGAATGATATGAATTTTCTTGTTTTGAAACAATTCTATTCCTTCGATTTCCAGGTGAATTTTTTTTCTGGGCCTGGCCTTGTAGAGTTAATTACCTCCACCAAAGAATAATTGGGCCAACAGTCTTCTAAACTCAAAATAGCGACTAGATAGAATGCATTGTCAAAGTTCTCTGACATGGCAGGTGCTTCTTCTGCAATGATAATGTCATATCTTTCATATAATTCTTTTTGACTTCAGCAAAGGGGTGAGAAATGTCTTTGTTCTCCCTTTGAAACAATTAAATATCGCCGGAGTGTCAGCATCACTGAAGATAATTAGGTTCAGGGATTCATCCTTCCCCAGTGGTTGGTTAAAATTTTAGATCTGCATTTGCAAAATTGGTTTTCAGACCAGTCCTGTCTGCATGCTGGCATGTTCTATGCCAGATGTGAAACATGATGCATGAAAGATAATACCTGTTATACATCGCTTGATAACCAAAATAGTCTCTCCTGTTTTTTTATTTAACTCATTCACTCCAGTGGAGGTCAGGAAGTTTGCACTGTAAGTTCCAATGGGCAGAACCTATGCCTTTTGACAGAATTGAATTATGCCCTCACATTTCAAACAAATGTTCATATCTCTGGAACCATAGGGGTTATGAAAGAAGTATAAATGGCAACCTCTTCAGCACAAACTCTTTTTTACAGTGGTAGTATTCCTTAAGCTGAATTTTACAAGTCACAGTAAACACAGTAACTATTACATTTGTAATATTTTGTAAACAACTTACAGTATCTGCAACCACTCAAGTTATACACATGCTGTCAACAGCATTTTATTCATCTAGCTGAGAGCTTTCATGCAAGTCTACGGAGTTCTGTCTGCGTTACTTGGTTGTTGAGATATTTAGAAAAATGTGAAAATTATATTTGTATAAATTAATATCATAAAAACAACAGTTAATATTTATTTACCCACCTTAGACAGAGGTCAAATATTAATGCAGTTGAGTTTTCCATTGTGTAAGCTTTAAGATGAAAACTTTTAAAACCCTGTACATAGCATGGTGTTGTAATTATTGATGCAAATATGAACAAACAATATTTGATACCAAGAGGCGTCAGCAGGCGTTAACTGCATTTACACCTGGAGGCATCACTCGAATGTAATGAGTTAAATTCATCTCATTTGTCGTAAAGAAGGCACCCTGCTTCATGCCCTTTATGGCAGCTTGAGAGCAGAATGTGGATTTCTTTTATTTACCTTTTTTGGTGTACCAACACTGCTCCATTAGCAGTTGCCAAGTTCAATCCCTCATAACAAAAGTGGTCAGTCTGAAAGGTAGCGTATCGATAAGGAATGAGTGAAGTGTTAGGCCTTTGTGCACCATCCCATACAGAGTTATCCACATGGCAGACAAGCACTCCAGTGATGATGTTATTGTCTTTAGCCAATAGAACATAGTAAGGTACATCTATGAAATTCTTCTGTAATTTAACAATATGTCTCACTGTGTTTTACCAGTAGTGCATTGTACCATAAGACCATAAACATACTTCTTGAGTTTCCTCAATTATTCCAGACAAGTTGGCAAATGTAAACATAACAAGAAAGTTTCGTACCTTGCAAAAACAGAGACTTGATGTCCATGGAATGAACTTTCTGCTGCTTTTGAGAGATTATGTAAAGTTCTTTTCTGCTAATTGTTTCAAACTCTAGACACATGATGGCTTTGGGTGTTATTCCTTTTGGAGTTTTCTTTAAGGGTGTATACCCACATAGTAGAGGTGCAGTTGTAGTCAACATAATTAATGGCTTCAAAAACATCGCTATCTTTCCAGCTCTGTATCTCATCCCGTTTTGCTGACTGAAATGGTACATCCTCAGGCAGGAGTACATCATTTTCCATCTCTCATTCAGGCGTGAACATCAGGAAGCTAATTACTCCCCTTGCCTTCTGAAGTATAAAGCCAGGAAACCACTTGCTTCCTGAGAGTTTTTTTTTTTTTCCAAATCCTCTGTTAAGAGTATACCTCTTACTAATGGCAATACCAAATAAACTGCGAGTTACAAAATATGAAGGTTGTTCATTAAAAGATTTGTCCACTATTTATAAACACCCATATTATGTTATGTTCATTCCATGGTGGTTCTATTTCCAAGTGCAACAGCCTGTTTATCCAGTATATCTCCTGTTAACGTTTTTATTCCTCTTCCTTCTTTTATCATGCATTTACTTTCTCCTAATTCCACCCAGACAGCCAAATGATCCGAAAAATGTGTAACGATGGTTCTACTTCCTGCAAATTTGTAGGTAAACTACTTCTCTGCTCTTGTATATTTCCTCTCTCTGTTTTTATACATTTGTACTCCTTTCAGTAACTCGTGAATTTTTATAACATTTCCCAAAACTTTTTTCTTCATTTAATATCACAGTTCAGATGTTCTATAATAATAAATGTATTTATTAAAATGTATAGTTTTATCTGCTCAAATAGTTCTTTCTCTTAACCACAGTGTTTGCATATATTCTTATCATCCTACATGTTAAACATTTATTTTCTGCATCTAATACCGCTCTTTCTGAAATTACCACAGTAAAGTCTAATATCTGTTGTCAGGAAAACAACTATAAACAAACATTGAGTCCACCACAAAACTCCACATAATCTTATCCATTGTAATTCCTCAAATATTTTCAGTAAAGCAAATATCTAAAAGAACTATTACATCTTGATGATGTTTTTTATACCATTCCAAAGCACAAAAATTCTTAAAAGATTGTTTCTAGTATTTGTTTTAATTTATTGATTGCTGTTTTGACTGGGGTAGTCTGACTGGGCTATGGCAGCTCCTTCTTTCCAAAGGCCTGGGGAGAAAGCTGCAGTTACAAAATAGCCAGTTTTATACAATAGAGAATTATGTACCGAAAACAAACCATGTTGCACATTTTCTGAGTTACAGATTTATTTAGTTTTTTCTTTCATCTTGTGTGATATAACATAGCCTTCATCAAAATAAATGGTATAACATAGCCTTCATCAAAATAAATGCTATTCAAAACACTGCCCTTGTATACCAAATAAAATTATATGATCCATAACTACCACATGATGGAGACTAATTTCATCCCTACCAGTAACATAAGAAACACTTTTCATCAACACGTCAGTACCATTATGAAATCCACAATTCAATATGGTATAAATAAAAGTAAAAAATACTAATAAAAATTAAAAAAATGGTCTGTATGAGAATGTGGCTGTTAATAGGATTCTGAGTCTGAGAGTAGCCATTGTATGACTTCAGGTCAGTTATGAAGGTAAAAAATGCAATTGTATATACATTGCAATCACAGTTCATTTTTTTTTACTAGTATATTTTGTTTTATTTATACGATGATGAGTTTTGAGCTTTATAGGGGTGCCAATGTTTTGATGAAAAGTGTTTCTTGCGTTAGTGGCAGGGTTGATATTAGTCTGTTATGTGTGGTATTCATGGATGAAAGATCTAAATCAACTTGTAGCTCAGACAAATAGGTAAGATGCTTTGTTTTTGTACTCACATTGCACTGTTTCAGTATTAGAGAAAAATGGAATGCGTAAAGTTGTAATATAGGCATACAATAACTGAGAGGCAGCTGTAAAGAGAAAACCTGCAATCTGTAAAAAAATTGTCAGTGCATTTTTATACCAGAGAAATTGCCATATACACAGAGGTTTAAAATATCAAATTATAATTTTACAGTTACGGGTAGGGAAAATAAGAAAGGAGATGTGACAGTTATGAGGAGAAAGCAGAGAGTAGGGGAGTAGTGTTTGTATTTATTAAGTGATATAGAAGAAAAACATTGTAGTGATGTTGAGGTGTATGTAGAAGGTAGTGAGTATTAGTTGGAATTTTGCTGGAGGGAAAAAATTGTAAGGGAGTAAATGTAGACAGTAGAAAAGGCAGAAAGTAAGGACAAAAGGGTAAAAGACAGTAGGATATTTACATTTAGAATATTTTTTTTATTCTATTTTATATTTGTTTACCGGGAAAGTCCGACTGAAACAAGGTCCATTTACAGCGGAGGCCCGGGGAGAAAAGCTCCATAATATAACAGTACAAATACAACAAATGACAAAAAAATTTCTGTACAGAGGCATATATACAATCAGAGCTCCATGTCTTTATATGACAACACATAATCCACGAATGACAGAAAATTTCTATACAGTGGCATATATACAATCAAGGAGATTGTTTTGTACCTTAGTTTGATTTGAGCAAGCTTGGTGTATAGATAGCATAACTTTGAAATCCCTATTGGTAGTACAAAGCATAAAAATGAAGGCATGGAATCTGGAAAATAATGCTATTCGGGAGATATGTCATAGCGTGAGAAATAGTTTGTAGGATAATAGTTCCTGATAGGGAGTATTTGAGTAGTACAGAATAGCTGAGGTAAGCAGTGAGGAGATGAGGTGTGGCAAGTTAGGAAGAGAGCAGAAAAGATTTTATGTGATACAGGGACAGAGCCATGATTGCAAGAGATGTGACTTTAGTGATGTCTTGAAAAGTGAGATGGATGGTGCATAGGAGCTACTTTGGGGGAGGTTATTCTATTCCCTAGCAATGGTGTGGGAGAACAGACTTTTCCCTGCAGTGTTATTGGCTTTGGTTATGCAGAGCAGGGTTTTGTTGGATGAGCATAGAGGCCGATTTGCAGAATATTGGTTTAGAAGTTGGTTTAGGGCTGGGGTTTTCTGAGGTTTCCTTATTATGTTGAAGGTGAGAACTAATTGGTGATAGCTAATTAGCTGAGGGAGTTCTAACCACTGTAATTGCTTCAGGGCAAGATAATGATGACTTCTAAAAGTGGAGCTGTTGAGGGCGTGGCCAAGGATGAACACAGGATAGCAGCAGATTTCTTCAGCTCCACCAATTTCATTACACTGACAGGAATTAATTACTTAAAAAATTAATTTTTGAAGTAATTTTCTTTCTAAATATGTTTGTTTTATATAGTTCTTGAACTATATCTAAAAAAGAAAGGAAATCTTAACAATATTCCTGTCAGAAATCACTTTGGAAATTTTCCTGTCAGTTTATCAGTCTGAAATGAGTTCCAGTAAGACAAATTCTCAAGACTCCAGCATCAAGAAAGAACTTCAGTCTCTGATAATTATAATCCAGCAACTTACTGCTAAGATGGATAAAATGGATACTAAAATAGACACCTTCATAGGAAAAACTACAAAACAAATAGACTTGTTACATATAGACCTGCAACAACAGAAGATCCAGATGACAGGCATAGAAGAAGCTGTGAATGACAAGGAAAATAGAATACAAGAAGAGGAAATCAACATTGAGTTTCTCCTGAAACAAAATACACATTTACAAACAAAGCTGGATGACCTGGAAAATAGATCTAGGCGCAATAACATTAGGATTTTTGGACTGCCAGAAAATATTGAAGGTAACAATATTACTTCTTTTTTAACAACATGGCTCCCTAAAACTTTAGACTTACCAGAAGCATTCTCTTTTGGTATCGAAAGAGCACATAGATCTATAGCTAATACTAACTCTAACAAATCAGTTATAGTTAGATTTCTATCATCTTTTGATAAAGAGATGGTTCTTAAATCTGCTTGGGCTAAAGCTCCTGTTAAGATTAATGAGACAACTGTGCGTTTTGACAATGACTATTCTTCCATGGTAATAGCTAAAAGAAAAGTTTTTCTGCCACTAATAAGGGAGCTTAAAAAAGCACAGTTTAAAACATACCTTCTGTTTCCTGCCAAGCTTAAAATCTTCCTTCCTGATGGTCCTAAAATTTTCGATGACTTAGACTCTGCTTTACTGTTTATCAAAAAAATAAGATTTTGGATAAAATAGAAGAAATGGAATGGGCTAGTCCTTCATTAAAGAGACTGGCAACTGAAACTTCGTGGAAGACTTCAGAGAAGAAGAAGAGACTAAAAACAAATGATTTGTTCTATGTTTTTTTTCTCTCATCATTTTATTTCATTATTAATCTTTTTAAATATAGTTCCTGCATTTCCAAGAAGCCACAAATATTTTGAAAAAGATTTAATCAAAGTTATTCTCTGTGTGCAAAGAAATGTTTTGTTTCATAACTAGTCAAAATATCTGGAGATTTAATGGCAAGCTGTGATTCAACTTGTTTCTCTTTCTGAAAAGGAGAAGTAAGGTCAGTAAATTGATACATTTTTTTCTTTATCTTTTTTTTTCTTCTCCTTTTCTTCTTTTCTTTGTTTAAACAATGACATTCTATTTAGATTATGTAGTGGGTAAAGGGTGGGGGCGGGCAGGGAGAGAAGAGTAATGAAAATATGATTAATAGAATAATAACATATTTATTCCTTGTAAAAAGTTTATATGTTCTTCAAATGCTATTCCCAATTATACT
This sequence comes from Protopterus annectens, assembly GCF_019279795.1. NCBI lineage: Eukaryota > Metazoa > Chordata > Ceratodontiformes > Protopteridae > Protopterus > Protopterus annectens. Next base: position 80,165,995 of record NC_056729.1, on the reverse strand, counting down.
TTCTTGATTATACTGCTTATGCTCGTTTGTAAATAATCTGTCATGCTTTAACTAATAATAATTAGAACTAAATAATAGTAAATAATATGTTTTATTTTTAACTCTATTAATATAAACAGTAAGTAATATTCCATTGTATATACTTCTTATAGCTTTCTCTTACATTTTTTTATTTCTGCCTTACACCCTTTTACTTTCTACTCTCTTTTTCTTTTCTTTATTAATATATAGAAATGCTTTTGATCATATAGACACAGTAAATAATAAGATTTGCATAAAAATTGAGTTGGGACAAAAATATTGAGTTTTATTACTTATTAATAATTTTGGGCTTAATTTCACTTACATAGAGGCTGTAATAACCTGTAAAATACATTGTGAAGGTTTTGTCATGTTTAGATGCATTTACACTGCTAAATGAATGTTTGTCACTAGTTTTTAATAAGTTTCCCGCCAAAATGTTAAGAGAAACAATCTGGGATGTGGGCTGTCTCATGCACAGTGTCCATGAGCTACTTCAAAAGCTTCAACTCTCAGAATTCTCACAGAGAAGCTGAAAGCTGCCAGTCTCACCTTTGACCTAGATATCACACTGACACATCACAGATTCAGGAATGTCACTCTACCAGGAAATAGGAATGATACAAATGCGACTATGTGAAGGAAAATTAACTCGTTAACATCTAAATGTGAGTTATTTTATATAATTACTTAAATATCTATGTTATAATTCATAAAATATGTCAGTTATAATGAGTTTAAATGATACAGTTTCTTGTAGTAAGTAAATGTCTTATTTTAGAAGGCATAGAAAATGAAACATTTATTCAAGTGTTTTTGAAAATCTACTTAACAGCAGCTTAATAATCTGTGTTAAAAACTTATGTTCCAAACATATACATTACTATAACTCATTTAATTCATCTGATTGACAAGCATAAATAATTTTATAACTCTATTCTGGAAGAAATTGTCATGTGATATATTTTAAAGCAGTAGTATAGCATGGTTGTAAAATCTGGTTACTAAAATGTGTTTGCTGTGCATTATTTTGTATAAAGCAGACAGATTTATTGTAGGGACAGCAAGTAAGATAGTGCTCGGCAAGGATACAACTCAGTGAGATCAGATATATATATATGTGTGTGTGTGTGTGTGTGTGTGTGTGTGTGTGTGTGTGTGTGTGTGTGTGTGTGTGTGTGTGTGTGTGTGTGTGTGTATGCATATATATATATATATATATATATATATATATATATATATATGTATATGTGTATGTGTGTGTGTGTGTGTGTGTGTATGTATGTATATATGTATGTATATATATATATATATATATATGTGTGTGTGTGTGTGTATGTGTGTGTGTGTGTGTATGTGTGTATATATATATATATATATATATATATATGTGTGTGTGTGTGTATATATATATATATATATATATATATATATATATATATATGTGTGTGTGTGTGTGTGTGTGTATGTATATATGTATATAAGTGTTTCTGAGAATCTGCATAACTATGCAGTATGATTTATAACAATTTCTATGAATACAATATTTTATTCTATTGACAATAATGAGTTTGAGTAAATGCTCATATACAAGCAATGCAAGGTTTTTTGGGAAGCTGTTAATTGCATTTACATGACAGAAAATAGATGCATCTTAATATATGTAATGTCTGAATCATATTAGCCAAAGTTTTGATTTAAATGAATGTTAGAACTTATTTTCTCTTCTCTTGATTTCTAACATCAAGATTATTTGAATGCTATTTGAATACAAGTGTTTTATATTACATGGATGTATATAGTAGTATGAACAGTTTTAAAAAAAAAAAAAGGTTTATTTTAGTTTATATGATGCTGTTTTACCAAATGTGTAGTCTTGTCTTGCTAGATAATTGAATTGAAAACTGTTAACCTCAGTTAAATATAACTAGTATTAAATTGATAAGGTGGTAGCTGAGGTACTGCTGCTTAGTGTAGGGGGTAAACTTGAGTGGTAAATACTACTCTAAGTTGGAGTTTATAACTCCAGGCTGGATGCAAGGCTTAATCCTTACATTATTTTCACTTGTTCTTTGTTATTTGTATATAGTTTTGACATCCACAATATATTTTGTACATTCATTGTCACTACAAACAAAATTGAATCCTATACGAAATCCCATAAGAGATTCAATAAATACAGCTATATTTAAAGGTACACCTAAAGGAGGAGATGTAACATTACTTATCTTGTTATTTGTTATTTTGATCATAAGATTCTTAAGTTTTAAAAATGCCAAATGACATCTTTAAAAGGAATTTCTTTAAACATTAATGGATTGAATAATCCATGTAAAAGGGCAAGCCTAATAAGATACATTAATTTACATAAGGCCAACTTAGTCTTCCTGCAAGAAACCCATCTCTTGAAAAAGATATTGATAAACTAGCCACAAACAAATATACAGTATTGGTTAGTTCAGAGCACACTCAGAAAAAGAGGAGTGGCTATTTTATGGAATAAAAGTATGCCCATTCCTAAACCATTAAGTCTTATCAGGATGACAAAGGAATGTTTTGTATGGTTACAATACAAATTAATGGGAAGACTTACACTTTAATTAATGTATATTGGATACCTGGAATTGGTATTAATACAGTGAAACATCATCTTGATAAGATCATATCATTCTCTATAGGAGATATTATTTTAGCTGGTGACTTTAATTGTATACTACATGAAAGTGATACTACCACTATAGGGAAAAGAAGAATTACATCTAATGCAAAACATTTAAATGATTTTGCTAATTCTTATCATTTGAATGATATGAATAATCAGATAGATTCAAATTCATTACCATACACCTTTTTTTCTAACAGATACAAAACTTATTCAAAAATAGATAGGGTCTTTATTTCTAACCAGATGGTAACAGATTTAATTAATTCCAAAATCATTTCATGTCCTATATCTGATCATAATTCAATTGTTTTTGAATTCATGATAAAAAATACTCATAATGTTCAGATCAAAAGGATACCAGCATACTTAACTCAACTAAAAGACTATAAAGAATATATACTTTCAGAAGTAAAACATTTTTTAGACATAAATAATACTCCTGAAGTCTCCATTGTTTATGTTTGGGATGCCTTAAAATCATATCTATATGGACAAAGTATCAGATGATATAATAATAAAAGGAAATATTGGGATAAGGAATTGTTAGATATTCAAAGTAAATTGGACTCTTATAAACATAATAATAAAGAAAATATTATGGACAAGAAAGTTATTGAAGAAATAAACAAACTAAATGAGAAATACAAAGAAATTTTAACTCATAAAGTTAAAATAACTTTAGAGAAATACAAGTTTTTGTCTTATTCAATAAGCCCCAAATACTTACATAGTCTTAAAAATAAAACAAAAAGGTTGAATAAACAAAACCATATCAAAGAAATCTTTTCTCTATGGAAAAAGAAGAATGTTTCTAGTATACCAGAAATACTAGATGAATTTAGAAATCACTTTCACAAAATTAACCATAATAACATTAACATGGAACCTAAAGATAAAATAAAGGAGTTTATAACCACAAACATGAATAAAAAGCTTAATAAACAACAGATTAAACTATTGGACAAGAGTATTTCATATACAGAAGTTATTACACAAATAAATAAGCTTAAATCAAACAAAGCACCGGGTAATGATGGTATTATACCAGAGATATATAAAATCCTTTCTAAAAGTACATATTCATTAATACATAAGGTTTTTATTTTGGCCCAAACTGAGTTAATAACCCCCATCTTGGCAATATACATTTATTTCGCCAATTTTAAAACCTAATAAAGATCCAACTAGATGTACTTCATATCGGCCCATCTCATTACTTAATGTTGATTATAAAATGTTTATGAGTATTTTTGCTGATAGATTGAAGACAATCATTCCCGGCATTATAGATATAGATCAGACAGGCTTCATTGTAAATAGAAATACTTTTGATAATATAAGAAGAACTTTAACATTAATAGATTTTGCAAATAGGAAAAAGAAAGATTTAACACTTATTAGTCTTGATATAAGTTCAGCATTTGATTCAGTAAGTTGGGAGTATCTGTTTACCTTAATGAAGTGCACAAACTTCTCAGATGCATTTGTAAATCTAATTGATCATTTATACAAAGGAACGTTGGCTTATATTAAGGTAGGAACTTATGTTTCACAAAAAATACCCATTCTTAAAGGTACAAAACAAGGATGTCCACTTTCTCCACTATTATTCACTTTAGTAATGGAGCCTTGGGCTAATTTGATCAGAAACAGTACTGACATAGAGGATTTTGAAATAGATGAAAATACAACATCCAAAATTCAACTTTTTGCAGATGATGTTCTAATTACATCAGCAGGATCTAATTCTTCTATGCAGTCTCTATTTGATAACATGATGAATTTTAAAAGTATTTCTGGTTTAATATTCAATGAAGAAAAAACTAAAATACTACCTATATATACACGAAAAAATATTCTCATTAGTGACTTTACTAAATATGTACCCAATTCAGGTCAGATAACTTATTTAGGTATAATACTATCTAAAGATATTAAATCTATTATATATAATAATTATAATACCTGTTTTCTTAATATACAAAATCTTTTTAATACCTGGAATAATATGTTTTTTACAATGGAGGAGAGACTTACAATTGTTAAAATGATAATATTCCCCAAGATTTTATACTTAATACAATCAATAATACTTCCACCTACAAAAATAATTATCAAGAAACTGAATACACTAATGTTAAATTTCCTATGGGCACCTAATAGACCTAGGATTGCATTAAAGAAACATACTAATAGCTGGTCTCAAGGGGGTATTTCTTTTCCAGACTTTAATTTATATACTATCTCTTCTATTGTTAAAGTTATTACTTTATTAATAGATCAGTCATATGTCACAAAATGGAAAGATTATTGGGAGCTAATTAGTATGCACTTCATGAAAATCTCCTTAACACATAAAAATGTGATTGTAAATAACTCCATGTTATGGTTACTAAAGGAATTTTGTACTTCACCTATTACACCTAAACATATGGTTTGTTACCCATTAAATATTATTATTAGTTATCGTAACTTTATATTCATGCACCCTAAGTATAGGGAATGGAATTTTATTGTCCTATAATGTATACTCAGGGTATGCTTTTGTCATCTACTTCTGAAGGAACTCATTTAGCTATAGATAATGATCTAAAGTACTGGTATCAGTTGATATCTGATAATAAAGTTAAAATCTAGATTTCTTAAAACAAGAATTTGATCTAAAAGAAACTTGCTGGTTAGAGGTTCAGACCTTTAGACAACATCTCATTAATAAAATAGATCTAATGTCTATAACAGTTAAAGAATCTATTCCAACACTGATTGATTACTTGATATTAAATTTACAACATAAAGTTTCTGATAAAGGTAAACTTTCATACATACATAAAATTATCAGACAAGAAACTTTTTACAGTGTAGATTCATACTGGAATTATTTCACTTCTATTAATGGGGACCCACCAAATCAACAAGATAAACAATATATTTTGGAATCTGCTTATAGAACTACGTCTTCCATTGTCTGGAGACTTTATACATGGAAATTTTTACATAGATATTTTTATACACCTTTGATGATGAATAAAATAAATAATAAAGATAATTTATGTAAGAGATGTAATGTAGAAATTAATGCTGACTGGGCTCATATGTTTTATGACTGTATAAAATTGAAAGAATACTGGAAGTCAATTAATGAATTTTTGCAGGCTCTTTTTACAGATAATTTCATTATTTCTAAATCTCTTATATTATTCAACACACCTGTACCTCAAAGTGTTAAAAAGGTTAAGCTTCCCTTGTTATGGTCTATTCTAGCAGTGGCTAGGTAAATAATAACTAGAAATTGGATTTCAGATACACCTCCTTCGTTCAATGAATTTAAAAATGTTATGAATATAGTGTGCCATATGGAAACAAAACACAATTAGGACAAGAACAAATAGAAAAACATCTTATTATATTGTATGGGATAATTTACAAAATTTGTTAAAAAAATTTTAATTTCAATAGCATGGTATTTTAGTTTAATTAATTGATCTGATTGTAGTGGATGTCTTTGTAAATACATTAGTTGTTTTGTTGAATATTATAATAATACCTATTTTTAATTACTTGTATAAAATTGTTATGATATTTCTCTTATATGTTAAAACAATAAACCTGTTTTGAAAAAAAATAAAAGTGGAGCTGTTAGCAAATTTTTCAATTGTATTGTAACATGACTGTAGTTTGTTTAGGTCTGTTTTCCTGATATGAATTAGGATTGGTGATGCATACATTAGGGTAGACAAGAGGTGGGATTGGGCTAAGGAGATTCTAGCTTGGTCCGATAGGAACTGTTTGTGTTTGTATAGGGTTTCTAGTTTCTTATGTACCTTTGTGATGGTTGGTGAGATATGGACATTAAAGTTTAGATTATCGATTTCAACCCTGAGCAGCTTAGTGTGAGGGACGGGGAGATTGTGGTCCCGTTTTTGGAGGTGACAGTGAAGGTAGGTGTGGATTTGGATTTATTGGGGTAAAAAGGAGTAATTTGGTCTTGTTGGGGTTTAGAATGAGTTGGATATTGGTAATCCATTGTTCCACAGAGCAGAAGGATTCTTGGGTAAGCTTTTGAAGAGTGGTTATGGATGGGGCAGAGCAGATTAGGGTGGAGTCGTCTGCGTACTGTATAAGTGATCCATGCAGGGTGGAAGTATGTAGTTTGTTAGTGAAAATGGGACGCCTATAGTAGTGGGTAATAGAGGTGATAGTGTACTTTGCTATGTAACTGATTGTTTTCTGTCAGAGAGATAGCTTCTAAACCATGAAGTAATAGAGGGGGTGAAGTATAAGGTTGACAGTGTCTAAGAGTAGGTTATGGGAGACCATATCAAATGCTTTTGATAGATCTAAGAATATGGCTGAGACAAATCTGTTGTTGTTTCTTAGATGGTTAATCTGATTGGTAAAAGAGAGTAGAGCAGTAGTTGTGCTATGGTTTGGGTGGAAACCATGCTGTGTGGGGGAGAGGAGGTTATAGGTTCATAGGTTGATACTAAGCTATCTGCCCTAGGGCATTTATAAGCCTAGCCAGAGTGTGTTTGGCTTTCGCCACCCTTTTAGATTAGTTGACTGTGCCTCTATATAGTAGGTCACAGAAGATAGCCCTTTTAAGGTTAGTTTACTGTGCCTCTGTCTAGTAGGGACACGGAAGAGATCCCAGGGGTAAACCTACACTCTCCCATCCACTCGTCAAGATTTCTCTTGAAGAGGGTCATTGAGTGGCTCTGCCTAACATGGATTGGGATTTTGTTCCAAAGTGAGGGGAGCCTCTGGGATATGAATCTGTCCCTCCAGCATGTCCTATTTATTTCTGTGCTGAGGTTTAAGTCCCTGGAGCGTGTAGCTCTAAGGGATTTGGATTTCCTGAGGTGGAGCATGTCCATTAATTCTGGTTTGGACATGGCTTTATACGTCAAGCACAGATCGCCTCTGAGTAGGCAGTAAGCAACTGAGTAGAGCTGAAGTTTCTTTAGCCTAACTACGTAGGGCATCTGTTTGAGTCCCTTGATCCTCTTGGTGAGGTACTTTTGGGGTCTTTCCAGTTGCTGCAGGTGACGGGTAAGGTACATCCCAAATGGGGCATTGTATTCAATTATGGGCCTAATGAGTAGAGGGGCACAATGACCTCTCTTGATCTAGATGTGAACCCTTTCATGATAAGTTGGCTATATAGAAGGTCTTTCTAACCACTTTGGCAAAGTGATTGTCAAAGGACAGATTGCTATCTACTTGGGTCCCCAAATCCCTAATTACTTCTTCCATACTTAATGGATTACCACCTATGTGGTAAATTGTGAGCACTTTGTTTTTCCCAAAGGGGATGACTGTGCACTTTTTGGCATTTAGCTTTAGGCCATGGCTCTGGCACCAGTTATCTGTCTCTGTGAGACCCTTTTGGAGGATGCTTGTGTCAGTCAGCAAGTCGATTATGGCACCCAGTTTGCAGTCATCTGCAAACTTGGTCAGCCATAGTCCTCCCGTGTTAGCCTGTACCTCAGAGAAATATATACCGAACAAGAGAGGTCCCAGGACTGAGCCTTGTGGGACGCCACTTGTAACTGGTTTAGAGTCTGACATGGCACCTGCAATTCTGACCATGTGGGTTCTATCCCTGAGCCAGTTTGCAACCCATCTTGTGACATAGGGGTTGATATTTAAGCTGGTGAGCTTATTTATGATGCCCGACTGGGGTATTGTGTCGAAGGCTTTTGCGAGGTCCAGGTAGGCTGTGTGGACTACCTCACCTTCATCTATGGCCTTGGTGACTGTTTCAAAGAAGTCGAACAGGTTCAAGAGGCAGGATCTGCCCTTAACAAAGTCGAACTGGGTAGGATCCAGTGTTTGGAGGTTCCCAATGTCATTGTTTATGAGTTCCATGATGATACGCTCCATAGCTTTGCAGACCAGGCTAGTCAGGCTTATAGGGCGATAGTTTCCGGGGTCCGTTGTGGCACCACCTTTGTGGAGTGGGACCACTGTTGCTGTACGCCATTCCTTGGGTACATATCCAGTAGTAAGGCTGAGACTGAACAGTGACTTTATGTGAGGGTTCAGTTCTTCTTGGAGCTCATGTAAGACGCAGCCCGGGACACCGTCCGGTCCCATTGATGCTGTGTTTTTTGCTTTGGAGAGGGCAGCTCTCACCTGTGCATCTGTGATGTCAGGGAAGCTAAACTCTGTTGGGATAGACATTTGCTCTTTTGGGGGGAGGGGGGGGAGGTTTGCACTGAACCTGTCTGCCAGGATGTTGGCAATGTCTGTGGGTTCAGTGTATTTTTTGTCATTTTACACTAACTCAGAGCATATCTGGGAGTTGCCACCCAGGTTCCTGACATAACTAAAGAAGGCCTTGTGATTATCTTTAGCGTCTTGTGCAATTTTTCTTTCAAAGCTGGCCTTAGATAATTTTATGAGGGATTGTAGTTTCTTGCTAGCACTGATCAGAGATGCCTTCCCTTTTTGGGATTTTGCTCTATCATGTAGTAGCTTCCTTCTTCTGTTGTGTAGCTTATTTATGGCTGGGGTCCACCAGACAGGACTCCTACCTTTGGAGGAGTGAGTCTTGGTTTTATTTGGGATAGCACGATCCATGCATTCCTGTAAGTGTCCATAGAATGCGTTTGTAAAGGATTCTGCGGTTTGGCCCGTATTTTCCATTGGCCCGGGGGCTTTGAAGGATTCCACCTTGGTTTTGAGAAGTGTGAAGTTTGCTTTTGAGAAGTTCTTCACCGTGGTTTCCTTGGCTGGGTGTGGGGACGGGATATGGATGTCCAGTGAGATTAATTTATGGTCAGATCTTACCAATGAGGGGTATACCTCTGGTATGGAACATAGAGTCCCCATGTTGGTGATGATCAGGTCCAGTATGTTTTCCCCTCTTGTGGGAGTGGTGACCAGTTGTTCCATAGCATTTGAGTTTATAAATTCTAGGAACCATTGGGCGAGGGTGTTGGGGCTTGAGTAGTGCTCCCAGTCTATGTTTGGGTAGTTGAAGTCACCCAGTATAATGGTGTTTGGAGAGACCTTCATATCCTCCAGTGCTCTCAGGAAAGCCAAGTGGGGTTCCTGAGTTTGGGAAGGTGGTCTGTGGCAGGCTACAAACTGAAAGGCAGTTTTGCCCACTGTTAGTTGCACATGGATGGTCTCCGATGCTTCGTGCAGTGCCATGCCACTAACCTGGAGGTGTGAGTAACTTTGAATATGGATACTCCCCCTCCTTTTGTGGTTCGGTCCATGTTTTGGAGCCGAAAAGCATGGTATGAGGTATAAGCTGGTAGCTTAGACAGATAGGCTGCTCAAAGCTCCCCATTCTCACTGGTGAACAGAGAAGCTTCCACCTATCCAAGTAAGGATATGGGCAACACAGGAAACTGTACCACAGTCCGGAATTCAGCAAAACCTGAAATCTGGACTAATCTAGTTCAGCAAAGGCGTTTTTTTTTTCAGGAAATGGCAGAAAAACACACAGGAAACACTGTAAATGCTATAAACAGGCTAGCGCACTTTAGTGTATAGCCTACAACAGTTACACAATACAAAAACAACTTAAATTGATATAAAACAAGTGAAAAAACTGTAAAAAGCAGAAGGCAAATGCATATTAAACTTTTTAAAGCACAGATCAGTTAGAAATTCGCTTTTTAGGCGAGAAAAGGCAGTCAGAGCAAAAAAAAAACAGAGAAAAAAATACATAAATCTGGAAAAGTCTCTCTTGGGTCTCTCTGTTGCCTTGTATCACTCTGCAGGACACCACGAGGAACTGTGCAGAATTGTATACTGCCGCAAAACCACGCAAATGTGGGTTTTAAAGCAGGGAAACTGAAAGAGATAGGAATTGACCCAAAACGGCCAATAAGCTACTAGTTTCAGGGCTGAGACCACTCCTCCAGGGACAGATAGGCTGCTCAAACCTCCCCACTCTCACTGGTGAACAGAGAAGCTTCTTCCTATCCAAGTAAGGATATGGGCAACACAGGAAACTATACCACAGTCCGGAATTCAGCAAAACCTGAAATCTGGACTAATCTAGTTCAGCAAAGGCAGGAAAAGAGAATATTTTTTTGTTTTTTTTCAGGAAACAGCAGAAAAACACACAGAAAACACTGTAAATGCTATAAACAGGCTAGCGCACTTTAGTGTGTAGCCTACAACAGTTATACAATACAAAAATGACTTGAATTGATATAAAACAAGTGCAAAAACTGTAAAAAGCAGAAGGCAAATGCAATTTAAACTTTGTAAAGCACAGATCAGTTAGAAATTCACTTTTTAGGTGGGAAAAGGCAGTCAGAGCAAAAAAACAGAAAAAAAATACTTAAATCTGGAAAAGTCTCTCTTGGGTCTCTCTGTTGCCTGTATCACTCTGCAGGACACCACGAGGAGCTGTGCGGAGTTGTATGTCAGGATAAGAAGTGCATTACCTGGGTGTGAATACATTTCTCCAGAAGCTTGGAAAGGAGGGACAAACTATCAATTGGCCTGTAGTTTGATAGTTCATAGGAGTTTCCGCCTTTATGAGGGGCAGTTATATGTGACACTTTCCATAAATGGGGTACGTAGGTTTCTTGTATAGAGCGGTTTATAAGACTTGAGACAGGGTAGGCTAGTGATTCTGTAGCTAATTTTAGAAAATTTTGGCTAAACCATCTGCTGCAAGTGTGGTGGGTTTTAGTTTAGAGAGTAGCTTTTTAATTGAAGAGGTTGTTACAGGTGAGGGTGTGAAGGTGGGTATGTTAGTTTGTTCTACAGTTGGGGTGGTTTTAGTGTTCTTGTTGGATAGATAGTGCAAGGATAGATTCTGTGAAGTGATGGTTGAATTCTGAAGCTATACTATCATTATCAGAATTGTTGTTGGGAGATGGGATCGTGGTTTGCCCGGTTTTAGAATGGCATTGATGGCCTGCCAGAACTTTTGGGGGTATGTAGAGTGCTTGTTTTAGATGTTTAAGAAGTAGTTCTTTTTATCTACTTTTGTTTGGGCTTTGGCCTTATTTTGTAGTTCATGATATTTCTGTCTGTCTTGGATAGTGTTATTCTTTTTCCAGTTTTTCCAGGCATTATCTCTGGCTTTTATTAAGGCTTTTGGTGTCCTATGTAGCCACTGGGCATAGTTAACGTTAGTCCCAAATTTCCTGATGGGAGCTAGTATATTTAGAATGGTCATAAAAGTAGTATTAAAAAAATCAACTGCCTGGTCTAAAAGTAGAGTTTTTAGTGGATTCCAGTCCTGCTGCTGGAGCATACTGTTAAGAGTTTGTGGACTGACTTTGTGCTCGTCCCTAGTCTCCTTGAATAGTATGGGTTTGGGTATTTTTGCCTGTTTACGAAGGAGGAATGTGGGGCAGTGGTCACTCAATGTATCAAGTAAGCAGCCCACATGATCATTTTCTGTGGGGATATTAACTAGTGTCCAATCTAGAATGGAGATTCTATTGGACTTTTTGTCTACTCTGGTGGGTTCTTGGATTAGTTGTGAGAATCCAAATAAGTTAATATGGTTTGAGGGGGTGTTGGAGTTGCAGGCTAGCCAGTCTAAGTTTAGGTCACCTAGCAGGATGGTTTCTTGGGGTAGGTTGATTGTGGCCCATTGTAGTATCTCTTCTATTATAGGGGAGTTATTTCCTGGAGGAATGTAACTACAGAGGATGTTGATAGGATGGTTTCTTGGGGTAGGTCGATGTGGCCCATTGTAGTATCTCTTCTATTATAGGGGAGTTATTTCCTGGAGGAATGTAACTACAGAGGATGTTGATATCAGGATGGTTTCTTGGGGTAGGTTGATAATGGCCCATTGTAGTATCTCTTCTATTATAGGTGAGTTATTTCCTGGAGGAATATAACTATACAGGATGTTGATAGCAGGATGGTTTCTTGGGGTAGGTTGATTGCGGCCCAATTTAGTATCTCTTCTATTATAGGTGAGTTATTTCCTGGAGGAATATAACTACAGAGGATGTTGATAGCAGGATGGTTTCTTGGGGTAGGCTGATTGTGGCCCATTGTAGTATCTCTTCTGTTATAGGTGAGTTATTTCCTGGAGGAATATAACTACAGAGGATGTCGATAGCAGGATGGTTTCTTGGGGTAGGCTGATTGTGGCCCATTGTAGTATCTCTTCTATTATAGGTGAGTTATTTCCTGGATGAATATAACTACAGAGGATGTTGATAGCAGGATGGTTTCTTGGGGTAGGTTGATTGTGGCCCATTGTAGTATCTCTTCTATTATAGGTGAGTTATTTCCTGGAGGAATATAACTACAGAGGATGTTGATAGCAGGATGGTTTCTTGGGGTAGGCTGATTGTGGCCCATTGTAGTATCTCTTCTATTATGGGGGAGTTATTTCCTGGGAGAATATAACTACGGAGGATGTTGATAGCAGGATGTTTTTTTGGGGTAGGTTGGTTGTGGCCCATTGTAGTATCTCTTCTATTATAGGTGAGTTATTTCCTGGAGGAATATAACTGCAGAGAATGTTGATAGCAGGATGGTTTCTTGGGGTAGGTTGATTGTGGCACATTGTAGTATCTCTTCTATTACAGGTGAGTTATTTCCTGGAGGAATATAACTACAGAGGATGTTGATATCAGGATGGTTTCTTGGAGTAGGTTGATTGCGACCCATTGTAGTATCTCTTCTATTACAGGTGAGTTATATCCTGGAGGAATATAACTACAGAGGATGTTGATATCAGAATGGTTTCTTGGGGTAGGTTGATTGTGGCCCATTGTAGTATCTCTTCTATTATAGGTGAGCTATTTCCTGGAGGAATATAACTACAGAGGATGTTGATATCAGAATGGTTTCTTGGGGTAGGTTGACTGCGGCCCATTGTAGTATCTCTTCTATTATAGGTGAGTTATTTCCTGGAGGAATATAACTACAGAGGATGTTGATATCAGCATGGTGTTTGGAGTAGGTTGATTGTGGCCCATTGTAGTATCTCTTCTATTATAGGCGAGTTATTTCCTGGTGGAATATAACTACAGAGGATGTTGATATCAGGATGGTTTCTTGGGGTAGGTTGATTGCGGCCCATTGTAGTATCTCTTCTATTACTGTTAAGAGTTTGTGGACTGACTTTGTGCTCGTCCCTAGTCTCCTTGAATAGTATGGGTTTGGGTATTTTTGCCTGTTTACGAAGGAGGAATGTGGGGCAGTGGTCACTCAATGTATCAGGTAAGCAGCCCACATGATCATTTTCTGTGGGGATATTAACTAGTGTCCAATTTAGAATGGAGATTCTATTGGACTTTTTGTCTACTCTGGTGGGTTCTTGGATTAGTTGTGAGAATCCAAATAAGTTAATATGGTTTGAGGGGGTGTTGGAGTTGCAGGCTAGCCAGTCTAAGTTTAGGTCACCTAGCAGGATGGTTTCTTGGGGTAGGTTGATTGTGGCCCATTGTAGTATCTCTTCTATTATAGGGGAGTTATTTCCTGGAGGAATGTAACTACAGAGGATGTTGATAGGATGGTTTCTTGGGGTAGGTCGATGTGGCCCATTGTAGTATCTCTTCTATTATAGGGGAGTTATTTCCTGGAGGAATGTAACTACAGAGGATGTTGATATCAGGATGGTTTCTTGGGGTAGGTTGATAACGGCCCATTGTAGTATCTCTTCTATTATAGGTGAGTTATTTCCTGGAGGAATATAACTACAGAGGATGTTGATAACAGGATGGTTTCTTGGGGTACGATGATTGTGGCCCATTGTAGTATCTCTTCTATTATAGGTGAGTTATTTCCTGGAGGAATATAACTGCAGAGAATGTTGATAGCAGGATGGTTTCTTGGGGTAGGTTGATTGTGGCCCATTGTAGTATCTCTTCTATTACAGGTGAGTTATTTCCTGGAGGAATATAACTACAGAGGATGTTGATATCAGGATGGTTTCTTGGAGTAGGTTGATTGCGGCCCATTGTAGTATCTCTTCTATTACAGGTGAGTTATTTCCTGGAGGAATATAACTACAGAGGATGTTGATATCAGAATGGTTTCTTGGGGTAGGTTGATTGTGGCCCATTGTAGTATCTCTTCTATTATAGGTGAGCTATTTCCTGGAGGAATATAACTACAGAGGATGTTGATAGCAGGATGGTGTTTGGGGTAGGTTGATTGCGGCCCATTGTAGTATCTCTTCTATTATAGGTGAGTTATTTCCTGGAGGAATATAACTACAGAGGATGTTGATATCAGAATGGTTTCTTGGGGTAGGTTGACTGCGGCCCATTGTAGTATCTCTTCTATTATAGGTGAGTTATTTCCTGGAGGAATATAACTACAGAGGATGTTGATATCAGGATGGTGTTTGGGGTAGGTTGATTGTGGCCCATTGTAGTATCTCTTCTATTATAGGCGAGTTATTTCCTGGTGGAATATAACTACAGAGGATGTTGATATCAGGATGGTTTCTTGGGGTAGGTTGATTGCGGCCCATTGTAGTATCTCTTCTATTACAGGTGAGTTATTTCCTGAAGGAATATAACTACAGAGGATGTTGATAGCAGGATGGTTTCTTGGGGTAGGTTGATTGTGGCCCATTGTAGTATCTCTTCTATTATAGGCGTGTTATTTCCCGGAGGAATATAACTACAGCGGATGTTGATATCAGGATGGTTTCTTGGGGTAGGTTGATTGCGGCCCATTGTAGTATCTCTTCTATTACAGGTGAGTTATTTCCTGAAGGAATATAACCACAAAGGATGTTGATATCAGAATGGTTTCTTGGGGTAGGTTGATTGTGGCCCATTGTAGTATCTCTTCTATTACAGGTGAGTTATTTCCTGGAGGAATATAACTACAGAGGATGTTGATATCAGGATGGTTTCTTGGGGTAGGTTGATTGTGGCCCATTGTAGTATCTCTTCTATTATAGGTGAGTTATTTCCCGGAGGAATATAACTACAGAGGATGTTGATAGCATAATGGTTTCTTGGGGTAGGTTGATTGCGGCCTATTGTAGTATCTCTTCTATTATAGGTGAGTTATTTCCTGGATGAATATAACTACAGAGGATGTTGATAGCAGGATGGTTTCTTGGGGTAGGTTGATTGTGGCCCATTGTAGTATCTCTTCTATTATAGGTGAGTTATTTCCTGGATGAATATAACTACAGAGGATGTTGATAGCAGGATGGTTTCTTGGGGTAGGTTGATTGTGGCCCATTGTAGTATCTCTTCTATTACAGGTGAGTTATTTTCTGGAGGAATATAACTACAGAGGATGTTGATAGCAGGATGGTTTCTTGGGATAGGATGATTGTGGCCCATTGTAGTATCTCTTCTATTATAGGTGAGTTATTTCCTGGTGGAATATAACTACAGAGGATGTTGATAGCAGGATGGTTTCTTGGGGTAGGTTGACTGCGGCCCATTGTAGTATATCTCCTGTTATAGGTGAGTTATTTCCTGGAGGAATATAACTACAGAGGATGTTGAAAGCAGGATGGTTTCTTGGGGTAGGTTGATTGTGGCCCATTGTAGTATCTATTCTATTACAGGTGAGTTATTTCCTGGAGGAATATAACTACAGAGGATGTTGATAGCAGGATGGTTTCTTGGGGTAGGTTGATTGTGGCCCATTGTAGTATCTCTTCTATTATAGGTGAGTTATTTCCTGGTGGAATATAACTACAGAGGATGTTGATAGCAGGATGGTGTTTGGGGTAGGTTGATTGTGGCCCATTGTAGTATCTCTTCTATTATAGGTGAGTTATTTCCTGGAGGAATATAACTACAGAGGATGTTGATAGCAGGATGGTGTTTGGGATAGGTTGATTGTGGCCCATTGTAGTATCCCTTCTATTATAGGTGAGTTATTTCCTGGAGGAATATAACTACAGAGGATGTTGATTCTCTTTTTGTTTTTAAGGGACGTAATGGGGCCTAATGTCTCTACATTCTGGAATTTGAGAAGTGGCGGTTTTAGTGATGGAGGTTGAGTGAATTTTTAAATGAGATCGCAACTCCACCTCCCTTTTTGGTATCTCTATCTTGCCTTAGGATGTTATAGCCTGGGGGAAGAATTTCTTTGTTTTATGTGGCAAGTTTTAGCCATGTCTTTGTAATGGTTAGTATGTCTGGGGAGTAGTCGGATATGAATGCGTGAAAGTCATGTAGTTTGTTGGATATGCTACATGTGTTTATATTGATAATAAGTAGGTCTGACTTGTGTTTCTGGGATAGGATTGGGTTGCTTGGACCTGGGTTGGGGTGTATGTCCCCTGAGATTAGTAGCCATTTTCTGAGGAATAGTGTGAGTTTTATGGCATAGGCTACATCTGTGTGTTTTGTGGGTACTGTTAGCCTTTTGTGAGGTAGTGTGGTTGCTGTTTTGTGTATGTAGAGTAATGAGCTGTTAAATAGTGTGGCGCATATTACTATATTTGTGTGTGTGTGTGTGTGTGTGTGTGTGTGTGTGTGTGTGTGTGTGTGTGTGTGTGTTATGTGGTAGGTAGTGTTTGTTGGTATGTTAGAGTGTATGGATGTGGTGTAAGCTAGAGTGGTGAATATGCTTTGTTGAAGTGTATAAGTGTGTAAGGGCCAGCATGAGCAGAGTCAGGTGTTTTTAAGGTGTTGTTTTAGCAACATTAACTGATGGAATTCTGACATTTTTCCTTTTCTTTTTTAACTTCAGAGATTTTTTTTTAATTTTTCTCTTTCTGAATTTTACTCTTCCCAGTGGCTTTTTTTCCTATGTGGCTTCTAGCTCCTTCTTTTCCCCTTCTGATTTTTCTGCATTGTCTAGTAAGTCAATTCTATTTTTAGTCATAATTTCTTCTTTATGGACTGCTATCTGAACATCATGTATTCCTTGTCATGGCACTTCTCCCTCTTCAGTATTACTTTCTTCCCCTTCCTTTGTAGCTTGTGCTGTTTCTACATCATCATCACTCTTTCCCTGTTCCACAAGTTCCCCCAACTTTTTGCACATTTTTCAGTACTATGAACTCTATCACAGCAAAACCAAAAATGATCATTGTTTTGCACTTTTTGCAGTCTATTGGATCATGTGTCCTTTCTCCCCACACTGCTCACACCAAATTTTGACAGCTATTTATCAAATGTGTACTTTCCCCACAAAAATATGATTTTGTTTGTCCCCAGTATTTTAAAACATCTGTACATCAACTACAAGATAAATCTAACATATTCCCTATTCCCATTGTCTGTGTTCAAAATAGTGTGTGTTCCATACATTTAAGTCATCCTTTTTTTAATACTTTTCACTTCTTTGCACACTTGATGCACATTAAAAAATGTTCGTGTCCTCTTCAATTATTACATTAGGTCCAAGCTGTATATTCATTTTTTAAATGGTTTGTGCACAGAAACCACAATGTCATTCCATGAATGATAATTTTTATTTATTTATTTTTTTTACATACCCATCAAAAACATTTTGTGGTAATGAAGTAGACTCAAATGTCATATAAAAAAAGTTTCTTCTCCCAAGTGAAGAAATTATCTCACATCTGTTAACTTAAATGCAGTTGGTATAATCATTTTATCAAATATAAAGTATCTGCCAATTTCACAGTCTTTATTTGGATGTTCTTACTGCAGGCCATGAAAATCTGTCTGGAAGCTGTCCTTTTTTTTCATGGGACCTCCAGTACTTCTGCATATGTCTTTAAATGATTCCTGACTGCAAAGCTTTCTTCTATCTGGTTTATTCAGTTCTGTCCATGTTCTCCTGCTGAACTCCCTCTTCAAAAAGTCTCTCTGCTGCCTCTCTCCACAAAAGCTCCCCTGAATCTGATTTTTTTAAAAATAAATTTACTAATTATTCAATCCTCCATACCAGACTTCTATAATCTGAATCACACCCTCACCACTGCTTGGTAAATGTCTCTTAGTGAACATCTTATCTGTGCTGTCCTATATCTCATCCAGTCTCTGCTCCTCACAAATTGCAATCTCAAGACCTTCATTTTCAATATTTAGCAGTACTTTTGCCATTTCTGTGTCAATGGAGGATAGTGACACTTATGGCTCCTTCATGGCGCATCCCTTCCCCAGCAGCTTCCATGCAGAAATTAGGAAGAGATAACAACAAGTGAGGGCTTTATTAAAATCAGAAAAAAACAAACTCCTTCAAAAGAATAAGACATGCTTTGATATCATTACCCCTTCCAGGCTATAAAGTACTGTCACCCACTAGCACTACCAGAAGAGAACCACACAAATAGTCAAAGATTTGAACAACTGAAAACATTCAGTCACATTACTGCTAGCTATTTTATTTTATTTATCCTTTGTTCACAAGGCTGGTCCAACTAAACTGGTAGCCGCTTTTTAGGGGAGACTTGAGATAGTATTTATACTATTGGGGAAATTTGGTCAGGGGATTTTCACCTATAAATTTATATATATTGCCATGTAACAAGAAAAGTGAAAGAATATCCCCCGGATTCAGCAAGCCCTGCACAGTGTGCAGGACTAGTGCAGGAGCACCAGCAGGCAATATTTCTGCCATGCGATCCAGGAATTAGCTGTAGGGATGTGCACTAGTGCTCCTGCACTAATCCTGTATGGATTCGGCCCCTGTATGCAAATTACCCCATTTGCAGGAGAAATCCATGCAAATGAGGTGCATTTGCGATCCAGGAAGCTGGAAAATGGCTGTGCACGATTAGTGTAATCTGCAGAAATGTACTCTGCCAGTAACGGAGTACATTTCTGCAGACTACAAAACGGAGCCATGACAGCTCCAAATAAACGGTGGATATTATGTAGAAAGCATGCCAATAGACAAGTATAAGGCCATTGGCATGGAAAACAGTTGCAAAAATAAAAAAAATCAACTTTTTTTTTTTTTTTTTAGCCGATCTCGGCTGTTTAAGCGTAGGGCAGACGCGCGCAAACGGGATTGGGCGAAAAATAGGAAAAAAATACATAAAATAAGCATTCTAACCAAAATCACTATTTTGCCATTATACTCATTGGCAGGCACAAGACAACATGGCCAGTGAATAGTGGTTGCTAAGGCAGGAGGCTCAGTGTGGGACCTTTAACTATGCATCAGCAGGCAACTCTATGCAAATGAGGGGAATGATACTGAATCCCAGATTTCTCCTGCATGCTAGTCAGCATCCAACAGTGTAAGAGCAGGAATAGCTTGGTGCAAGGCTAGGTGTTAGCTGACATGATAGGGGTGTGTGTCAGGCATACTGTAAGCGGATTGGAGCCCTGTGGCTCAGGTTTGCCTTTAGCTTGGCACAGCTAAGCAAGGGGGTGTGTCTGAGGCTGCCTAGCACTCTTTACATTGCCTAAGCGGGTGTGTACGCTGCACACCAGGTTTTAAAAGGAAAAAAAGTGAACCAGGAAATAGCAGCTCTGTGCACATTTGAGCACTCTGTGCGGCACGCAAGTGGGCTTAAACAGGAAGGCAATGGGAAGGGAAAACATCAGTAGGAAGGTAATCTAGGAGAACTAGCATAGCTGGCAGGTGAAATGTATCAGAATCAGCCAATTATACAGGCAGCAGACCTGCCCAGCCCAGAACACAACTATAAACTATGCAAACACCTTTCCCTCTGGTTTTTCCCACATACTCTACACCACCGGTGTATGCAAGTGGGGAACTTTTAACAAACAAAAACAACAGAATGATAGGGGCTGCAGTAGCTATCAGACATCATGTGGCAGAGGCTGAGGGTGGTGAGGATGAGAATGCTGTCAACCAACCCACAGTGAGGAGACAGAGAAGGGTGTACAGACCCAGGGTAACCTACCAGGGGCTACATGAGCTGGAGATAGTGGAGCGCTATATGGTGGACAGGGACCTCCTACACCAAATTGTTGGGCTCTGCTGGCCACATCTGACACTCAGAACTAACAGAGGGGAACCCATCCCAGTGGATACCAAGGTATGTGTAGGCCTAGGAATACTAGCCATAGGTACCTCCCAAAGCCCAACTGGGGATATCATGGGGATCTCACAGGCATCAGCATCCAGAGTATTCCACCAGTTCCTGGACTCCATGTCAGCAAATGCCGGTGAGCACGTACATTTCCTCAACACCCTTGAGGTGTTGGCCAACAATGTGCATCTCTTCCACCAAATAGCAGAATACCCTAAGGTGGTGGGTGCTATAGACTGCACGCACATATGAATCAAAGCAACACCCGGTGAGCGAGGTAGGGTCTACATCAACCGCAAGGGCTTCCCCTCCAACTGCCAGATTGTGTCCGATGTTCAGGGCATTATAATGAATGTGTGTGCTGGCTGCCCTGGAAGCTGTCACGATTCCCACATCTGGCATCTGATGCAGCTATACCAGAGATTTGCCAATGGGGACATCCCTTATGGTCACCTAGTGGGGGATGCTGGTTACGCACTGGAGTCGTGGCTGATGACACCCATCAGAAATACACACACACCCAAACAAGAACGCCATAATGAGGCACACGCACAGACTAGAATCATAACAGAACATGTGTTTTTGATGCTCAAGTCACGGTTCCGGTACCTGGACACATCCGGTGGGGCCTTGCAGTTCTCACCAGCTACATGTACCCAAATTGTTATCGTATGTGCCATGCTACACACTATGATCCTGCAGAAACAGCTGCAGCAGGAACAGCACGGGGCAGGGCCACACAGCCCCCCACCAATGCCAAGGCCTGCACAGGTACAGAGTGACTCGGAGGAGGAACAACTTGAGCCTGCCCCAATAGGCAGATGGAGACGTGCCCAGTATGCCATACATTGACACAGTAGGGACCCAGGGAATGACACCTCTCTCTGACTCACACATACAGTAAAAGGGATGCCAAACATGACACTACCTGTTCTCAACCATGTATAGGGAGTGTACTATGTGCATCTGACATAGACAGCCCCCAGCACCATCCTCAATACTGGCACACCCACAAGGTAAGTCACTCTCCTTACCAGTTGCTAATTGGAGTAGTATATATTGTTATTTGTATCTATGGTATGGATGTGAGCATGCAAGGGAATCGGGTGGCTGAATGGGATGCCAGCAGATAGTAGTAGTGGCAGCATGAGATCTGTAACAAATACTGGCGTCACCATAGTAGCCATTGCTGCACATGGTGACAAAACCCACTGCAGGAAATGTGCTGGGCCACGTGTGTCCATATGACACACACATCCCAGTCAGGGAAGTTCACATACCAAACAACAGTCTCAGCCAGCAGGACAGGTGTAGACAAACACAAACAAAGGCTGTGCCAAGGCCTCTGAATGATCTCCCCAGGCCTGCACAGACAGACTACATCAGTTCAGGCAGTGGGATGTTAGTTCTGAAGAGTAGGAAGTCAGAAACTGATATGTAGGCAGTCAGACCTAAGACCTGTAGTACACTGCTGTGCCTCTAGTCAGCATGATGGGTTAGAATACAGAATGAAATGGAGTACCTGACGTACCAGTACAGACATAGCAAATGTGTACAAGTGTCAGGTGTGCCCCCCCCCAGTCCTATGTAGAAATGTAGAAACAGTCAGTTGTGCCCCCCAATCCTGTGTAGAAATGTAGAAGTAGTCAGGTGTCCCCCCCCCCACTCCTGTGTATAAATGTAGTAACAGTCAGGTATGCCCACCCCCAATCCTATGTAGAAATGTAGTAACATGTATGTGTAGGTATAATACCAGTGGAGCACAGATGCCCAGAGGTGGCCAAGCTAGCAGGATAGATTGTAGCATTTGTACAATATGCAGGTATGTGTGTGTTAGGTTGGTGTTTGTTTCATATTCTTGGAGAGTGGTTAGTATGTATGCATGTTGAGGTATGACCTGGTGGCTATTGCCCACTACTGCTGATGACAGGGCCAAGTCTTCACAGCTGCAGTGCCAAAGACAATTCCCACCAGTATAACACAAGCTAGCAGTAAGCCATTGTAAATGTATGGTGGTAATGTGTCACCATCTGAAAGATTGACATGGCTGTTGGGCTAGATATACAAGCAGTACACAGGGGAAAGTAGCCCAGACATACAGTATATAATGTGTCATGTTGAAATGGACACACCCTTGGAATTGTACATACAGGTATGCATCACATTATCTGGACCTGTAGTAAGGAATACTGGTGTCGTCTGCCCAAACACTTGCAGATCAGAAAGGTGGTAGGACTGATGTATTGGGAAACAGCTGATGTATCTGCACATGCCAGCATAACTGGAATGCCCCATGCATATCTCTACATCAGATGCAAGTAGTGTCCATAGCACACATGCACCCATCTCACCCAAACACCACCCTCAGGTACCTCACAGGTCATATCCCTGCTGTTGGGAATGTGTACAATATGACCCCCACCTGTATATGGCAATAGTGAAAGAATGCAGCATGCAGTGCAGGTGTCCCATGCGGGTGTGTCCCTAGCTGTAGGTAGCACCCTGCCCTCATCCACACCACCTGATCAATACATCATAGAAAGTATTGGCATGAACACCTAGCACACCTACCCTGTCACCCCAAGGGAATATACTGTATGGCGGTCTGGGACTGTAGGACAGACAAAATGCAACGGCCTGCCACAGCTGGCCCACATCACCACCAAATGGCCTACAGACCTCTGTTAAAGGCCTGTGTCTCACACGTACTGCCAATGCATGTTATGTCACGGACACCCAAATAACAACATAACACACTCCACATAAGCCATATTCAAGGCCATGTGGACAAACCACAGTAACATGTCCTCCATGTCCCACTGCATGAACCGTGAACCAACACAAAAACACAGCTGTGATGAGGTGATAACCTTAAGGAAAGTATCAGGGAATGTATGCATAATGTATGGAAGAGGATAGAATAATAGAGGGGAGGGTGGGAGCATGGACAGCATGGAATGTGCAAGGTCCGACACACAGCTGTGTGCACACACTATCCCTGGCTGCAAACATATAAATGGGTGGCTACAAACCTGCCCATATACCACAATAGGGATAATGTTCTGACTCATGGCCCCTGCCTCTGGGTAACCTGTGTGAATCTGTCCAGCTGTGAGGTATTGCCACAGCAAGATAAGACCATACTGTCATATTGATGGATGTACAAGTATGGGATCCTCTGCCAGCACTGCACCAAAGTGCTGAACCAGATACACAGACCCAGCAGCAAGTTTCTGTAGCTCCCCCTCCAGAATAGCATAACTTACCATGAATATGTAGGTATCCGCCCACAATACCAGACACAGCTGCATTCACCCTTGTTCCCCAGGACATCACTGTGAGCAAGAATGCCCACCTGACAGTACTTGAGGACATAAAACATCACAGTGTATAACAGTACATGTCTGAATATCTCTGCTAACATCAGTACCATGTAGCAGAAGCAACACAGACACAGTCACCTACAGTACACACTATTCCTTACACAGTTTATCCCCATATTGCCAGATGATCTACGGATACCCTGCAGAAACATTTTGCTACCTGTAGGTGTACAACACAAAGGTCTGCACTGGAGTACAAACTACCTGGAATGGATCCACACATTCACTACAGAAGGGCATACTGGGCATGCTCACACACTTAAACAAATGAAGCCTATGTCTGTAAACAACAGTGGACCATACATATCTGACATTTGCAGATGTGAGTGCATACACTCATCAGTATGCACCAGTCATGCTTTGCACATAAATTGGATAGGAATGCAGACATATATCCAAGGACAACACACTATAATAAGCCAAAAGTACACATACATATATGTGTGGAAGAGAGTGACTGTGACAATGAGCCATCCATCATAAGGCCTGTCCCACCCAGCATGCAGCCAAAATGGCTACAACCACATGATGTGTAAATGTCACTCACTGTAGAAATTAGCCATTGGTATCCGTTAGCATTACAGACTATGTGGTGCAAGTGCTAGCTGTGCAACATGACTGTACAAGGCAGTAGTCATCTAGCAGCTGTATACACGTACCTGCGGAATATAACTCTGTGTCTGCCTACATGTGGTGTGTCAACCTCTAGATGAATGGATTATGGCCCATGCACACACACTGCCCTCCCCACAGCCCTACTGTGACAAGCCTGCTGATGCCATCCACTTTGAAATGCACCTTTGAGAAAGGTGTACCCCAGTAATCTCCTTGGCGCATCCTATAACTGTGTAATTCTGAAGTGTGATAAACTAGTTGGGTAGGAGTTCTAATCCCAGACATGGCAACTGTGTGTACGTGTGTGTCTGTCTGTGTAGGGAGCAATGCCTTTTATACTAGTCACATTCACTACAATTCAAATGCCCTAGTTTGGGAAGGCTGCTGATGTCATTCACTGTGAATTACACCTTTGGGAAAGGTGTAGCCCAGTAATCTCCATGGCGCGTCCTATAACAGAGTAATGCTGTAGTGTGATATAGTACTCTGGTAGGGGTTCTATTCCCACACATAGCAAGTGTGGATGATTGTGTGTGCGTTTCTTTGTGTAGGGAGCAATGCTTTTTAGGGTAGTCACACTCACTACAGATCAAATGCCCTACTTTGGCAAGGCTGCTGATGTCATTCACTGTGAAATTAGGGGAAGGAGTACTCCAGTAATCTCCCGTGGCACGTCCTAAAACTGCGTAGTGCTCAAGTGTAATACACTAGTTAGGTAGGAGTTCTAATTCCAGACATGGCAGGTGTGTATGTCTGTGTGTGTGTGTGTGTGTGTGTGTGTGTGTGTGTGTGTGTGTGTGTGTGTGTGTGTGTGTGTGTGTGTTTGTCTTTCGTATCCTGTGTGGAGATGGCTGTGAGTGTGTAACAACTGGACTCATTGTGGAGCGGGTTTTGCAAATTTCTTACATGGTGGCCCTATTATATGTCACACTGTCCACCTTACAAGGATAACAGATGTGAAATAACCGAGAGGCTGGGGTGCCAATCCATACCCCTACATGTGACATCAAGGCCTGGCGAACAAAGTTAGCAAATCTTGTATTACCCAGAGAACGCTCTCAACCCATGTCTCATACACAAACGCACTTGCCTAGGCAACAACCGCTATGTTGGTAGTACCCTGCATATTGCCCACAGATAGTAACCATGGTGTGATTGCAGTGGACTACAGAGGGCATGGCACCCTGTCCATCAATACAAAAGGCACGTATATGCAGACAGTGCGCCTTCACTATGTTCCTCACTGGACACCTGCAACATCTGTGGTGCCAGCAGATGTGACCCACAAAGAACATACCATGCCTTAAATATATGCCCTGTATGAACAGATGCCACTGACACCAGGGAATACCTGTATCATGCTATCAGTGTAGGTGCAGGGTCAACCTGCTGTCCATTACCAGTTCCCGCGACATGAGGCCAGGACTGGCACATCTGATGATAGTCTGTGTACACAACATGGACCAGACACCCCAGGTTCAGTTCCACATATCACTGTACATGCATGTGGGACATGTGCACATCCCAGACACCGTCCATGTCATGGACTAAGGAACACATACATGGCAAGCAGTGCACAGCAGTGGCCACACACGTTACCCAAGTGACTGGATGGTGATTACAATACCCACCTGTGTGGGCCAATCAGGACGCTACACCCCTGAGCCACACTGCAGACCATTGTCATGTGGCTTGATGCCAGGGTATACCCATCACCTAGCCTTGTATAGTCTTCTGGCACAGTCAACCACTACACACCCATGAAGCAATGCACCCATGCATGTCATTACTGGCACCCTGTGTCTGTGTGTGGTGTATGATGCTTTTGACCACATTCACGCTCACTACAACCCCCATTGGCATAGTGAAGCATGCTGTCTGATGTCAGATACCGTTTAAACCTCTGGATAACCCCTGTGGTGCATGTGATACCTGCACAGTACTGTACTGTAACAGACTAACTAGTGAGAAGGTGTATTCCTGACCCTGCCAAGTGTGTCAATGTTTGTGGGTCCCTGAGAGAGTGTGGCTGTGTTGACGCTGACACCTTTTCATGCGGGCAGGCATGTGTACTACACCTACCATATCACTGTTGCAGATGTCACTAACCATCACATATGCATTTGCAGAGCTTCTCAACATGTAAGCTATGTGGCGCATCCAATAGCTGCACAGACGTGATAGCAATACATAGTCATTCAGGGGTTTGATACTCTGCACTGGTAGGTGTGTGACGCAAACATGCTTAGGTTTTACTCCCCCCCCCTCCCTGACTTATCTTTGCCTCTGTCTGCCTCTCTCAGACCCTCTCTGCTGGATGTGGAGACTTACACCTGTTTTTCTTAGGCAGCAGCATGTGTTTTGTAAGTGATGCTCATGCTCAGCTGATGGCCTCTGCACGACTTGCAGCCCTTCTCTAGCTGATTGCATGTGGAACAGCTGTGGTAACATTCCCATAGCCAATTGCCTGGACACACACTCCAATATCTAGGAACATCATGTTGGTGTTGGGCGTATTCATTCACTGTGAGCAGGACCTAGATCTATTGTTTGGCAAACAGCATCACAGATGGATCGGGGATTTACCTCTAACAACATACACTGTGGAAACAGGCCAACACACAGGAGGGGGATTTGCCTGACATGACTGCAGAATGTAAGTGTTGCTATTCTGCATTTGGAGTAATGTTGGTTTAACAGGGTGTGTGTGGATATGGCTGGTCTACATGTTTTAATGCCTGTTATGACAGTGATATGTTTCTGAGGAAACCCCCATCTGTAGGGTCATCTGTGTGTGTGGTGCCTTTTGTTTCTTGTGTTACTCACAGAGCACCTATGTGTGAACTGCAGAAGCATAGTGTGAGGATTGCAGTCAGTACATGGTAACAGACATGAGAGTTACTGACTTCATATCCCTTATAGGACATATGTCACAACAAACCGTTAAAACAGTAAGTGTATGAGGTTATCACAGCAACATGTCAATATTGGCCCTGTGTTTGTGCTTCCAGCCACAACTCTGTCAACCATTGTACATATGTCATGCAGTAAAAGGTGCATATGTTCTGTATACCATAGTTTATTGATATCATATCTGATGACAAGTCAGTGAGATATCAGACTGCTACACATGTTATGTATAGTAGGGGTTATCTTTGAGGACATAACCTGGGCATTCTGTGGTTGTGTGTACAGTACTGAGGTCTGTGTACTTATGGTGATTGTCGACAGTGTGTGTATTGTGAATATGTACCTTGGCCTGTGTACAGACTGTGGTAGATGTCATTGTTCTTGGTCAGGTTCTATCTGATGTTACATGCTGCTCCACTGTATGTTATCGGCTTACATGTTCGTAGGGCCAAACACACACATGTCCCATACCACAGACAGGCATCGGACCACACTGTGTAGTGGCCCAGTATATGGAGGGTTAGTGTGTGAGTGGCACATATGAGGATGGTGTTGGATCAGATAGTCCATATGCTGTAATGTTACGCTAACTACCATATGTGGCTGTGGCTTTGTTGACATTGGCTGTGGTTATGCACTCTCACACAGGTGTCTGTTACTCTGTGCTGTGACATGCCTGTAGAGCCTGCTATATATGCAGGTACAGGTGTAATTCCCCATAAGAAATGTAGGCCAGTGTCGTGGTAGTCTGCCTGTAGCCTGCACAGTGCTGTGTTACATGCCTAGTAGCTTAGTGTACTTAACGCAGTGTGATGTTATGTCCAGATACTTGACAGATGTACGGCTGCCAGGCCACCATAACAATCATGTATGTCAGACAAAGCAGTGGGATGATGTACAGATGTATATCACTAACTAGTGGGTAGTGTGTGGCCATGGCATCTCTGTACCAGTGGTTATTATGTATCAGAACAGACAGGGGTGTGTGAATGCATAACCTATGTGGGTAAATATATACCAGTATTTACGTGATATACCCATCTACATGGCTGTTAACATCCACATTGTCAGGCTTGGTCCACATGTCTTGCACTAAGGGGTTCTGCCTATACCTCTGGACTTACCAGAGTGTGTCAGACTGTCCACATTTATTGGCCATAGCTCTGCTGTAGTCCACAAGACCATTACTGTGCTAGCAGTGGTACTGTACTATGATGTCCTTAGGATGTCTGTCAGTAGCCAATGGTGCACATGTTAAAAGCAGATGTGACCTCCTACACACAACATGTCTGTGAAGATAATCCCCATCACAGTAGCAATAATCTACATATATACCTGCACTACATACCTGACATCCCCTTGCACTAAGAGGTTGGGACTACTGGGGCTGAGGTAGGGCTCCACTCCATGTTCAGGACATATGGTGGACATATATGTATATATACTTATCCATACATCTATATAGATATATACACATATACATATCGACATACATAGATGGATATGTATATGTCCATATATATATATATATATATATATATATATATATATATATATATATATATATATATATATATATACACACACATATAAACACTCAGATTTATACATGTACACAGTAATATATGTCTACACGTACAGATAGAGATACATATGCACATATACTTATGGCTGTCTACATATATATTGACAGTAATAGGTATATCAGAATACATATGTATGCACGTATAGTTATAGATATCTACATAAATAGGCATATCTATACACATAGAATGTGCATACATATATATAGATATATATATATATATATATATATATATATATATATATATATATATATATATATATATATACATGCGAGGAGATGTACGCATGGCCATTTATATGTTGCACTATACAGATGTGTATACAGACATATGTATGAATATACATGTGTATGTACATGTATACATATATCAACCTATTATATGTATATATCCATATTCCTGCCATGTGTTAACCTCACAGTTGTGTATATCCTCCCAGATGTATCTCACTGTATGTATCTGCTATGTGTACATTATGGTAAAACGACATATGTGATGCAACAGTCATTAATAATAAGTACTACACACTTGTGGAAGTAAAGGCAATTGTTCTATACTAATCAATATGTGTATTGACATATATATTGGAAAACAACAGCTGTCTTCACAGTGGTCATGGCGTAGTGGTTAAGTCTTGTGACTATAGTGTACAGGGTCCTGGGTTCAAGACCTGCAAGAGCTGTTCATTTTGTTGCTGGGCAGAACAAGGGCTGTCCGATACAGAGTGGTTAAGGCAGTTTTGAGCAGCTTTAAGCGCATTTGCGTGAAGCTAAGTGGTGCTAAACTACGGGTAAACGTACGGGCACTTACACAGTGTGGGCTTCGCTTACCAGTGCGCAAATCAGCTTAGCTGTTATATTGGAGCAATGTTGATACCTGCTAAGCATGGCTTAGCCCTGGTAACCAGTTCATACCACCCAGTCTGATAACATAGCAGGGTAATGGCATGTGTAATAAGTGTATGTATTGCCATGTACAATATATGCGCCTATGTGCTGTCATTACAGTAGCAAGGGATGTGAGTGTCATGCGAGGGACACAGATGTATAGGAGGCCTATACAGCACTGTTACCCTTGTGAATGTGTTACATACAGGGGTAGTAGCCCAGGGTACATGCTGTCACACTGGCATGTAGTGTATTATGGTGGTACTACTATTAGCAGTGCTTACCCAGGCAAGAGTAGAGTGATAAATGTAGTACTGACAATAGGCACACCTGCAGGCATAGCTTGACTCTCAGGCCTTCCTGTTGTATCCCTGGTGTGTGAGCTGTCACAGTATATAACCCCTACTGGGTAATGACCCATGTGGACTGTAACTCTAGACTACCGTCTGTACAGCACGTTAGTGAGGGCTTCTGACATGTAGTTTTGGCATACATATTGTCAAACGTCTATCTGTCAACACATTCATCCTACTGCATAGCTACTTGCCAAGCTGATGACTGTCAGTCCCTGTACAGATGTGCAGATGGCAGGTATCCAGCAGGCAACATAAGCTTGATTGACATCTCTATCCAGCTGTGTAAGAACTGGCACATATAGGAGATAACACCCTGTACGCACCACATACCACGGGTAGCTCCACTACACTGCCACAGTCAACAGACCATGCTTGGGTGCAGGTCTCCATCACAGACACTAACCATGTGTTGTAATGCATGTTGCATACATGTCAACTTGATCACCTCAGTGGCCATGTGCAGGAGGCACCTGGAGGATTGGCTGATGCATGTCGCTGTCACCCTGAGGGTCACCACAGTAGTGGCAGTCGATAAATTGCCTGCTGCCACATGGCAGGTGACAGGATACCACTGTACACACAACCCCTACACAACCCATCTTTCCTTGGACAATAGCTAGGTACACAGCTATGACCCCAGCAGCGATTCACCCCAGTACTGACACATGTACATGTGCATGACTGAGTATAGTAGTGTCTGTATGTTAGCACACCTGTACGTGGGAATTCCATGAGGGCCATCACAACCACTGCAACACCCATTGCCATAGTCAGTTGTGGCTGCTGCTGTATGGGACATTACATGTACCCTGTTAAGCTCCTCTCCATACCGGCTACATGAGCCTTGAAGTACCAGCACAACAGTGTTGTACAAATGAGTTGATAGGCATGGGATACCCATTGTAGTGTACAGCATTCCGAGGCCACATACTGCTATTACAATACCGATTGCCACACAGTAGTACAGATAGTGTTGTTGCTGCTCAAAGGTGAGGCATGACAATGTGGTATGTGCATTAGATGCCTATCCCTGTAGTACCACTGTTGGGACATACAATGGGTTATATAGCAGTCGTGTAACCTGGAACACATCCTAAATGGTGTGTGTTGTGTGCAATGAAAGCCACACCCTTCAGTATCACTACATACCTAGGTAGGGGTCTAGTCCCAGTGTTGCCAAGTAAGTGTGTGAGTGTATGTGGATGGGTCTACATCAGGTTGCAGATTATACACGTCCCACCGGGTCACCTGTCCATGTGGCACAGGCAATAACTGTTATACAAACCTGTGACATGTGTTCAACTGTACCCCAGATATGTCACAGCCATGGTGTCACCACAGTGCCATACCCCATTGTGGAATATGACTGCAGACCATCCTCGTGCTGACACATTGTACACCTACAACAGAAATGGATATCATTATAGAGACCACAATCAACCAGTGCTACTAACAGCTATAATGCATCATTGCTGGACTACTGCACTACCTGACATGTATGCATTACACTTTACTCCTTACAACATGTTACACTGCAGTACTGTGACACACTGTAGTACAGGCACCGTGTGCATCAGAACTATATTAGCCTGTCCCTGCATCGATGGTATGGATGACAGGGATGTGGCACAGGTATCATCATATGCACAGGGTGTGTTGTTGGTTTGCCAGAGGCCGAAGGTGGGCGATATATTTGACACCATGTATGTGGGTGTGGGGTGTACTGAGGTGAATTGGGTGTGGTGATGTGTGTGTAGGTATGGCTTTGCTCTAAGTGTGTTTGTATAGTGTGTGGGTATGCATGCACACAGTTCTGCCATGTGGCTGTCCTACACAAGTGTTTATGGACAGCTGCAGACCATACCTGGCAGGGTGTGCAGTTCACTGCCTCCGGCCACAGACATGTGGACTGTACTTGCCAGGGGTTCCATGGGCACGTCCAGGTACAGGCTTCGATGTGCTACTTTCACCTGATAAGATGACAAATGTCTGCTGGAACCAGATCCCTCCTGGGACTGGCCAGGACCACGTGCTCGTGGCCTGCTGTGGTGTGGTGTGGACAGTGCCCCCCCCCTACAGTGCCAGGGCTGGTACTGCCACAACGGGAGCCCATTGGTGTCCTAGCACATCCACGTTGACTGCCAGCTGTTGCCGTTGCTGGCCCACATCCACGCGGCCCACCACACGTTCAAGCATGGACAGACCATGGTCGATGAGGGCCATCATCTCACCGGACTGTCTGTCCATGAACTCAGTTAACATACGGATGGCACCAGCCAGTTCATGGGCATTGTCACTTGCAGATGTGAGAGCAGCCCTATGCAGCCTCAGACCCTGTCTGGTGTAACGTTCAATATGTGCCTACGACACCATGACAGCCTGAAACATGCACCTGCTGGTACCAGCTGTGTCGCTTCTGCTAGGGGCATGATGACCTGCGGCCCTACCACGAGCACCCAGGGACATTTGCCTATGTGGTGCCCCGCCGGACATCTGTCTATGCCTTCTTTGACCAGACTCAGTAGGCATGGTTACCACACTTTACTGTGCACTGTCACCAAATGCCAGCTGTCCATCTGCTATGGCCACTGGTGATGGGGTATGTATAGGTACTGAAACTGTGTAGGGTTGGGGTGGCTAAAAGGAGTATGTCAAATGTTGGTGCTGTTTCTGGCCCTGACAACCCCACCTGTGCATCAACAGTACTGTCATCATCTTCGGTGTGTGTATGGACACCAACATCAGACTGCATGCAGGAGGGACCCTGACCCACCTTGCCACCTGTGGGGGAAAACAGTAGATGCACTTTAAAACCTGTACAGCATTGCATAACAGTACACACACACACCACCGTAATACCTACCTGTCCATGACTTTACAGACAGTCCCATGTATATTTCCATGCGTTCCCCATCCTGCATCACACTTAGTAACATACACACATTGATACCACTCATTAACATATTAGTCCTCTAAATGCCTAGACAAGTGATCACAATACAAGACCTGTTACTACATTACCTGCCTGACCTGTGTGTAGTAGTTTTAGATGGCCTCACTGCTGTCATTCCGTGTTCACCCTGTGTATGTCTGGACATCATGAGCATGGCCCCTATATGTGTGGGCTACTATGTTCACTCCATAATACACGCACTGGAGTGTCATTTGTATATCTTGCTCACTGCATGCAGATATGGTGCTCAGTCAGCCTATCATGTGATAACTGTAATATATGGATACACTCCCTGGTGTTAACTAGTACTTCCTCAATGCATCTGTAGTGCTGCATACATGGGTTGTCTGTCACCTCCCTGCTGAATGCGATATTAAGGGTATACCTGGTGTCTACCTTCCCTCTCAATGCCTGTTCTATGCTACAGACCTTATTATACTATCTGCTTTCCTGTGATTACATACATGACAAATATTCCTGGTGTGTAATGTGGCAGTCCATGTCCATGTACTGCACGATCCCAAATGGAGGTACTGCTGTTTGAACAACCCCACAATCACACATGTGCATACATGGCCACCCACCCACACACACATATGCACACATGCATCCTACATGCATCAGCCTCCCCCCACTTCACCAGAGTGACCCTACAGACAAACTACCCACCAGGACGCACACGCACACACATATAGGTAAGGTTGCACAATGATAGTACACAAAATAGTCCTATTTACCCATCTGTTAACATGCATAACATATGGTACACAACAGCATGCAGTGGCAGCTATAGTCAATCCATGCTAGCAACAGTATATATGTGTGTGATGCATGTGCTGTGCTACTAGGTGATGCCCCTTCCCCTGGATACCACTGCATCCATGTACACAGTATTGCTGTGCACTTATTCTGCACCCTGCCATGTACTGTGCACCACACCTCACAGGTGCACAACCCATTGCTGAATTTGTAGTACTGTGTCAGTTATGTCATCTTTAATGCTCTCAGCCGCTATGTTTTACAGCAACACATACCTGGGATGATATGTGGACAGATGTCATTTGTGAATGCCTGATACAGCTCTCAACATCAGCTTACCATGTATGACCAATTCAAACATTGACAACCATCAGAGCGTACCATGGCTATTGGGGGTGTACACACCCTTGTTGATATGACGAACACATCCTTGATCTGCCATGGGACCACATCACCGCATATCTTAACAGTACATGAGCCCAATACGTGTCATTTGCATGATCTGCCTGCACAGATGTGGATGTATACACAACTGTGTTCTACTGATGTGCACTGTGGCCTTACCTGCACGCTCCTCGGTCGGTGTGTGGATAGCGTCCACCTCCTCAAAGGTGTCCAGTGGTTGGTGGTTATGCAAACGGGCAGGTGCCAGGAGGCTGTCTAGGAGCTCCTCCACACGTGTCGGGG
The DNA here is from genome assembly GCF_019279795.1 of Protopterus annectens. Taxonomy (NCBI): domain Eukaryota; kingdom Metazoa; phylum Chordata; order Ceratodontiformes; family Protopteridae; genus Protopterus; species Protopterus annectens. The sequence continues at coordinate 80,131,319 of NC_056729.1, read as the reverse complement.
GGATGGATGGCATGGCCCCCCTCCTGTGGCGAGGTGAACCCCCCGGACTGCAGCAGCACGCTGATGGGAATTGCGAAGCAGGTCAGATCAATGATGCCGTATCTGCTCATACCTACGTGTGTGCAGTTCGACATCATTGACCCTGTCGACTAGGTCATTCCACAGGGCGATCCGCTCCTGCTGATCATGGGCAGCCTGGCCAAACAAGACTGTGTAGTGCTGTATGAGATGGTTCACCAGAATGTAATTTTCAGCTGCTGAGTACACCGGAAGGCTTCCATGGGACATTGTGCCTGAAAGACATAAAGATGGACACAGGTGTGAGCAAGTCATGCAGCAATGTTACCACAGTTCTTTATACACATCAATGTCACCTTCCACCATATCAGCGACTATAAACTGTACACACAACTCAATACAGCATACCTACCAGTGGGACAGATATTGTAATGTACCACACTTTGTGCGATGTGTTTGTAGCCATGTTCCCTGTGTGGACACTGTCATTACTGGCCTGTTACAGACTGTTCACATCCATGCCATTGTCAGGGCCACAATGGTTCCATATATGTCTGTGGTATGCTTGCTGCACATCTGACAGTCTGTGTTATTGGGGTTATCTATGCATGCTGTTGGACATGTTCCAGGATTGTGTAGACTATGATTACTGACATATGTTGTATAACAGTGGCACAATAGTATGCATATGTACTATTGGCCAACCGAACCACCTCTCCAAACTCATCTGCCCATGTTACCAGGCCAGAATACATGTGTGACCCACCCTGGGGCCTCTATGTACTTGGCCGAGCAATACCTTCTGGAGGAACCAACCCAGAGGATGTTGTCGCCCCCCCCCCGGGGCACACACAGGCATGTTCTTGTCCCCCGAGATCAGGTCCAGGGTGTAAGCCATAACGGGCTCCACAGACACATGTGGGATGTGCTACATCACCTTGAGACACCCAGTACACATTCACAGGGCCCACATGCTCCTCCTGCTCAGCCTCCAGGCCAGGCACCTTCGGGACCTGGACTGCTGTTGTGAGTAGCAGTGGGTGAGAGGCTTGTTCCCATTGTGTTCATATTGGGGTCCATGGGGTGTCCACATCACAGACCACACACACCATCCAGGGTGTGTACCCAGCTCTTGACACATACCACCCCTGTAGGCTGCACTCTATATCCACCAAGCCTGACCACCTCCAGAACTATACCTGCCATACTTCCCCATGTTCCCATTCCATACTTCACAGACAAGGGCAATGTGGTCCCAACAAGGGGTTCACATATGACATACCCATCCATGTCTCGCACACTGACAGCTGTAGATATCTGTGTGTATTGCTTTGTGAGCTGTTTCCTCACCCATAGAATGCAGCACTGTGATGGTAATATAGGGGCATGTATTTACATACATGTATGTTTGTGTGTGTGTTTGTATATATGTAGACATGTGCATATAGGTATATATCTAGATATGTGTAGATATATATGATGTATATATGTGTTCATATGTATGTCTACACATGGGTATCTGTATATTTGTGGACATACGTGTGTGTGTGTGTGTGTGTGGGTGGGTGAGTGTGTGTGTGTGTGTGTGTGTGTGTATATATATATATATATATATATATATATATATATATATATATATATATGTATATATGTATATGTACATATATGCATACCTATATGTGGGGTACATTCAGACATCAGGTCCACAATCTCACAACACTTTCCTGCACAGGTGCACTGTTCTGCCTTGCTACAACACAGACAGGTGCCACATATGGACACAGCCTGACATTAGGGGGGTATATGTAGGGCCAGACTACAGGTAACCCTATTACACACAGATGGCATTCCTGCATGCTACAATATAGGTTAACCTGAGTATCCTGCAAGAGGTGTGCTGTGGAACCCACGTGTCCATCATTATGGCATTACTTCCACCACCAGCTATTGGCCACAGTAATATACATACTTCCCATTACACAATACACAGTATGATGGCTTACATCTTATCAGTCAGTGGTGTTCTGCACGGTTGATGGGTATGGCCCACTACCCACAGGGATGGGCTCTATTGCCCTTAGTTGTTCAGCTGAACATCAGTACAACACCTGAAGGCACATATAAATCATTCCACATCATCTATCCCATTATTATTATGGACCAAGTACTACGGTCAATTACATGCATATATACTTCACATGCATATATACTTCACATACCTGTTCTGGGAATGAAGTCTCTTCTGGATGGTTTGCTTGATGTTTTTTTTTCTCATTTGTTTGTTTGTGCCTTTCACGCACTCTCTCTCTCTCTCTCTCCAGTAACTGGATTGAGCTGCTTTGAATAGATCGCAGCATGAGTTTTGTAGGTGATGCACATGATCAGATGATGGCCTCTGCACCAATCAGTGTTCTCCACTTGCTACTTGCATGCAGCATGCTGTGTAGTACTTCCAAGTACCACTGTCATGGAAACCAACTACTGTAAATCCCTACATCATGTGGGCATGGTCCCTTTACCTTTCTTGTATGGTGGACATCCTTCCTGTGTGTGGGCAGCAGTGCCACAGACAGCAGGTAGCAATACCTCTTACAGGAGAACCTGCACACTCAGGCCAGCTACATATTTGTAGGAGGTTCCAGAACTAAAGACAGAGTGTGAGTAGTCTTGTTGTATGCATTGTATAGCACCGGTGTTACAGGGTTTGTGTGTACATACTAGTTTAACTTGGAATGCAGTCTGTCTGCATAGCTCTCAACTGTGGGCCTGTCCACTTGATGGCCAGAGGTGTGCCTATTATGTTTTGTCTGTCCACCACACAGGTCTGTTGTCAGCTATATCACTGGCAGTGTGTGTGTTGAGTGTGTGTGTTGAGTACTATCAGTACATGGCTACATCCATTTCTGTTTCTAACTTCATATTCCTGACTAAGGGTATGTTGCAGACTATCCTGTAACACAGTGACTTGCTTAGTGTATGACAACAGTTTTTCACATATGGGCCTGTGTTCCAGCCTCTGTCCTACACCTACATACCAGGTTTTGTACGTATGACATGCTGTCAGTGGTTGTTATGTAGTGGGCTGTGAGTATGTCATGCTGCCATTCCTGCCATCAGTCCACTGCTGTTGTGTCCCCCACACATACTGTGGGGTTGGGTCCATATATGTGTGGGCTTCACCTACACAATGCTTGTGTGCCCTTATGCACTCCAGAGGCCAGTGTATGTAACATTGGTATATGGCCCTGTATTATTGAGTCTATGGGGAAGTGCACCATAACTAACCTAGGCTGTTACAACATGTGAGGGTATCTGGCGTAAGCTGCCTTAAGTTATCTGGATGTACATTGCCATACAATTCACCTTGGGTAAATGCAGGCCTACTGCTTCCTGCCATACAGACTGTTCTGTTTGTCAGTGTAATTGTGATGGTGTCAGTTATGCCTTGTTATGTAACAGATGCATCCCATTGTGTCAACTGAGGTCTTTACCCCCTAGGGATTGTGTACAGAGTGTCGATAGAGGCCGCTGGACTATACCTCTGCATTACTTACTGTTGATTGATTGGTATTCTGTGGCCCAGTCTGTCTTTACTATTGTACTACTTGAAGGCCTCGGCCTGGACAGCAACATTGTAAACATTTCCAGACTACCGTATTATTGTAACTGTTTCACAGTTGCATTACTCTGTTTATATGTATGTCACTGTCTGAACAGCTATATGACATGGCATATACAACTGTAATAGTACACAAATAAAGCTTTCCCATTTATGCAAACCTGTGTGTGGTGTTATATCCTTTGACCTCTCTGTGGGTATATGTTGCAGGCAACGATTGTCATTTGTATGGGTGGCTCATACTGTGTCCATTTGGTAAGGTGGCAACTGTAGGCATAGTGGCTGTTCCACATTGCATGCACCTTCCACATATGTATTTTTCTATACATATCTCTGTGTGTGTATGTGTTATTATAAACATTTTAAACTATACACAGTGATACTTACAAGTCTAATGAATAACTGTTTCCAGAAGAGACTATATAACCAACCTATGTGGGGGGCTTTGCCCCCATACCCTCCCTTACTATATATACTAACTCCAGGATAGCACTACAGTGGGGAAAAGGCCATATATAACTTTCAACAAAATGAGTTTTCAGTCAAGTAAGTTTTCAGTGAAGTGGTCCTAGTAATTTCATTTTCAGTGAATTGAGTTTTCAATCAAGCGAAGTACACCCATAGATATATATATATATATATATCTACATATATAGAATTAATATGTATACACACACACATGCAATTACATGTTGAAATACATTCCCTGTACTGTTGAATGTCTGGGCTGGATGATATGTTTGTGAAAACATCAGGGTTATGTGTATCTGACATGGCTTAGTGGTAAATCATTTTGGGTATGGTGTGCAGGGTCCTGGGTTCGAGCATTGCAAAAGCTGTTTATTTTGTTGCTGGGCGGAATAAGGGCGGTCAGATACAGAATGATTAAGGCACTTTTAAGCAGTTGTAAGTGGGTTTGCGAGGAGGTATGCGCTGCTTACTTCCGGTTACTGTTTCTTATACTCAGTTAGCTTTTACATTGCTTACCCCCCCCGTGCAAACAAGCTTAAACCCGCTTACTGCTGCTTAAACATGCTTACTTCCGCTTACCCCGCGCTAATTTCTTTAAAAGAAAAGAAAAAAGGGTTGATAAGAAAGTGGTGAAAAAGGGGCACAAAGAGGGAAAGACAGGGGGGAAATACCTAGGGATGTGCAGGAGGGTGTAGGGATGGTCCATAGTTGCCCATTTCTTCTACAGCAGCTGTGCATATGCACTAAATTTGGAGGTACATTTGGACACTCAAACCCCTGAGGGAGGGGGAGGACAACGATAATATGTTGTGATGCCAATTAGATCAAATTACATGTGTCCAGTGGACACGTGTGCAAAATGGACAGCTATGTATGTGGCGATATTTTTTGAGGAACAGATTGTCCTTTTTTCTTTTTTACAGTTGAGAGTGGGATGTTGGGGAGGCATAGTAGGTATATTTGGGGAGATAGGTTAACAGACAAGTCAAACAAGATGCATAAAGGGGCGGTATATGACACGTGGGCGTTAAACACCTTGATGGGGAGGGGTGTTGGGAAATCAGAAGCCCATGAGCCCCCTAGTGGAAACAGTGGGACTGAGATCCCCACCCATGGGCAGTCACCTTCATAGCCCCAAAGGTGGCTGTGCTGGGAGTTGAGTTGGAGAGCAAGGCCAACCCTCTAGTCACGACACGCGGCCCTTGAGCTGGTGTAGCAGATCTCCAAACTGCTGATTGAGCTCGCTACGCACCATGACCCGGACCTGGCAACGGGTGACAGGTTCCTGTCCGCTCCCAGGGGGGGCGAACCCCATCCCCTGAGGCGGTTCTACCCAGAGGTGATGCAGGACCAGTGGATGAGGAGGTCCTGGGTTGGGCCCCAGACGTGCTGTTCCCGGTGCCATGGCCAGCTGTGGTGGGACAGGTGCGTCCGCTGGGACCCACATTCCCATACATGCTATGGTGTTTTTGGTTTATCAACATATGTGGGTTAGTAATAGTAACACATTCCAGGATTAGGTATAACAGCATGCATAGATATTCCCATTAAACCAGACACCAGATATGGAACAGTTGCATAGCAAACAGAACACATGCATATATGAGACCACAGTGGTAATAACAACAGCATGCAGGTACATTGATGGCACCATGCCACCAATGTTGAGTATTTTAACATAGCACTTGCATAGAAACAGATTTAAATAATTATCAGACAATAGGACATATGTCCCAACATTACAGTGGAGTCATCACATACCAGTTGAGGTGGGCATTTACTGTATTGTTGGAGATATGGTGGGGGGGGGGGAAGATGGCAGTTAACAACTAGTATATTCCTGTAGTTCGCATTACTTTCCTAGTCAATGCTGTTATCTGTACCTTACAAGTATTACTACACTACCCTATTGCCTTAGTTTGGACAGTGATATGGCTGTCGACAACTATATACATGGACTGGTTTTACCTGCAGTTTACACCTCTTACCTGGTATACCTGTGGAGGAATTGTTTGTTAACACTAACTGTTTCTACACATACTCCCAGATTCCAGGTTGATGTTATGCACATATTGTCCATCTTATCTTGGGCAGACTTTGGCCATGTCTTGACCACATGCAGGTGAACCGGGACATATGTAGACTATTGCCCTCTTCAACCTTTAGTGACTTACAGCACTCTTATTTATTTTATTTTATTTATTTATTTATTTATTTATTGACATTTGTTAACCAGGTTTGTCCAACTGGGCTTGTGGCCCATTTTCAGTGGAGACCCGAGGAGAAAAGCTCCAGTAATACATTTTAAAACAACTACAATTTTAAATAATATTGATATAATAGCAGTTGTAGCAAAATGATTCACATATGTTGGGTTACATGCATAAAGTTAAAGTTGCATTAAAAAGAAGCTAAGTAACAATTTTACATTGATATAGTTCAATAGATCTACAATAAACATTTTTTGTTTGTATAAAATTGTGCAAATGCATAGTAGACACATTGGAGAGAGAGGTGTAATGGGGGACTAAGTATGATCCTTTTGAGGGTACATAAAGGGTAGGGCCATGGCAAGGTCAGGTTCTGGAATTGAGAAAATAAGCTTTTAGTTCATTTTTAAAGTGTGAGTTGTGAGAGATTGAATGTAAGTCAAGGGGAAGTTTGTTCCAAGCATGGGCAAGGGAGTGTTTGTAGAGTAGTTTGCCTACTGACCTTTTTGGGTGGTAGATATCAAGTAATTGCTGGTTAGAAGTACGGAGGGTCTGGGATGGGATGTAGATGGTGACTAAGGAAGTAGAGATGGACAGAAGGAGGGTTTATAAAGAACAGAGTGTAGCATATGAAATTGATAAGATAGCAGAAACTGGGGAAGTTCAAGCCATTGAAGAGAGTTTAAAGAAATGCAGTGGTGTGAGTTGTATGGGGAGTTAGTAATGAATCTGGCTATTTTATGGTAAGTCTGTTGCAGTTTGTTTAGAGTGGAGGCCTGGATATTGGTAAGAACTGGGGCAACGTATAAGAGGGAGGGGAGGAGGAGTGCCTGGCCCAGGGTAAGTCTAGATTCAGGGGTTAGGAATTTTTTTTTTTCCGATATAGTAGACCTAGTTTCTGGGGTTTTTTTTAATACATTGGAGTATGTGTAGATTGGACTTGAGTTTGTCATCGATAATGACCCCTAGGAGTTTTGTGTGGGTGTCAGGTTGGATGTTTATATTGTTAGAAGATGTAATAAAAAAGGAGGTTTTGTGATGAGAAAGAGAACGGGGAAGGAAAAGTAGGAGTTTGGTCTTTTTGGGATTTGGGATCAATAGGTTGTGAGAGAGCCATTGTTCAGTGGATAGTAGGGCCTGTTGGGTCAGGGAGTGTAGTTCAGGAATGTTATTTGAGATGGATATAAGTGTGGAGTCATTGGCATACTGAATAAGGGAGGACTCTTTGCATGAGGTGTAAAGATCATTGGTGAAGATGTTAAACAAAAGGGTCCCAAGATGGAGCCTTGAGGAACACCAGTGGAGATGGGAAGGAAAGGTGAGGAGGATGAGAGCCGTTTGACAGATTGTTTCCTGCCAGATAGGTAACTATTAAACCAGGCAAGTGTGAAGGGGATAGGTGGAGATTTGCAAGTTTGGATAGTAGTAGAGGATGAGAGACAGTATCAAAGGCTTTGGAGAGATCTAAGAAGAGACAGGAAATTAGTTTATTGTTTTATGGGGCCTCTGCAATGATTTGAGTGAAGGAGCAGAGGGCAGTGGTGGTGCTGTGGTGAGGACAAAATCCATGCTGGGCAGGGGTAAGTAAGTGGTGTGTGAGGAGGTAATTGAGAAGCTGTGAGTGAATACATTTTTCAAATATCTTGGAGAGGGGGGACAGAATGGCAATGGGTCGTTAGTTTGAGGGGTCAGTGGAGTTTCCACCTTTATGAAAAGGGATAGTGAAGAAAGATTTCCAAAGGGTGGGGACAGTTGATTGCAGAATAGATCGATTAATTAGTATAGATACAGGATAGGCAAATGAGTCAGCTGCAAGTTTGAGGAATGTAAGAGATAGATTGCCAGTGGAAGGAGAGCAGGGTTTTAGCTTGAGTAGTAGAGATTCGATGTAAGTAATGGGAACTGGCTCAAAAGAAAACAAAGTGGTGTTAGTGGGACTTGGAGAGGTGGGTGCTGAAGTTGAGTTTGGCCTAGAGGTTACCAGATTTTGGATGGAAGAGATAAAGTGTTTATTCAGGAGGGTAGCTGTTTCCTGAGAAGAAGAGTTGGGGTATGGGGAGGGATTAGAGGGCTTTCCAGGATAGAGGATGTTGTTGAGAGTTGACCAAAATTTTCGAGGATTGGATTTGTTGTTAAGCTGAGTAGACCTATAGTATAACTTTTTGTCATTAGTTGTATGTTTTTTTGCAAGGTTCCTCAGTTGCCTGTATTTTTGAAGAAAAGGTGGCTGTTTAGTTTTAGTCCAGGTTTTCCAAGCATGATCTCTTTGTTTCATAAGGGACCTAGTCTCTTTGGAGAGCCAGGGAGCATGGTTTGATTTTACTCTGATCTTCCTAGAGGGAGCTAAGGAGTTTAGAGTATTCATGAAGATGCTTTTGAAAGTGCTTACAGCATCGTTTAGGGGGAGGTGTTTTAGGATGGACCAATCTATGTTGTGGAGAATGGAGTTAAATTGGGATGAATTGAAAGTCGATAGTTTTCAACAGTCTTTGATAAGGTGGAGTTTAGGAATATGGGAATAGTGCCTTAAGATGGTGGTAGGGAGATGATCACTGAGGGAGTCAGGTAAGGTGGTGGGATTGTGGTATTGGTGGGGGGAATTGGTAAGGATCCAGTCTGTGATGGAGCTGGAAGTGGAATTTTTATGGAAGCGAGTGGGAGATGTTATAAGTTGGTGGAAGCCGTGTAGATGGATACTGAGTTGGGGGATTCAGTTGTGAGGTTTGACCAATCAATGTTGACATCACCAAGGATAAGTGTCTCATATGGTATGTTGTGGGAGAACCAGGATAGGATGTTTTCAAGAATGGGCAGATTGTTACCAGGAGGAAGGTAGATAGAGGCAATTGCAAGTATTTTGTGGGGATTCAGATGGCAGTTAAGGAGATGATTTCAGCAGGGAGGAAGTCAGGAATTGGGGAAGGGTATGGTGAGAGGTTAAGAATGTTTGAGTAGAGGATGACCACACCACCACCTTTTTTTACAAGTCTATCAGATCGGAAGATATTATGACCTGGTGGGAGTATTTCACTATTTGAGATTTGTGGTTTGAGCCAGGTTTCAGATAGGGAGAGGATGTGAGGGGTATTGAGAGCTATCCATGAGTGCAGCTCAGTGACTTTCAGTGACCTTCAGTCACTCAGTGACTCACTCTTATACAGGATTTCGTAGACAGTTGTATTATGTAGCACAGTGTGGGTGACAGTGATCAGTGATACCTTATTATTCAGAGTAACTGCAACACTCACAATGCCATACAATACCAGAGTACACAGTACCAGTACAGGGTATCAAGCTTTTATTTCCGGGCACAGTGTTCGTATCTGTCATACCTGTGGGAGCAATGTTTGTTAGCACTACCTGAATGTTGCCACACACAGTACCAGATTTCACATTAGTATTATATACTTACATCTCACTGTTACTGTACACACTCTGGTCACAGCTTGACAACATGGGGGTGTAGATCAGACATACTTGGCCTAATACTCTCATAACATTTTGGGGAGTTGCTAGTGTGACAGGTTTGTCTTTATAGATGTGTGACAATCAGTTGTATTTCCTGTCTGCTGCCTAAACATCTGGGATCACCCCACTGATTTCCCAGGGGAACAGGGTGACAGGCAGCAGATATGGGCCAATATACTGGACATTCTGGAGATATCTGTACAGTTGTGGGGTATGATTCTGTATGCAGCCTACTTCCACTCCCAGGATTCAGACCATGGTTGTGTCTGCTAACACTAAAACACTGTCCATCACAGGTGTGTGTGCTATATGGATATTGCTGTATATCTCTTATCTGATTACTGTGTATAATTCTCCTGTGGTGTTACATTCTGACCTTGTATTACATCACTCTTATACAGGATTTCCTAGACAGTTATATTATGTAGCAGAGTGAGGGTGACAGTGATGAATAATACCTTATTATTCAGAGCAACTGCAACACTAACAATGCCATACAATACCAAAGTAAACAGTACCAGTACAGGTTATCACTCTTTTATTTCTGGGCACAGTGTTCGTATCTGATGGACCTGTGGGAACAATGTTTGTTAGCACTACCTGACTGTTGCCACACAAAGTACCAGTTTTACATTAATATTATGCACTTACATCGCACTCTGTTACTGTGCACACTCTGGTCACAGCTTGGCAACATGGGGGTGTAGATGGGACATACTTGACTTATTACTCTCATAACAGTTTGGGGAGTTGCTAGAGTGACAGGTTTGTTCTTAAAGATGTGTGACATTCAGTTGTATTCCTTGTTTGTGGATTTCCCAGGGGGACACAGTGACAGGCAGCAGATATGGGCCAATTTACTAGACATTCTGGACATACCCGTACAGTTGTGGGGTATGATTCTGTATATAGACTACTACCACTCCCAGGATTTGAACCATGACTGTGTGTGCTAAAAACACAACAGTTCACATATCAGTTGTGTGTGCTATTTGGATTTTGTTGTCCGTCTTTTCACTGTTTTCTGTCTATGTCTCTCCCAGTTGTACTAGCTGACCTCTGCGGATTACACCAGTCATATACAGACATTTCTACACATTTGTTATTTATGTTGCATAGTGTGGGTTACAGTGCTTAACATAACAGTACTATTAATAGATTGCAACTCTACATTTCCATATGATACCGGAGTAAACACATGCAGTACAGCAGTTAGACCTTCATTGTTAGGCTATTATGCTTTTATTTACATACACCCTATATGAGACTCTTCCTGCCATATTCTCTGCTGTATGCAGTACTTGCCTTAAACAATACAGGTTTTCTACAGGCAATTGACTTACTAATGCACTTAGATTTATTTCCTATAACAGTACATGCAAGAGTATTACTAACCTGCCTCGCATCTCAACCTCTCCAAGCGATAGCCATGGGCCTCCTTGTTTGCGGCTGCGAAGGATATAAGAGGAATATTTAGCCATACCTATCCATAATATACATGAGCTGGCTATTATTAAACAGGTAGTGGAGTGATACTTACACAGAGCTGGGACCTCCCCTGTCCTCCTAGCCTGGTGGATCCACTGATTCAAGAGATCCCCCTTTTGCCGCTTCAGGTCAGCATAGTGATGCCTGACCTGCTCATGAGTTCGGGGTATGCCAGTGGCACTGGTGAGGTCACAGGCGAGACGGTCCCAGGCTTCCGCCTTGTATTGGGAACCCTGGTACTGGCCCTGCAGCAGTCGTTGCTCATGGTCTTTGACAAGGAGTTCTGTCATGACTCTGGACTCCTGGATGCCCCATTGCTGCACCCAAAAACACACTCCCTCTCCCCTTCCTGACATGGTGCCTGCAAGGGGAAGCTGCAAACAGTTATGAGATATATTCCCACCTGTTGGGTTTAAGTAGGTCCAGTTTCCCGCACTTTCCCATGATTGGATGGTTTTGAAATGGCTAAGCTATAGGCAAACCTGCTTACCTAAGGTTGGCATTGTTTAAAGGGGTATACCACTGGGAAAATTGAGTTAGCTGGCCTACACATTGCTTACACCTACTACGCTGGCCTGTGCAATTCTTACCATTGCTTATTATTTACTTTGCATTATATTTGCTTTTTGGCATTGATTTATTATTGATTACGTTACATATATATATATATATATATATATATATACATATATATATATATATATATACATATATACATATATATATATATATATATATATATATATATATATGTCTGGTATCCATGATTCATGTGTATGTACACTGTATGGGGTCCTTGTATTTAATAGGGGACTTCAACACTGTATTACAATTACACCTCACATCTGGGCTTCCTTCAGTACTCTAGTTCACATATTTATGTTGTGTAGTAGGTTATAGAACATATGGCTGTACACTGATTCCTTTCACATGTCCAGTTTGATTTTACTATAATGGAGATTTGTTTGGTGATACCTCATTCATATTTACTGCTGTAATGGCTTGGTGGTTAACTGCTATGACCCTAGTGTATAGGGTCCTGGGTTCAAGACCTGCAAGGCTGTTCATTTTGTTGCTGAGCGGAACAGCAGCTGTTGGATACAGAGTGATTAAGGCACTTTTAAGCACTTGTAAGCCAGTTTGCGTGAGGGTAAGGTATGCTAATCTTTGCTTACGTTTGCTTACAGAGGGTTAGCTTCCATATTGCTTACCCCCATGCAAATGGACTTCAGCCTGCTTACTGGTGCTTACATATGCTTACTCCTGCTTACTACTGCTTAATAGTGCTTACTCCCGCTTACCACTGCACTAATTTAGACAGTAATGTCTAATGGTTCTTGGGAAGGTGGGGGATTTGGAAGCTGTATGGAGTTATCATTCATTACAAATGTTATCGTCCATTTGTATCCCTGATTCCTATGTAAATGTACTGTATGGGGCACATGTGATTATTTGTGGACTTTGCAACATTATGACACTGACACCTCACACCTGCATTTAATGCAGTACTCCAGTTCACAAATATATGTTATTTGGTAGGTTATGCAACTAAAAATGTTGGTCATAACGTGATTTGACATGGAAAATGGAATGTAATGCAGTGGGACTCAAACCAGGAATGACTGCTTGTCAGGTGAATACTCTGCCCATTACACTATTGCTATACGGCTTGATTTGCATATATCTTGCTTTTTATCCTCTTCTGCCATTTAAGCTGCATTAACTGTAGCTAAGCGATGGACAAACCCACGCACCTACTGTTAAATGTAATCTGTTTCATACAAAAAAGTATCTTTATATTGTTTGTGTTTACTATTGCTCTTGTACACCTGGGGGGATGTTACTGGGGGTATGCGGACACCTATGAGCGGTCTCGCTCATTCTTTTTTGGCTTTCTGCTGTTCTTCATTGCAGGAGCATGTATATTCTGAGAGCTCTGCTCTCAGACATGCCCCCTGCACTCTTAACACGCTCCGTGTACGATTAGGAGCTCAGGCAGTGCGCCTTCATTAATATGCATGGCGCGCTGCCATCCTGCTCCTAAACGGCCACTTCCGTGCAGGACTAAGCTAGTCCCATACAGACGAATAGTGAATCCGGGGGTATGTTATATTATGGGAAAGAGGATACTACTGAACATGTGTTTTTAAAATGTAGAAGATTAGTAAAATTATAGGAAAAGTTATGTCAAGAAAATTTCTTTGACGATATAAAAAAAGTTGAAAAGATACATATGGATATTAAAATAGTAAACAATATGGTAAAATAAATGTTTTATATTATATGGAATGAAAGGGTAAATTAAATTATGTTTAATGGAAAATGGACTTAGGCAGCAATATTGAATAAATTCAGATGGCTGTGGAAGCAGGGGGGTCTAATGAGGATAAAAATTTGACATATTGAAGTATGAATATACATTAAGTAATAGAAGGAAGTGGAAAGTTATATATTTGTACATTTGTAAATATTTTGTAAGTAATGTTTTTTTTCTATGAATAAAGGATCCATACTCTTTTTGGATAGGTGCCATGGGATCTTTTGCATACACTTGAGCTACCATGAACTCAAGTAGATGGGACCTCAGTTTAACCTCTCATCCATAGGACAACATACTCTGGAGTGCAGCATCCCACATATGTTACTTTGCAGTGTCAACAATCCATCTACCTGGTGTGGGAATACAATCCACAGCCTTCTGCATGAAAGGAAAGTGTATTACCTATTGTGCAAGTGACACTGCTAGTGTAGATGAATACTTCAGTATGTATACAGCAATCCACTAAAACCATACAACAGGGAAAAATAATTGTTACAGCCAAAAAAGCGACCCTCGAGGAACCTAGCACAGCAGTACCCAAATAAGTCTCCAAACGCATACTTCAAAAAATATTCCAACTCCAACAAACCACTGCGTGTTCCCTCTGAACAGATGTCAGTCGTTGAACTTCAACAGACAGTTAACATCTGCACTAACAGGTTTACACCAGCCATATTTCATTAATAGTACTATGAACATTCAATTAAATAGTTCAATTCAACTTTGATCCTTTGGTGTTCTTTTGCTTAACCAATTACTTTTTAAACTTTTTAATCAGACTACTAACAGACACCTCCCACTCCTCCCCTTCCTTCTCCTCATCAGCTGAACAAGCATCACCTGTATAGCTTCCTTTGTACTAATATCAGCAATATATCTCCTTTTTCTAGCCTCACTTTCATCACTCATAAAAAATAATTCCACAGTAGGAACCCTGTTAGACTGGCCTATCACCAAAGAATACTTTACATCTATTGGAATACCATCCTTGGCCTGGGAAGAAACAGAAATTTCTGGAAAGACCTCATCCTGACACTTAACCTAAATTAGGTCCATCCCAGGAACATGTGGAATAGTGAACAACTTCCTTCTTGTATCAGTAGAAACAGAGATTTCTATCTCCACCTCATTGGAAACTTCCACCAAGGACCCCACCTGCACTTCAGGTATGTTTTTACAAGAAAAAAACACCAGTTTGTTCTCCTGTGCTTCTGGACCATCTCCTAAACAAGGTTGTCCAGCAGTTTCAACAAATGGAAAAGAGTCACCCCCCTGCCAGACAAACCAATCAATGGCTACAGCAGAGTCATCACCCACTAGACAATCAAACTAACCAGTAACTAAACAGAGTCCCACCCCACCAGATTATCAAACGAATCAACAGCTACAACAGAGTCTTCACCAAACAATCAAATCAAACTTGACCTTTTACAAATAATTTTGAACAGTTTAAAACACAGTTTTTAAGAGTATGCCCACAGAAGAAATATGTTGTACACCAGCATTGTACTCCTTTCAAGTAACCCACACCTCCCATGTGCTTGTCCAGATCTTCCTCTCATCACAACTCTTAGTAACACTATGTGCAGCAGAACATAAAGGAGAAAAATGTTATCTTACATCAGATTACAACAGTATATCAGTTTGAAACTGTGCAATCGTCTTTAAAACAGGATATTTTAACAAACTCATACTAATTTCAAGGATAAATATACACTTTGGCATGGTATTTGACTAAAAACAATTTGACAAATCTAAATTCTTAAAAGTCAGTTAAAAATTTTCATTGCCCAGCTGCGTCAAGGAACAAATGAATATCAGTTACCTTAAACACCAATGTCTTTACTAAAGAATCCACACAACATAACAATCCACCACCTTTGTAGTGTTAGCCAACATGTGGACAAGAGGTCTTTTCTTGATTAACAGACTGTCTTTCATGCTCTTCTCCACTGTTGTAGACACAGAAGTAGAACTCCTTTCTGCAGTTCCACTCAATGACTTCAGCAGACGTGCCTCTTCCAGGCCAGCAACACTGTCTGACTAGAAACAGGAAAAGAAACTTCCTCCAAAGCAGACAAACAATCTCTACCACAGAAAGAGATTGCAACTCGGGTCTGTTTGCAATAATGAGCTGCTGTAACGTCTCTGAAGGCAAACCAACTTCTTACAGCACAGTTTCTTGATAAACAAAACTTCTGTCGTGTCTGTGCAGAAACAGAAGCTGTAGTACTGAAAGTAGGTAACACACACACACACACACACACACACACACACACACACACACACACTGGAGAGGCCAAAATTTAATTTCATCCACTGATAGGAACTACCCTCCAGTACCCACTAGCAAAAAGAGTGAGAAAGTTCTTGTGTGTGCTGGCCATATTTCCCCTAGTTAGTATGAATATTTCCTTTGGTGTCAGCTTTAAAGAGTGCTCTGGCCTAGTGGGAATAACTTGGTCAACAAATAAAAAAATAAAATACATTTGTTACAGTTTTAGCTTCTGGTCCTTCCCTTAGTTGACTGCCTGAACTCTTGCAGGCTGTTTTTCCTGAACTGATACAGTTGTATTCGTGAATACGCTTCTGCTGCCCATTTAATTTATTTTTATTTTGGTTGGCTATTGTTTAGATCTCTGCAGTGTCTTTGTGATTCCAGAGTAGCAGAATTGCCAAGTTTAGAGCTCAGAGAGATTGACAAAGTTGTGGTTTCCACCCTGGTGTTAATGTCCCTTGACATAGTGTATCCATGTCACTTTGTTGATCCTTATGTCATTAGCTACTAGAAAACTTTGTTAATAATGTCTGCACACACTTAGCTTTTCAGGTTAAATTTAATTAATTTTAATTATTTTTTTAGTTAATTGTTAAGCATGTTTTGTTTGCAAATCTGTGATTTCTGTCCCTGTGCATGCAGAGAATAGGCATCACTGTGACCATTTTAGCTGGCAGTGACTATGTTACAGTACTTAATGTTGCTTTTAAGGTGTGAATCACCGATGAGAATCGTAGGCATAGTCTGCTTGAGCCTTTATAATAATTTAATTTTTTTGTAAGAGCATTCTGAGAAACTGTAGGGTGCCTGCTGGAAAATGAGATGGTTAAGAGAGAGTCTAGGATTATGATAGAGACTGAAATGAAGACAATGCAGGTACGCTTATTTGTGAAATACATCTGAAAGACCTAACATTGATGGTCTTTTTGCTTGTGGATTAAAGGTGTTTCAAGAAATGTGGAACAATGAAGGGAAGTCTGCAGCAGAGATAGTTAAAGAGAAAAATCTGGGACTAATCCAGGACCAAAAAGAACTGGAGAAGATTTGTCAGACTATTATTAAAGGGCAGCAGGAAGTGGTAAGTATTGTGGTTTTGTCTGGCTCACAGTTTTGTTATCATGATATCCATACAGAAAGTTCTATATTCAGTTGAAAAATACAGCATGGAAAGCATCTGAACTTAAAAAAAAACTCATTAGAAAATTATTTCACTGCTTTAAAGATAAATTCTTCACAGGCTGACAGAATAAGGAAATACTCTGCACCTCTGCAATTTCTGTTCACTGCTTAGTTTTTCTTCAGGTATAATGGGTTTAAAAAGTAGCAGTGGAAAGTTCTGCAGAAAAATCAAGGATGTCCTTCAGGGTAAAAGGGCTATCTTTAAAAAGAGCAGGCTGCTGCATGCTGATAGCCCAGTAGAGGGTAGTAGGTAAAGCAGTGGGAGGTAGATAGGCTTCTTCAAGTGTATACTGCCCTGATCATCTTACATTATGCTATTAAGGTGCCATTAAAAATAATTACTGTGCAGCCTCAGAAAGCAGTTCCACAATGCAAGAAAATATTCAGCACCATTTTGACATATCCAGCTTCCAAAGACTGTTAAGCTCCATCCATGCACCCAAACTGTTAGTCAGCATAAGTTGAGCTGACTAAAAGTCAGACTTGAGTGCCCAGCCTTTCAGTGCTTTCTTGCAAATAGTGAAAGGGAGGCTAAAGCCCTGAGAAGGACAATACTAGGGAAAGTAATAATGTCCACACCCTGTCATAAAAACATGTAAAAACAGGGAGATTGGAGGTTAGAAGCAGCTACTGCAACAGTGAATATTTGAATATCTGCTGTTGCATGGCATGTTTGTTTGTGCAGCTGTACTATGTTCTTCATATTGATCACTGCTGCAGTAACCTAACCTATATGGGTAGATTACCATGCCTTAGTTTGACTGTAAGGAGAAAGGGTGATGGTCCAGAAGTCCCTGGAGAATGGTCCTAGCAAAAACTGTCCTAGACCTGGAGAAGGAATCTAGTTTAGTACTTTGTAAAAATATGCACACAGAGCCAAGTTGAAAACTTTAAAAATTCAACCCATTCCAAAAAGCCACAGATGAAGCCAAGGCTCTGGTAGAATGAGCCTTGATCCTGCTTGAAATAGTTTTATGTAGGGGGTATAAGAAAGGGTAATAGCAGGAAACAAACATTTGGAAACTGACTGAATTGACATAGGTTGTTCTTTTTTTTACCTTTACAAGAAAAGAACACCAAATCAGAGATCGTGAAAGACTTTATTCTGTCAAGGTAGTACCCGAGTTATCCGTGGACATAGAAACTATGACAATTCTTATTTCCCTCGTATTAGGTTCTAGAAGAAAGTGTGTGAGATGGAAAGTTGGCTAATGGTATACTTGGATAATGCATTACTTCTTAATGAAGCCCTATCAATGTGACAAATAAGATAAGTTTGCTCCACCATAAGAGCTTGCAACTGAGATATTCTTGCAGAAGTTCAGAGCAGTTTTCCATGTCAAGAACCTTAGGTCAGCCTGATGAGCTGGTTCAGCTGGAGCAGTAGGTATTATGTTAACATCAAATTAAGGCCAAAAGGAGGAGCCACCTGAATTCTTGGAGGCTTGATATGCAACACCACTTTCAAAATCATTTTGAAGAAGGAGCAGGATCCAAGGGCAGATATGCTGAAATGGCCAACAAATTGACCTTGATTGAGGGAAAAGACACCATAGCATAGTAATTTACACAATGTAGAACCAGGGAAGCACTAGCCTTGGATCCATGCCTGTCCTTTGTTTTTCTTGGCACCAACTAAAAAACCTTTTTCATTTACTAGTATATGATTTTCTAGTAGCAGGATTTTTTGCCCCATTTAATACCTGCTGAATATCTTCATAAAAAGGTGCATGAAAAGTATAAAGATTCTGTCACCCAGGCAGGGAGTCAGCTATAATTGATATAATCTGGTTGTATCAAACACCCCTGGTCTTGTGTGAGTAGATCCAGTCTCTGACGTGCTTTCAGTAACTGTCCTGATCATTCAAAAGAAGGGTGGACCGTTGTTGCCCGAGCCAAAAAGGTGTCACCACACCGATTATTTGCGAATCCTTCTGCATCTTCAAAATGACCTTGAATGTTATTGGAAAGGGTTTAAAACTTTACATGAAAATTCCTGTCCAAGAAAAGAAAGGGAAAAGCATCTGTCTAGGTTTTCAAGGATGGGGGCCTAGAGTTTAATTTTGCCAAGTGATAGTTGAGAGTGGAGGCAAAAAAAAAAAATCCTGTGGAGGTGTTCCCAACAGTTGTGTCAAATTTTGGAAGACCCCCCCCCCCCCCTGATAGAATTTTCATTTGTGAGAGTCTGTCCTGATCCTGCTCAGCTTGTCTGCCACACCATTTTGTTCTAACTGTGTGTAATATGCATGTAGTGTGAGGTTATATTAAAAAGCTGTATACCAGGCTACCCTGGCTAGTATACATAGAGGGTAAGAACTTGTCCCCCTTGCTTGCTTATGTACCACATCACTGTGGTGTTTGTACAGTGCCTATAAAAAGTATACAAACCCCTGTTAAAAGGCAGATTTTTGTAATATAAAAAAATAAGACCACATAAATCATTTCAAAACTTTTCCCACCTGTAATGTGACCTATAACCTGTACAATTCAATTGAAAAACAAACAAAACTGTTAGGGAAAAAATATAAAAAATAAAAAACATACAATAAGCTGGTTGCATACTTTGTTGAAGCACTTTTTGATTTAATTACAGCATTCAGTCTTTTTGGGTAGAAGTCTGTCAGCATGGCACATCTTGACATGGCAATATTTGCCCATTCTCCCTTGCAAAAGTGCTCCAAATCTGTCAGATTGTGATGGCATCTCTTGTGCACAGCCCTCTTCAGGTCACCCCACAGATTTTCTATTGGATTTAGGCCTGTGCTCTGGCTGGACTATTCCAGAGCTTTAATTTTCTTTTGGTGAAGACATTATTTTGTTGATTTGGATGTATGCTTTGGGTCATTGTCATATTGAAAGGTGAAATTCCTCTTCATCTTCAGCATTCTAGCAGATCCTGAAGGTTTTGGGGCAAAAGTTACTGGTATTTGGAACTGTTCATAATTCCCTCCACCTTGAGTAAAGCCCCAGTTCCAGCTGAAAAAAAGCAACCCCAAAGCATGGTACTGCCACTACCATGCTTCACCATGGGGATGATGTTCTTTTGGTAATGCGAAGTGTTGTTTTTGTGCCAAACGTACCTTTTGGAATTGTGGCCAAAAAGTTCAACCTTGGTCTCATCAGACCATAACACATTTTCCCACATGCTTTTGGGAGACTTGATGTATTCTTTTGCAAATTATTAGCTGAGCCTGGATGTTTTTCTGTGTAAGAAAAGGCTTCCGTCTTGCAACCCTACCCCATAGTCCAGCCATATGGAAAATATGGGAGATTGTTGTCACATGTAGTACACAACCAGTACTTGCCAGAAATTCGCAGCTCCTTCAGTGTTGCTGTTGGTCTCTTGGCAGCCTCCCTGACCAGTTTTCATCTTGTCTTTTCATCAATTTTGGAGGGATGTCCAGTTCTTTGCAACATCACTGTTGTCCCATATTTTCTCTACTTTTTGATCACTGTCTTCGCTGTGTTCCATGGTATATCCAATGCTGTGGAAATGTTTTGTACCCTTCTCCTGACTGATACCTTTCAACAATGAGATCCCTTTGATGGTTTGTAAGCTCCCTGCGAACCATGGCTTTTGCTGTAGCAGGCAACTGAGTAAATTTCAGGAAAATCCTACTAGGACAGCTGAACTTTATTTGGGGTTAATCAGAGTCTCTTTAATTGATGGCAGGTGTATAGCCAAGAAGACCGAATGCTGTAATTAAATCAAAAGGTGCTTCAACAAAGCATTAGTTTAAGGGTGTGCACACTTATGCAACCAGCTTATTGTACGTTTTTTTTATTTTTTATATTTTTTTCCCTAACAGATTTGTTTGTTTTTCAGTTGAATTGTACAGGTTATAGGTCACAATAAAGATGGGAAAAGTTTTGAAATTATTTAATGTGGTCTAATTTTTTATATCACAAAAACCTGGCATTTTAACAGGGGTGTGTATGCTTTTTATATCCACTGTAAATACGTGTAAAGGTCTCAGGGAACGAAAATGAAAGAGAGTTGAGAACATATATAATTGTCAAAGTCTCTCATATTTTTGTATTTGGTCTGTTTTGTCTTTTCCAAAGAATTTACACTTTTATCCTCATAGATATTGCTACCTAGAAAAGCTGGGAGGGAGAATGGAAGACCTGTATATTAAAAAATATGGTGTCTCCAGCCAAAAATCTCACTGTTCACAAATGAAAAATATGGAAAGTGAAATGTCAGGGGATATAGTTGGTCAGACCATATAAATTACAGGTAGCAATGGATTTTTGTCATGGTGTTATGAGACTCAGAATCCTAAGGAATTCCTTTGTTGAGATAGTAGTCAATAAGTAGAAAAGTCTCAGGATTAGATTTAGATACAGATCTACTTTTCCTGTGGGGAAAAAGTTCTTTGAACTGAGGTATCCGTGAGACACCCCAGGAGAACAGATATGTGAGAGTTAGTCAGACAAAACATCTGTTTATTTTCCTATAACCCAAGTCTGTGTAGGTGATTCCTTACCCAAGTGAGAGATTCCTGTTACTTTGAAAAACACTCTGCAAGAAAGGCAAGTCGTCTTAAAAAAGGAAAAATGTGAACACCTTGCAGTCTCCAGTAGGCTATCAGCAGAGCTAAACACTTTGTATATGCCCCTAAAGCAATGGATAGGCCAGAGGGTTTTTCAGAGTAACTGATGATATTTTCCAGAGTCAGAAAACTTTAGAAACTAATGATGTGGTTCTTGCATGACGATATGGATCTTTTAAAATCTGAGGTTACTAGAAAACTCAAAAAGGAAATTAAGGGATACCAATTAGAGCTTGTTTTAAGAAGCATTTTTGAATAAAGCTCTTTTCCTAAAAGATGAGGAGAGAGCTTCTAACACCCCTTAGAGAGTACAAGCTCCATGACAGGAGGTAAAAGAAAAGTTAAATCTGGCAAGTGGGTGGAATCCCTCAAAAGGATGAAGAGACTCCCCCACCTCAGGGGAAGCCAATATCTGTCAGCATGGGAGGACATAGTCAAAAGACCATGTTGCTTGGCCAAGGATGGGCTGCCCCCCCCCCCCCAGGCTTTCAGGTATTGGCTAAAACTTGATCCACTCCCTTAGAGCCTTTTTTAGGCAGTGCCAAAAAAAAAGAAAATAAAGCTACCAGCATAGTGAAGAAGTCTACAAACAACCTTAAGGAGCTACTGCTCAGTGCTCGGAGCCTAAGTAAAATACTCCACACCATTCAAGACTTCCCTCACTCTGGAGAATGTAGACATATGTGCTGTGACTGAGACCTGGTTTAAAGCCATAGAAACTACTCAAGAAGTGGGTGGGAGGATGGCATAATGGTTAAGGTGTTTACCTTAAAGACACAAGGTGCAGGGTTTGATTCTCACATGGGGTAATTGGCTAGGCTTGAAATGGCCCACAAGGGTAGTTAGCCTAGTACTAATCTATGAATCTATAAGATTGCAGTGCCTTCCACACATTTAGACCAATAACAGCACAGACTGGGGACTTCCAAGATGGCTGCACATTGAGTAACAGCTTAATTTTAGCTGTCCCAGTGTGGAAACAGAAACTCAGAAGATAGAGCCAGCGGACTTATATTTCTGGGTAAATCTCAGTAACTGGCTCAGTGCCTGGATGCCAAAAAAAAAGAAATACCGTGACTGGGAATAGTTCTGCAACTGTTCAGCAAACAAAGCAGTTCAAGCTCCAGACATGACTTCCAGTAACCTAGAGGAAAATATAAGGCAGCTGCACTCGGACCTGATTAAAATAAACAAAACACTGATGGAGAATATGAACTCAAATAACAAAAAATGCTGGAAAAAATATAAATAATCTGTCAACAGATATTCATATGAGGTGATAAAACTGCAAACATAAGAGGTTGAAATGAAGAAAAGACTGGTTGAATATGGGACTGCACAAGAAGAGATGTTTAAAAAAATAATAGAATTGGAGGACAGAGTATGTAGGGAACACTTGAGATTTTCTGCTGTACTAGAGAAGCTGGAAGGAACAGACTGTATTAATTTTTATGAAAGCACAAATAAGCAACTGGACTAGTATTCCACAGCAGGAGTTTTTAACTGAAGGGGTACATTGTGTGTATGCTCTAAACCTGGCTATGAGAAAGCAATCTAGACCTTTAATAGCAAAGATGCAATCGTACCAGCAGAAGGAGTTGATTCTGACAAAACCATAGCAGAAAGACAAAGTACTAAAAGTGGGAGACAGTAGAGTGTTTGTGGAGAATGATTACCACTGTACACCAGGCAGAAGAGGAGTAAATTTATTCCACTATTCAGGGAATGTTGAGAAGTAGGTATGAGATTCAAACTGCTGTACCCAGCTATCTTAAAAATATTCTTTCCTGGAGGGACAAAATCATTTTTTGATGCAAAACATGCTAAGGAGGAAATACAAAAGTTTGTCCAACAAAAAGTGAGCTGTGAAACAGAAGGAGATACTGCTACTTGTTTTTCTGGTAATAAAGACCACAAAGAGACTGTGCCAGTAATAATATTTCCAGTATTTCAATGTAAAATGCTTAAGAGAAGGAAAAAAATCACAGTAGTTGACTAGAAGAATCGAGAGTATGCTGAAAATGAAGCAGAGACAGGATTTCGAAGATGGAGATGAACAGGAATAAAACCAGTAACTTGGAAATTGGCAAATGTGAGATTACAGAGCAGTAATTATATTTGTAAAACAGGACAGAACAAGAAAATTTGGAAATATTAGACTTTTTTACTTTGTTAAACTTTAGGGGACTCTAAAGCGTATGCCCTACTTCATGTCATTAATATTTGGAAAATACTTAGGAGAGGGGAAGAGGAGGGTGAAAGTTAACTAAGTAAAACAATTTTTTTTTCTTAATATCAGTATTGTTGTAGTGCATGATTTTCTTTGCATGCTATAAAGTAAAGTTTTCTCAGTTATTTTAAGTGTAATTAGGATACTAATGTAAATGGGCACTCCTGTTTTATGTGTTTATTTATTTATTTTTCTTTCTCTTCTTCTCCTTATTCAGTTTTCAGGTCAAAATAGCATGACAAAAAAGAAAAAGAAAATTTGATGTACTTTTTCTCATTCTTGCACAGGAAAATTACTGGATTAAGGCCCTTAGCCTGATCTAGTAACAAGTTTTAAGAGAAAGCAAGTAAGTGAAAAAGAAGAATGAATATTACAAAGCTTTTTTTCTAGCAAATAAA
Source organism: Protopterus annectens (assembly GCF_019279795.1). NCBI lineage: Eukaryota > Metazoa > Chordata > Ceratodontiformes > Protopteridae > Protopterus > Protopterus annectens. The sequence goes on along the minus strand of NC_056729.1, from coordinate 80,107,084 downwards.
TGTATACTATTAGTAGCAACTTTGTATCTGGTCCTCATGTCTCCATGGAGACAATCTGATAAAGAGAAATGACTAGGAGATGATGTTTTCTGAAATCTTTCAAGTGTTTTCCTATGTGGGAGAGCTATAAAGATCAGACAAAACCAGACAACACAGGCTGTACCATGTGTTTTAGCATGGATAACCTTTCTTTTAGGTCAGTCCAAGCCTGTGAGTATAGCTGTCAGTTTGGGACACTTGTTCCTATTAGGAGAGTAAACTTCAATATTTGAATATGTGCATAGTTTTGTGGGTTAGTATTAAGTTAATAGGTTTTAGGGGAGTACTGGGGGTGTTTCTGTTTGAGGACTTTCAATAAAACAAAAAGTTTTGTAAGATGTGATATAGACTCAAATGGATATGACAAGAAACAACTGTATAAAAGATCAACCTGCCAGTGTGTGCATGTACTACAAAAGCTGGAACTAGATACTTAACAAAAAAGCTGTTACACAGAAAAGGTGGGAACAGTAAGTTTTAACAAATGATGCTTTTTGCAATGTCTTTAAATGTCAATGGTCTCACAGATAAATACAAAAAAGGAGTACTGAACTATATTAAAAAAATGTAGAGTGCAAATAGCTATGCTACAGAACACACACTTGGAAAGAAGTCAACATGTGAATTTAATAAATGTTTTCAGGATGGTTATTCAGAAAAGCACTTGTGACAAAGGAAAAGAGGAGTATTTATATTAATTGCAAGAGGAACTCCAATAGTGATAGAAGAGGATAAACAAGATAATGGTAGATCTGTAGTACTAAGGGGCTACTGGCAAGGGAGGAGCATTATGCTGGTATGTATTATATTCCACCTAAAACTGCTGGAAAGGAGCTTAGGAGCTTAAGAAAATTCTGGGAGAAGTAATCACCTTTCACAAGGAATATTACTTATAGGTGGGGACTGGAAGTTGATTTGCAGCCAGTGAAGATTTGCCTGGGGGGCCCAGAAGGGAAAGTATAACAAAGGAGGGTAGAATCTTGAAGAAATTTATGAAAATGTTTGACATGGAAGACATGAATTCAGTACTAGGAGTTCAAAGTGAATTTATATATTATTCCCCAAGACATAAAAACTGGGCTAGGATAGACATAATTTATATTTCACAGGAACATGTGCATTTAATTGAAACTCTTGAAATGCACCAAATTGCTTTTTCAGATTATGTGCCAATAATAACTAAGTAAAAACACAGGGTACTGAAATAAAAATGAGACACAGGCACTTTCCCACCTATCTGTTGAAAAGAGGAATTTAAGGAATGGGTAGTGGAAATTATTCAGGAGCTATAAGAGAAGACAGAAACTAGGGAGTGGGATAAAATTAAAGTGGAGTTGAAATATAAGTTGGGAATAAAAGAAAGAGAGCGATGGTTAAGAAGTAACAGGAATTATTTAGAGGGACTGACAGATGGTAAGATATTGCAGAACAGGGGGAATCTCACTGAACAAGAAGAGGATCAACTGCAGAATGTTAAGCAGAAAATAAGGGATTACCTTAATAATATGCATGAGTTTAGAAAGATTTCTGTTAAGCAACTGTCTTTTGATAACTGTAGAGCACAAAAACTTTTAGCACAATGACTCAGGCAACAGAAAGTAGAAAGGGCTGTCGTCAAGCTTAGGGGCCTTATAACAAGGAAGATAAAATGAGATCCTGTAGAGGTACTGGAAATATTTTGGAAACTCTGTGAAATTTGTATAAAGCAGAGAAATATGGAAATCAAGAAAAGGTTTAAATGGAAATGTTTATGGAAGAATTAAATATGCCAAGGTTAGTGCTAGATGAGGCTCAATTACTAACAGGATAGGAGGAGATAAAGTCGGTGATGTATGACCAATCCACAGGAAAGTCCCCAGGAATAGATGGTACTGCTGTGGATGTTTGGAAGCTAGTTGGGGAAAAAAGTGATAAAGATCTAGAAGGTTTTGTTTAACAGTATTTTAAGAGGACAAGAAGTACCAACATCTTGGAAGAAAGCAGTGGTGGCTGTAATACCTAAAGAAGGTGAAGACCCAACAAATCCAGCTTCATACAGGCCTGTTTCAATCCTAAACCATGAATATAAAGTGTTTATGTCTGTAATGGCTAAAAGAATGCCAAATGTGATGGCAGAATTGATAAATATAGATCAGTGTGTTTTTTTAGAGGGGAGGCAAACATTTGACAACATTAACAGAACATTGATGATCCAGAGAGAAGCAGAATGTAAGAAAATACTGCTGTTGTTTGTGGGTCTTCATGCAGAGAATGCATTTGACAGAGTAAGCTGGGATTTGGGCAATGGAAGCATTTGCATTCCCTGATAAAATTATAAGGTTGATTAGGAGCATATATGAGGGATCAGAGGTGAAAATTAAAGTGGGTGGGTTCCTCTGTATACTTTCTGCTTGAGCAGAGGAACCAGGCAGTGGTGTCCTCTTTCCCCTTTGTTATTTGTATTACATTTAGAACCAAAGGCAACTAAAGTAAGGGACTCAGAAGTTCAAGGGTATAATTGGTATGGTAGTCAAGAAAAGCTGGATCTATTTGCAGATGATATTATTTTATACCTGATAGCACAAAAGCAGTAACTGTAAATTATGTACCCACACACAAATTGGTTCAGCAATATCCATATTTATGGGGAAATGTTAAAATGAAGTACTTAGGAGTATGGATTAAAATGATTCCAGTGTGACAGCTAAGGATATGTGGGAAGAGACTAAACAAAAGATAATAGAAAAAACAAGAAATTGGAAGCTCTGTTACATGGATAGTAAGATAAAAACAGTTAAAATGTTTTTAGTCCTTTCAGTCCTTTTAGTCCTATACCCAGGTTAGGCATATTTTTATCAACCAGAGGAGAAGTTGTGGATAGCAATTAATAAAGATCTGAAGGATTTTATATGGGAGGGGAAGACAGGAATACTCAAGTGGGATGAGCTGATTCTTCCAATAGAACAAGGAAGATTGGGATTACCCGATTTGAAGGGGTATTTCAGAGCTACACAGTTAAGGCTCCTATACATAGCACAAGCAGAAAACTATAATTCAAAGTGAAAAGGGATGATGAAGGGATGATGATGAAACAGGGGGGAAGCTCAAGAAACATGGAGAGACTGGGATTTTGGATGCAGATCTTTAAGGAGAATAACAATAATCATACAGAATATTATATTCATAAAGTAGTGAAAAGTATTCTAAGATCTAAGCCTCCTTAGGAATAGCGAAAGGAGATTCTGCCTATAGGGATGACTTGTAATTAGGGATACAGGCAAGAGGCGGCTGGAATTTACTGGAGAAAACTGGCAAAGGAGCCAAGGTATTGGGGGCAAATAACTATAGAAGAAAAGGTAATAGAATGGGAAGACGCCAAGAATTTATTTGGACTACATGTTAGAGATTGCCTTCCCTATCAAGGATTGATATCAGAGTATAGTTAAAGAGGAAGAAATAGAGGGTCCTAAACGAAAGACCAGCACAGGTAGAGATTTAGTAGACTCTAAAACAGAAGCTGCTGTTAAAAAATGAATAATTAGTATAGCATATAAAATATTGCATGATAACTGTAATAATCAGTCAGAGGATGATAGAAAGTACTGGGAAGGGAGATTGGACAAAGGATGTTAGAAAGGATTGGGAACAGAGATTGGATAAGCAATTCACAATGAAGCGATGTGGGGATATATGTACGTCTTCCAAATATTCAACAAAAATCTAGAAGATTTAGGATTGTTGTGCAAATTGGTATATCTATGGAATTGATATTTCGGAGCTGTAATACAGAATCAAATTGCCTAGACATAGTAAGACCTTGTTGAGTCTAATTATGGCTTCCAAAAAAGCAATTACTAGAAAATGGAAATCAAAGTCTAAACCAACTGTACTAGAAGTAGTGAATATAGTAAAAGAGGTAAAACAATTCGAAGTAGGACCTTTAGAAAAGGGTAGGAACTAATTAATTAGAAAAAAATGGGAATTGTGGGAACAGTGCATACAGGGGAAGAATGAGGTTTAAAAGAAGGCAGGATTTGAATGAGCTTCATAATGTTTGTCTGGCAATGACTGGGTAGATTGTAAGTGATGTATAATGTTTGCAACTTAAGTTACGTTAGTATGGTTTGTGATGTATAATGCTTGCAGCAAAGATTGTCACTATGGTTTGTTTTCATTTATCTGAAAGTATGATTGCCTATGTCATAAGTGATAATTTAATAAAGATGTTTCTTGTTTAAAAAAAATAGCAGACACTGGGGCCAAAGGTGGAGGTGCCTCATTCTACATTAGCAACAAACATGTCTGTGTTGCTTAACCTGGATGATATCATGGAGCTCATCCACTTGCAAGTGACTGCAGATAAGGTCCCTCACCATATCATGGCTAGCTACAGGTCACCATCTATGCCTCTAGAATCTCACAACTCTTATCTAAACTTACTAGAGGCACTCACCCTTCAACTAAACACCCTATTTATGGGTGACTTTAACTGCCCCTGCTATAGATTGGGAGGAGTACACTGCCTCAGTTTCACACAACGCTTGCTGGACTTTGCTGGACTTTATTAACATAAACACCATGGATCAGATACTGTATGCTCCAAATTGAGGATCAAACATACTGGATATAGTAGTCATCAATATGGGAAAATGTTGCACCCCCTCAGCTGCACAACCACCATTGTGTCACATTCTCGGATCACAAAGCTGTCTGAAGTAAAGATCAACCAGAAAATCCAGCTAAACTGTAACAGTTAGGAACTATGTAAAGGCAAACACACTACATCCTACTAAATGACAATTTTCTAGAATTCAAGGCTGCCCTCAACCCCAACAACCAGGCTACCTATGCAGAATTATTCATAGAATAATAGAAGCTGCCATACCTACCAGAAATAACCCCAAAATAAACACTAAAAATATACCCCACAGATGGAATCCTCACCCATACAGGGTACATAATAAAAGAAGAAAACATATGGCCAAAATCAGGAAGAGCAACTCCCTTAAAGACAAGTGCTCTCTTATACAACTAAACAAGCAGCCAGGAGGTCTAATTAAGTCGAACAAGGCCAACTACGAGGACAGAATAACCCCACAGGCTAAGGACAATCAGAAAGGTACCTTCAGCTATGTCCGGAACCTTAGAGGTAACACACAGCAGCAAGCTTAACTGGTTTTGAATGGTTTCACCTTCACCGTTCAGGGTGACACAGCAAATCTACTGGCTGATAAATTCAGCTCCACCAGCTGAAATCCCCTTCAAGATATTTTCCCCATCAACTAGCAGAGACCAGGTGCTGGCAACATTTGCTAAAGACAAGAGCACTGCCTCCATATGTACTGACAACATCCCCAGTTGCCTCCTGAACATTCTATAACATAACCTATCAGGGACACTTGAAGCACTCTTCAACTAAAGCCTTGAAACAGGCTAAATTCCAAGTGAATGGAGGACTACAACAGTCGCCCCCACCTCTGATAAGGGCAGACCATCAAAACACCCATCTGTCTAACAAGCCTGTTATGCAAAACCATAGAATGAATTTGCATGAAAATGATAAACAAGGACATTGGCAACCTACAAACAGGGGACCCATCCTAATTTGACTTTGGCTTGTTAAGGGAATGTCATGCCTAAATTAACCTGATAGATTTCTTTGAGAGGGTCACCAAGGCAATGGATGAGGGTAAAACAGTGCATACTGCGTATCTTAACCTGGCCAAGGCATTTGATACAATACCCTACTCGAGCATTGTTGAAAAGCTCTCTGAGCTAGGTGAAAATCCTTACATTACTTGCTGGATTGCCGGCTGTCTCACAAACAGAACCCAAGAAGTCAGGATCAGTGAGACAACCTCCACCAATAGATCAGTCCAATAAAGTACCCTAGAACTCTGTGCTAGGCCCACTTCTGTTTGGCATCTATTTCTCATACATCAAAGCTAGCATTCAAGGCCTTTGGCTCACCAGACTTGCAGATGACTGTAAACTGGGAGCTATTATAGATTCTCCTTAAGACACTAGTGTCTTGAAAGTGGGTTTAAAACAGACTAATGACTGGTGACAAAGCCATTGCCTAAAACTCAGTGCCGTAAATTGCATTATAATGCCCTTTGGGAAACCATCAACTGAAGTTAATTACTCCAGCGATAAAACACCCTTAAGAGTTGACCCAGTAGTAAGGGATCTGAACGTGTAGAAAGCGATCTGACCTTTGACCAACATGTAGCTAATAAGAAAATTCTTCTGTGTCACCCAACTTGTAGGTAAGGGTATGGCATCCAGGTCCAAGGAAGTTATAGTACCACACAACTCTGCCCTTATTAGATCTATCATTGAATACAGTGCCCCCTTTGGCATATTTGTAACCAGACACTTAGAACAGTTGGAATGCCCACAAAGGTGTCTCACCAGGAGAATTCAGGGCATGAATATCCTATCCTTCACTGATCGCCTAAAGGCACTGACTCTGTATTCAGTCTCCTACAGGCTGCTGAGAAGAGATTTTTGCCTGGCTTACAGGGCTTCTTCAGAACCAGCCTTGATGGATCTGTTGCACATGTGAAAATAGATAGCGCCAAAAACACTAGCTCTAGGGATCTGAATTTCGCTTGTGACATAAACAGATCATGCTGGAGAGACAGATGTGTCCCAAAGGATCCCTGCACTATGGAATAGGCTCTCCATCCATGTAAAACAGAATTCATCCCTAACACTATTCAAACAAAACCTTGACAATTGAATGAGATATTGTAGATTTACCCCCAGTCAATAAGAAAAGTATTATCCTAACACACTCGCATACAAATGCTTAGTTACCACCCTACTAACATACCACCCATATAGATACCTATGACACTCAGTGCAGCTAGGCTTGTATGGGCCCTAGTGGTCATTAGCCTAGTGACAGCCTATGAACCTAAAAAGTATCCCTCCTATTCTCCAAAGAAGCAAGCATAAACATGTGAGTTTGACAGAGTGAGAATTCTGCAGAAGAATATACCTTTTCCCTTAAATGTATCATAAGCCTTTCCATTCTTGTCAAAAGGAGAGGTAATAGTATTAACCAAATGTTTAGCAGACGCTGGGTTCAAAAAAGCAATTAGCTATAAGATTATAAGATATCATAAAGATGTCATAAAATTTCATCATGTTGCTTTCTTGTTTTAAAATTGTATTGTACAGCACTGTATAATATGTGTTTCTTTGGGTCCTAGTCTTATTATCAAAAGTACATTTCATCAAAATGTACATCATCAAACTCACTTTCGCAAAAGTGTATTTTATCGAAAATGCACTTTCCCTGAAAGGTAACTAAGCAAACAGTTGTTTGCATGTAGATTTAGTTGTACATCAACATGTACTGTTGATTGTACAACTAAGCAAACTGTTGCTTAGATCGTGGAACAGTGGGGATAAGGGATTATTCCCCTTTTCCCCACTGTAGTGCGATCTCGGAGTGAGAATATTAAAGTGGCGGGTGGAGGGTGCAGGGGGCTTGCCACCTGCATAAACGTGAGTACTGTTTTATTTTTTTTAGTTTTTTGGCATGTTTATTTTTCTTTTTTTTTTTTTTTTGTGAAAATTATTTTTTGACTTCAGCACTTTCGCAAAAGTGAGTTCGATGTACATTTCGATTAAACGTACTTTTGATGGATCAACATAGATCCGTTTCTTTTACACTTTGTGCAGTTATCGTGGCATTGTATCATTTTCAAGAGGTTAACAAGTGTAATCTTAAACTGTAAATTGTGTTTTCGTACTGGAGCTTTTCTTCCTGTGCTTGTGCTGAAAAGGGGTCTTTTTAGGCCCAGTCACACATTGATATTAAACAAATACCAATAAATAAATTAAAAACAATAAACACCTGCTGAGTCTGATGTGAAATGAGCATAGAGTGATAATCTTTATATAGTATATCTGCTTTCTAGTGGATAGCAGGCTGGGACAAAAAACATCCTCCAAAACAGAAGGAAAAGGAGGAATTGGAGAATGTTCTTGAAATTCTGATTGTAACAAATCACAATACTTCCTGTGGAACATAGAAGCATCACTGTTTTCCCACTGGAAAATCTGTTCGTACCTTGACTTAAGAATGGGGCCCATTCCTGTCATATTATTAGAAATACAAAACACTTAAAGAAATTAAATAGAGAAAATCTATTTCATTATGGAAATAGATAAAGAGAATTCTCCAGAGGGACTGACCAAAGCCACACTCTTCAGAATCGGATTTGTGGAGACAAAACGTAATCATTTAGAGGTTCAGTCTCTTGAACCTCTTCAGAAAATGAAGAATCCCTTTTTCTTTTATCAGAAATAACCATATAGGAGGGGTCAAGAACCTGCACTAAACTCTGTGTTAAGCCCCCAAAATAAGTCCTGTTAAGAGAAATTAAGACAGAAGACATATATGTTTACATTTTTGTTTCTTTTCAACTGAAATTTCTGAGGAAACAGACCCAGTACTGACAACAAAGTCCTCCCTAGGGATAGATGCAACTTTCTGCTTAGACAGACAGGCATTTTTTGCCCCTTCTCCCAAGATGACAAGTGTGTCTCACCCTTGCCTGCAAGGGTTCTCTAGCAGCTGCAGAGGATGTGTCTAACCCCGATCCATGGTGGCTGTGAGACTACACCAGTGGGTTCCAAGGGGAAGATAAGTGGTCTGTGGAGCCAGCTTTGGCCACAGCAGAGTCACTTCACTGTCTGCAACTGAGGCACTTTAGCAGCCCACTGTGGTGGCAAAGGTTATTTAACATTTTTTTTTTTTTTAGTAGCTTGAAAAAGAAAGAACCAAGGAAACCAGTAGGTTGTTCCATGGTTAAGCCAAAAAAAAAAAAGATCCCGATTCCTAGAGAAGCCTGGCAGCAATAGTCAGTAAAACAGGCAAGTTGTGAAAAAGTAACTTTTTCCCTTGTTAATATTTTGTAAAAAAGTACAATTTCAGTCATAAAATGTAGAGTGAAAGTCCCCCTTCCCCACTTCCGGAAAGGAACTTATCTGCCCTGCAATGGACCAGCATTAGTTGACTGTTGATCCTCATAAGCCAGAAGAGGAGCTCTCTCTTCAGCTGTGAAGGACCTGTTGCCCAAACTTGTCTTTTATTCAGCTCATCTTGAGCTGGCTAACTGGGCACATGAAATGTGCCTTTAAGCTTTGGAAGCTGGCTGGCTGGCTGGCTGTTACATCCTTAACAGGATATAACCCATATAGATTAGACTGCTGCAGTGGTGATCCATATGATGAACATCATTGTGTGATGAATGCTGCTTTACAGCAGGAAAAAATAATCTTAAACAGTAGCTGCTGAAAGTGGAAACAAAAATGCTTCTTTGGTCAGCTTTGGTATCATGGATGGATAAAAGCCTTATTAAAGCCCAGTGACTCAGTATTCATTAGCTGCACAGATGACTGACAGAAATGGCAGGAAGGATAGGCGTGTCCGTTCCTGGGTGGGTGGAGTAGAATGAGCTACGTTTTACATAAGTCCCGTGGTGGAGGAGCTTGGATGCAAATACATGTCCTGGGGTAGTTGTTAGATTCATCAAGCCATCGGTGGGTGATAGTGCTCAAGGTGCATATGTGAGAGTGTGTGGTCACATGGGAAAGGTGTTGAGGGCCTCCACAGTAATGTGACTTATGTGTCTGTTCCCAGGCATGGGGGTTGGGCCATTGTAAATTCTGTTGTGGGACACAATACACCATTATGTCTGGTTGAATGCTGACCCCATCAGAACGGCTCTTGGATCAGCACTTAGGAAAGTCTCAGTGTTCAGAGAATGAATAGTTAGGTCATTTCCAGCTTGTGGGAGGGATGTTTGATAGTCAGCAGGAACCAGGTCAGAAATGACAGAGAAAAAAGTATGCTTCCTTTAATTTTCCCTCATGTTCTAATGCCCGCATTATACTTTTCAGAGTTGTAGGTGAGCGTCAGCATGTCCTATCACAGAACAAGGCATTAGTTCATCATAACTTGTACATACATACCTACAGGCAATTTGAAAGAGTTCAAGTTCAACTAAGGCATGTCTTTAGCTTGTGGGAGAAAACCAGACCACCTGGTAAAAGCTAACCAGCACATGCTGACTCCACACACAAGGAAACCCAGCTGAGAACTAATTGCTGTCCCTTTGCACTGCTAACTGCAGCACTTCTGTACTACTTCATTTATTAGTTCAAAAGAAAAATGTATGAATGTGTGTGGAAAGGTAAAAAAATAGCTATGTCAAATGAAATAAAAGTGTACATATCAAGCCTTGTTTTTCTGCTGCTGATGATGATGCACCTTTACTTCATCAGAATGTATAAACCCAGCTGTATCAATCACAACACTGAAAATAATGCAGAATCAGTTATATCTAGGTAGTCTTTAAGTACCTTTAGAGGTTAGTAACTTAGATTCTGCACTGTATTTAAGAGAGTAACATTTTTGAGGACTGAGTGAGGGGAGATGATAACAGATGTAACCACACCTCTCAGCTGTACAGATTTTCGCGTGATATTTTTGACCTGTTGCTTATAAAATTGTGGTTTTCTGGCAAATCATTGCCAAATCATTGAGGGCTGAAGTCAAAAAATAATGGCAGTCGTTTGAGATTCAGACTCCATACCCTTCAGAAAATTCATACTAATGCAAAACCTGTTATTCTGTCAACTCTCTACATTTGTGACAGCAATATTTAAAAATGGTCCCTATTTTAGGGGCTTTGTCCCCCAATTGGTTATGGCTGTGTACAGATTTCTTGCTGTAAGAGGTTGAGAGCTAAGGATGTAACTGTTCATTAAATATGCTACTTATCTGTGGAAATCTCGATGAAAACATTTTCCAGCTCAGAGAGCCAAAAGGGAGATGCAGTCTGCTATGTTTTTCTGAATTAATAACTCAACTAGTAGTATTAATGTCACTTCTGTAACATGTTTCAGGTGCTGATTTGTATTTCCTATAATTTAATTGTACAATTAATCAGAATTAAGTAATTAAATACAACTTCAGCTGTGGCAAAAGTAATGTTTATTTTTTGTCAGATACTTCTTTATTTGAAGGTATTTCATGCATATATCCCTCTTTCCCTATACCTTTGACTGCAGGTTTCAGAATACAGGAAAGGGAATAAAAAAGTTCTGAATAAACTAATTGGGCTTGTCCAAAAAGCCACACAAGGTCGGGCGGATCCTGTTGTAGTCAAGGCAATCTTGGAAGAAGCGTTGTCCTGATTGATTGCTGCACAATGGAAGTAACCTCAGAGAATGCACTGCCTCTGTACAGTTGTGTGTCTGTTCATAAAGTGAACTGATTGGCTATATGAAGATGTCCCCCCTAACCCTCCACACGAGGTGAAACATCCAAGCTCTGCTTTATTAACTAAAAATATAATAGAATGCGAATTACCTTAAAAGGGTATTGATTGATGTATAAAAAACCTGAGCTAAGTTTGTCTTGAGTGTTTTTCCACTTTGCAAGAATAGTCATCTGAAAATGTGTATTTTCTGTGTTGTAGCAGAATGTCTGAACTGTGTACTTGCAGTAATAGCCTTGTGCTAACTGCCTAGACCTTTTGTACAATGAAAGTGCCCTAATGGAAGTGCTTGTGCTTAGCATTGTTCAGCGTGTGTTTATGTGAGCTATAATGCTTGTGAAAGTCTCAAATAAAATCTGGAATAGCTGTGTATTTTTTCTGAGGCAATTTGCACTTTAAATAGGAAAATGAATATGAATTATGTGATATATCCAAATAGTTATTAACACTTGCTGGGAGTTGTACATCATTTGTTCCTGTTTAACTAGCTGGAAAGAATTTCATATTTCAGGCTTTTCTAGACTGTAAAATGTTGTTGTTGTGTCTTTCGGCTTTTCCCGGTTAGGGGTCGCCACAGCAAAACTCCGGTCCGCTAATGATTGGCAGTAGATTTTTGCATGCCGAGTTGCCAGCTCTGACGCACAACCTTCAACGAAGGTACGCTCATTCACACATGTCTCCACACAGAAGACGCTCTAGCTGAGAATCGAACAGGACAACGTCTTAGTGTGAGGCGACAACGCTACTGCAGCACCACCACTAAAATAAAAGTACAAATTCTAACTTCTGATCAGTCATTTTGATAGTTGATCACTTGCTAAAAGCTGTACATTTGCTTGAATAGCAAAAAGTAATTTCATAATTCAGACATTTACTCATTGTAAAATACAACTCGAAATGAACTGTCGTTTGTTAATACATGGCAGAAGCCATATTTTTTTCTACTTTACTAACCAAAAAGTGCTTTTATAACGCAAGCTTTTATTTCATGTAAAACAATGTTACACATGATAAATTAAACTTCATGCTAGATTTATTTTGTGGTTGACTGACTTTTGATGCACTAAATACACTACTCTAATTTAACACCCGTCATTTATATTCATGGCATTGTGGCTGAGGGAGTACTTTGTGGATGTAAATGTGTGGTAGTCAGTAGGGCCAGAACGTGCTTCTTGGGGATGTTTTCACCAGTCTCAAAAAAGCATCTTTTTCTATTTCCCACCCATCCATTCTCCATGAACTCTATTTAAAAAAAAACTACACTAACCAAAACTGCATGACCTGGTTTTCTAACTATTTCAGTGAACAAAATACAGCTGTGTGAGACACCTTATCAGTATATATTTAAACAGTAAACTTTGTTTGGGTGTGTGTAATGTTAGTTTGATCAAAGCAGACCCCCTTTTGAATAAGGAGATCAGAGGTGAAAGGGAAAGGGGAAACCTGAAAAAAACTACAAGTGCCTGCTGCATCTTATTCCTTATGAAACTGTAGAAAACAGGCTAGCCCCTCCAAAAGGCATAGTTTCATAGGTATATAATATGCTAATGATCACCAGGACCTTTATAAGCCTTGCCACATAACCATCCCAATTGCATCCCCTGGTAAGATATGCATCTTAATTGGGGGGAGGTATGTTTGTTAGGATGAGTATGTTAGGAGGCAGCTAAAAAATAATGGGGGGTGGGGTATGTTAGGGAATGTTTACAGTCAACCTCTGTCCATAAGAGATAAGGAGGACAGCCTGAGGATGAATTTGTGATTTCCCATCAAATGGCCAAAGATACATAGGGTTAGGGATGGACTGTTCTTCACATGGATGGGGAGCCTATTCTTGAGCACAGTGTTCCTTTGAGTCACATTTCTGTCTCACCAGCATGTTCTATTTATGCTGCAAGCAAAGTTCAAATCCCTGGATCTAGTGCTTCTAGTGCTGCTTGCTTTGTAGATGTGCAAAAGCTCCATCAGGGCTGGAAGCAAAGATGCTTTATATGCTAAGCACAGATAGCCTCTCAACAACCTGTAGTAGTCCAGATATAGAGACAGGGCTGTAAGGCAGTCTGTCCAGGACAGTGTCTTAATATCCTGGATTCTGTTGATGAGGAACCTCTGTGGGCTTTCCAGCTGTTGCATATGCCTAATCAGGTGCATGCTGAAGGGGGCATTGTTCTTGGTGATAGGTCTGATAAGGGATGAGTAGAGTAGCACTATAAGTTCCCTGGACTTGGATGTCATACCCTTACATGTTATGTTGTCCTATCTCGCCATAATTCTTGCAGGTTGGGTTCAGAGCCATTCATAGCTCTGACTTGGCCGAATACTAAAGCCCAAGAGCTTCCACTAGCTTGAGGCTAACCCCCTTCCCATGGTCCTCTGGGCTACAACCCCAGATCTCATTTGCCGCTTAAGCTATCGAGAAGTGTTCCTGCTGGCTCATTGGCTAAGCATAGGTTTTTGTTTAGAACTGGACTGTCTAAAGTATCTCTCTTGCTACCTTTCTTCCAGATAGTTTTTGTATTTTTTGTGCATCAGGTGTTTATAGTGTTTAGTTTTTCCCTTCCCAACTACAAGTGAGAGTTCCGTTTAACTTGGAGGGCTCTCATGGCCCGTTTAAGTTAGAGGGCCACTTCCCCTTAGGTTTAAAATCCATTTTTAGTTAGAGGATTCTTATACCTTCCCCTTCTTTCTTGCTGCTTCACCTCCTTTAAAAAAAAAAAAAAAAAAGGCATATTTATATTTGTATCAGTATCCTTTTTTGTCTGTGATTCTTAGTGGTATTTTCTTTTCCCATATATAACCTTTATCTTAAAGTTAGTGAGTCAGTTAACTTGTTTGGCTGTAGTGTTAGACAGCATGTCTAAAGATAAGGAGGAGGAACCCAGGGAGCATAAGCAGTCAGGGTTCAAGAAGTGCGATAAATGCACTCAAAATATGTCTCTCATGGATTGACACACAAGTTGTGTTTACTGCCTTGGTGCCATCCATTTACAGGACCCCTGCACCATTTATCACGCTTTCAGTAGCAGGGTGCTCCATGAACGAAGGAATAAGTTAATGGCAAGGGGATTATTGAAAGGGTCCTTTCAGGAAGCTTTAGATACCCAGAGCTACAAATCTTCCTCCCCTTCTTTATCCCACACTAAATCACCGAAAAGATTGGCCTCTACAGCTCCAGTTTTGAAGCCATCTAAGAAATTGGTTTTATCGGAACCGAGGGCTCTCTATTCTGACAAGTCTGGAACTAAAGAATCCTCTTCAACTCCTAGAGTGTCCATGGAGCAGATAGAGACATCAAGGAGTCGATCTCCTTTATTGGAGCCAATATCTCCAACACTGAGATCTCCTATATTACAGAGAGGCAGATCTCATTCCTTGTCCATCCGTTCTTCCAGGAGTTTATCTGATGATGTGGAGCAGATGGTGAAGAGATTGCTCCGAACACTGACCCTGGCTAAAATGTTGTCTCCGGCTCTGAAGGAATCGGAGTCACACCCTTTGGCACCTGCTGTTTCGATTCCTCCTCCAATCACCTTGGAGGCTTTGGAGCCAGAGAGGTTGGATCCGATAGTAGCAGAACCATCGGCACCAATACCACCTTTAGAATCTTCGGTTCCTACTTCGACTCTGATGTCTTCGACTCCATCTGATGTTGAGGAATCTAGGAGCCCACGCTGGACTGGTCGGGTCCGGTGAGGAGAGTCGGCGCGGACAGTTGTCCGATCCAACTCTACCACTTGGTGTCTCAGCTAAGTTGAGCTTGGCTCCTACCTCAGTTTCAGAGCCACCAGCTCTGCGTCAGAGTTGACCTTCTGTCTCTTCGGAATGGAGAGTCTGTTCCGAGCGGGGCAGGGAGGCTTTCAAACTGATGGAAAAGGTGCTGTTGCCCCAGACAGCCCTGCTGTCAGAGCTAGCATCTCATCCCTTTCAGGTGCCAATGTCGATCTCTTCACCACCGCCCCCTCCCAAGCGTAGAGACCCAGAGTCTCAGGAGGCCCCTACAGGTGGCGTTGTCTCTTCAAAAACTTCTCCAGAGTACTCCTCCTCTGAAGTCCCTATGAAGAGACTGTGCAAGAGGAAGCACAGAGACTCCCCTGAGTCTGTCACTTCTGATACAGATTTGGATGACTCTGAGGGGTCCCCACACTCTCCCTCTGAGGATGTCTCTTTCTCTGACATCCTTGAGATCCTGAAACAGAGGTGTGGCTGGAAGTCCACCAATCCTTCAGAAGACGAGTCTGTATACCTGGAGGCTTTTGCATCTCGCCCTTCCACCTCCTGGGTGACTCCCCCATTTGACCAACTATTGGGTGTCATTTCTTGTAAGGCCTGGACATCACCTGATACAGTGGAGTCTGTTCCGAGGAGGCCTAACAAATTTATTACTGCCCCTCAGAAAAGGAATTCCTCACAAAGGGTGTCCCTGTAGATGGGATGGTGGTGGCGGCGGCTACTAAGAAGGAGCTATCGGAGACCTCTTCATCTGTCCATCCCCCGAACAAGGAGTCTAGGACCATGGACAGGTATGGAAAGCACACCTTTTCTTCTGCGGCCTTCACCTTAGGGTCACTGAATTACCTTACCCATTTTACGAGACTTCAGAGGGATCTCCTGAAAGAACTTGGAGATACTCTTCAGGGTGCTGTGGCTCCGGGGTCTGCGGACAAAGTATCCTCACAGATGTCCACCCTCAATTCCTTAGTTAACTCCTCCATGAGACTCAGTTCATATACAGCTGATGGGGTGAGTAGAGCAGCAGTGACACGAATTTCCCTGAGGGGGTATTCCTGGATGCGCCTTTGCAACTTTGCCAAGCCCTTTAAATCTTCCTTCATCTTTGATGGTTCATCCCTTTTTGGACCAAAGGTGAAAGAAACTTTGACCAGGTGCAAACAGGATGGGAAGACCTTATCTACCATTGGAGTCCATTTTTCTGCCTCATGTAGACCTTATCCCAAAGGTCAAAAGGGCAGAAAGATGTGGTTCCACAAGTCCCAAAAAGGCTTCTCTGACACACGTGATGACTCATCCCCCAGGGGCAGAGGGGGAAGTTATAATGGAAGATGCCTACCTCGCGCCGGGGGGGGTCTGCAAAATCAGGGCGACAGAGATACGTTGTCTGACAGGCCCTTCCAACGCTCCTGAAAGGAGGCCTGTCTGCTCTTTTCTGGAGGCAGTCAGGGGTCGATTGTCACTGTACCCAAACGTCTGGCAAGAAATCTCCCAAGACAAATGGGTACAAACAATTATTTCGGCTATTACATACCATTTTCCATCCCCCCCCAGTAAACAAGTCCTTACCAGACATTCCACCGGGATAAAAGGACTTTGTGACACAAGAGATACTCTCGTTACTAGAAAAAAAAAGTCATCCAAGAGGTCCCCGCAGACCAAATGGGATGTGGAACTTACTCAAGATTCTTTTTAGTTCCAAAAAAGACAGGGGTCTGGAGATCCATTTTAGATATCATTAAACTAAACAAAGCAGTTTTAGAAGTCAAAGTTTCAGATGGCAAATCTGCAGTCAATATTCCCATGTATCGGGAAAGACAATTGGATGTGCTCAATAGATCTCCAGGATGTGTACTACCACATAAAGATGTACAGGTGATCCAGGAGACACTTGCACTTTCGGCTGGGAGCTAGTCATTACCAATTTTGAGCCCTGCCCTTTGGTCTCACTACAGCCCCCAGAGTGTTCACCAAATGCATGGCAGTGGTAACGGCTCACTTGAGACGTCAGGGATTCCGTGTTTCCATATCTAGATGACTGGCTCCTATCCATCACCACCAAGCATCTACTACTATGAGCGAGAGACAAAACAATGTCACTTTGCACCAGACTAGGCATCACAGTAAACTTAAAAAAAATCTGTCTTGTCACCATCTCAGCATATTACCTTCTTAGGTGCAGAACTGGATTCAAGAAATATGATGGCAAAACTTACCCCAGACAGAATACAGTTCCTTCATCAGCAAATCAAGATATTGATGTCAAAAAAGAAAGTTCAGGCCAGATATGTGCTGCAGGTTTTGGGTACCATGGCAGCAGCTATTCTTTTAGTTCCCCTAGCACGACTTCACATGAGGGTTCTGCAGCGGGTTGCTATTTGCTCAATGGTCAATGCAGGATCTTTCTCTTTCACGTCAGATTATTATCATGGATTCTTGCAGAAAAGATCTCCTTCAGTGGCTGCAGATGTACCAGTTGTGTCAGAGATGACCCCTTGTCCTTCCTTAACCCAATGCAGTACTGATCACAGACGCTTCCCAGATCGGGTGGGGGGGCATTATCTGGGGATGACAGTCCAAGGCCTGTGGCAAGAATATGAAAGCCACTTGTACATCAACGTTTTGGAGATGAGAGCGGTGCTCTATGCGTTGCACGCATTTCAGGTCTCTCTACTAAGAGGGACGGTTGCAGTTCAGACAGACAACATGTCAGTAATGTGATACATAAACAAGCAGGGAGGAACCAGATCCTACCCACTATGTCGGGAGGCACAATGAGTTTGGCAATGAGCGATTGCTTCTCAATGCTTTCTGATAGCAATGCACATCCTGGGGAAATCCATCGTGATAGTGGACAAACTCAGCAGAGTTATTCTGTTGCCTCATGAGTGGTCCCTGAAAACAGAGATTGTGGAAGAGATTTTCCAGAAATGGGGCTAGCCTTGCTGCAACCTTTTTGCCACTGCCTTGAATGCCAAATGCAGCTACTACTTTGCCCTCATTCCTCCTCTGGGGAAGTCACCAAGGGATGCACTGGTTTATGATTGGCCCCTGGGACTACTCTATATCTTTCCCCCATTCCTCTTAATTCCCAAAGTACTTCAGAAAGCCAGCATGTTGAAAAGCAAGATGATTCTCGTTACACCTTACTGGCCTCGACAAGTTTGGTTCCTCTTTCTCTAGACCCATTTGCTGGAGGAACCATGGATTCTGGTCCCAGTTCCAGACCTTTTGACCCACTCATCAGGTGCATTCCAACCATCCATACAAACCCTCAAGCCGACAGCTTGGCTACTTCAATTCCATGCTTAGCCAGGTGTTAATCTTTCTCCTGCAGTGAGTCATATTCTTACTTCTTCCCATAAACTGTCCACAAGGAGACTGTATGCCAGTAATTGGAAAAGATTTTCATGCTGAGGCTGCAGGACAGAACATAGAACCTTTTACAGCTCCTGTTACCGCTATCCTGGAATTTCTCTCCAAACTCTTTGATGAAGGAGCAGCAGCAGTGACACTCAGAGTTCAATTGGCAGACATTTCTCATTTCCATACTGGGGAAATGGGAGCTCTCATTATGTCTCATAGGTTATGTAAAGCTTTCCATAAAGGCACTTTTTTACTCAGACCCCCGATCAAAGAGCCCCCAACCCATTGGGATCTAATTCTTGTGCTAAACTCATTGATGTTATGTGGTCCTATCTCGCCTACATTCTTACCCGTGGATTCGGAGCCGAATATCAGCTCCGACTCGGATGACTGTACTAGCTCAAAGTCTCTCATTGGCTGGGCTAAGAGGGTATCCTATGGTGCACTGCTCCATATCCCCAGAGCTCGTTTGCCGCTTGTGTAGCTTGGACGTGGTCTCGCTTGGCTGTGGCTAAGTACCTTCTTTTTGCTATTTCTCTTTGAGAAATTTGTTAGTTCATACCCAAAAGCTATTTTAATAGCTATTCTTGTTGCTGATCTCTAGATTTGTGTGTGTTTTCAGTGCTTGAGTGTGATAGTTGTTTTTTGGTATCCCTAACTGTTCCAGCAGGCTAGGCCCATTTTAGTTAGAGGACCTAGTCCTCCCCTCTGTTGTTGGATAAACCTTTTTGGTGTCATTGTGTTCTTTCTGTGTAATCCCTAGAAGAACCGTTTCTGTTAGAGGTTCTTAGCATGTGTCTAGTACTGTTTTTTCTGGTGTTTCTAAATTATATGTTTTTTCCCACCTTTTTTGTAAGTACGTCTAAGTGTTTCACTAGCGTTAATTATAAAATGTCATAGGATCAGAAGGAACATAAGCCTTCTGGTTTTAAAAAATGTTCCAAATATGGATATAAAATGTCCATCACGGATGGACACTCTGTGTGTGTCTACTGTCTTGGAGCCATCCATTTACAGGAGTCGTGTAGCTTTTGCCATGCGTTCAGTCCTAGGGTGCTCCAAGAGAGGAAAAATAAATTGATATTAAAGGGACTGCTGAAACAGGCTTTTGAGGAAGCTA
The DNA here is from genome assembly GCF_019279795.1 of Protopterus annectens. NCBI lineage: Eukaryota > Metazoa > Chordata > Ceratodontiformes > Protopteridae > Protopterus > Protopterus annectens. The sequence continues at coordinate 80,087,545 of NC_056729.1, read as the reverse complement.
TAGACTCTGCTTCTAGTACTCAGTCAAAATCTAAAGCTTCCAAGTCTAAGAAAAGGTCTCCGGCTCCATCTGCCACTTCGGAGCCTCCGGAGAAGATTACTGTTTTGGACTCTGCCTCCTCGGCTCCACTGTCCTCGAGGCCGCAGGAGGTATCAGTGTTAACCGAATCGGTGTAGGCTCCTATTATTCTTGAACCCATTCGGAGCCGGTCGCCCAGTGTGAGGCATGGTTCACCAGACAAGAGATCCCAATCTCCATCACTCTCCTCCAAATCCTCCAGGCTTTCTGATTTGGATGTTGATAGGGTAGTGCAGAGGCTCCTGCAGTCGTCGGTGCTGGCCAAATTGTTCTCAGCTCCGACCCAGTTCCTATGACCGTTTTAATGATTCCTCCTCCGAGCACATCCTTGTCATCGGAGCCGGTATGATCCGCTCTGACTGATGTTCCTGTGCTGGCTGCGATATCCCCTCTGGGTCTATCAGTGCCGACCTCGGCTCTGACCATGTCGGTTCCGTCCACAGGGTTCGGGACTCTGGTCTCTTCGGTCGGGCCCGAGGGGGATACTTCGGGACAGGTTCTGAGTCTCCCACTCAGTGCATTGGCTCGAGGGACCCCAGTCCCGGTCGTGGCCTCAGAGGCCAGTCAGTCCTCGGACTCGGGGGGACCTGCCTTTGAGGCCATGCGGAGCGCGCTGGCCAGATGGTCAGCTACATCACCCGGGTCGGTCATTCCATCCCCCACCACCCCGGCGAGAGCTTCTGACACTCACCTATCCATGGACAGTAGAGCACGAGGTCCTAAGGATACCCCCACGAGCGGTCCCCAACTTTCTGAGGGTCTCCCAGAGTCCAGGCCTGAGGAGCCTCCTAGAAAGAAATTGTGCAAGAGGAAGCACATAGACTCCCAGGATGAGTCTCTCACCTCCAATACTGACCTCGAGGAATCGGAAGGGCCCCCCAAGTCTTCCTCTGATGATATTTCCTTCTCCGATATCCTGGAGATACTGAAACAAAGAGGGGACTGGCCTTCCAAAACTCCTTCCGAGGAGGAGTCAGTATTCCTTAAGGCTTTTGGCACTCAACCCTCCGCCTCCTGGGTGTCTTCACCCTTCGACAAACTTCTTGACCTCATTTGTCGAAGAGTGTGGGAAAACCCTGATTCTGTGGGGCCCATGCCCAGGCGTCCTAACCAATTCCTGTCCGCACCCCAGGGAAAAGAGTTTCTGTCAAAAGGAGTCCCTGTAGATGCCATGGTGGTGGCGGCAGCCACCCAGAAGGAAGTTGCAGAGTCTTCCTCATCGGTCCATCCTCCTAACAAGGAGTGTAGGACCATGGACCTGTACGGGAAGCATACCCTATCTTCAGCAACCTTCACTTTACAGTCGCTGAATTATTTCTCTCACTTCACTCGGCTCCAGAGAGATCTCCTCAAAGAGTTGCGAGATACTCTTGTGGGTAACATACCTGAGGCGGTGGCTCAGACGGTTAACGCACAGGTTTCTACCCTCAACTCCATTGCTAACTTGTCCATGCGGCTCATTTCGTATGCAGCCAAGGGAGCAAGTAGGGCAGCAAGCTCAGGGGTCGCCCTTAGAAGGCAAGCCTGGCTGCGCCTGTGTCACTTCGCAGAGGCCTTCAAGTCTTCCTTCACTGACGCCCCATTTGACGGTTCCTCCTCCTTTGGGACCAAAGTGAAAGACACCCTCACCAGGTGCGAGCAAGAGGGAAAGACCCTGTCTGCTGTAGGGGTCCATTTTTCCCTTCCTTCTAGGCCTTATCCCAAGGCCCAGCGGGGGGGGGAGATGTGGTTCAAGAAATCACAGAGGTTTTTTCCTGCTGCACAAGGTGAACCCCCCTCCAGAGGCAGGGGAAGGGGGGTTACTCAGGGAGACGTTGTCCCAGAGGCAGAGGGGGCCCCCGCAATTCCGGAGACCGCGACTCCTTCCGTGGCTCTCCATACTCTCTTTCCTGAGGGTGTGCCCGGCTGCACTTATCTGGAGCCAGTCAGGGTCGAATTTCCTTATATCCAGAAGCCTGGGAGAGCATTACCCAGGACCGATGGATATTAAGGATAATTTCTGGAGGTTACCTCATCTCATTCTCTTCAGTACCCCCGCCAATAAGGAGAATCCCAGATGTTCCACCCAGTCAAAGGGATCAAGCAGCCTCAGAGGTCTCTCAGCTGGAGGCATCCAACGAGTCCCCTTAGACCAAATCGGATTAGGGACTTACTCAAGATTCTTTTTGGTGCCGAAAAGAACAGGGGACCTGAGACCCATATTAGATCTCAGTCAACTCAACAATTACGTACACAAGTCCAAGTTCTGTATGGTCACACTACAATCTATTTTCCCATTGTTGGGAGAAGAAGTATGGATGTGCTCCATCGATCTCAAGGATGCTTACTACCATGTCAAAATGGACAGAGCATCCAGTAGTCACCTACGCTTCCGGCTGGGAGCCAGTCACTTCCAGTTTCGAGCCCTGCCCTTTGGTCTCACCACAGCCCCCAGGGTGTTCACCAAATGTATGGCAGTGGTGACGGCTCACTTGAGACGTCAGGGATTCCAGGTGTTTCCGTACCTGGACGACTGGCTCCTTACCGCCCCCACCAGGCATCAACTAGTTCAGACCAGGGACGCTGCCATCAGTCTATGTCACCAATTGGGCATAACAATAAACTAGGAAAAATCTGCCTTATTGCCCTCACAGCATGTCACCTTTATAGGAGCAGAGATGGACACCATTCGAATGCGAGCATTCTTACCACAAGAAAGGATCACAGTATTGCAACAACAAATACACATGCTGATGCCCCTGAGAAAAGCGAAAGCAAGACTGGTTCTACAACTCCTAGGAACCATGGCAGCAACTATCATGTTGGTCCCTCTAGCGAGATTACACGAGACTTCTTCAATGGCTCCTCTTTGTCCAATGGTCTCTCCAAAGACTCCCACTATCTCATCCCATCCCATCTTACTCACAGGCAGGTGCAAGCAGAACCTCTGTTGGTGGCTGTGCACCAACATTTTGAACGGGGGAAAGCCCTTCATTCCTCCCATCCCTGTTGCCACAGTGACCACGGACGCCTCCCAGATGGGGTGGGGGAGGCATTATCTCGGCAGGACAGTCCAAGGCACGTGGCAAGAACACGAGATACATTTGCATATAAATGTCCTGGAGATGAGAGCAGTGCTTCTTGCATTGCAGAAACTTCAGGAAGTTCTTCCTCTAGGGACTACTGCGATACACTCAGACAACAAGTCAGTAGTGTGGTATCTCAACAAGCAAGGGGGAACCCGGTATTACCCCCTATGCAGAGAGGCTTATGCGAGTGTGGCATTGGGCAGTAGCTTCCCAACTGTTTCTGGTGGCAACGCACATTCCGGGGAAGTCCAATGTAATAGCGGACAGGCTAAGCAGAGCAATACTTATGCCTTACGAGTGGTCCCTGAATCGCCTGGTTACAGAGCGAATCTTCAGCAGATGGGGTCAGCCTTGCTGTGACCTTTTTGCCAGCCCCCACAATGCGAAATGTAGCAACTACTTCATGCTGATCCCCCCACAGGGGGATACACCCAGGGACGCTCTGGTCCACAATTGGCCTTCCGGTCTGCTTTTATGCTTTCCCTCCGTTTCCCCTTCTCTCAAGGGTGATTCAGAAAGCGCAATCCTTGGGAAGCAGAATGATTCTGATTGCCCCACACTGGCCTCATCAAGTATGGTTCCCATTTCTTCACCCATTCATTGTGGACACTCCTTGGATTCTGGACCTTCTACCAGATTTACTGACACACGTGTCGGGACAGTTAAACCCCTCTCTGAGGACAGTCCAGTTGACAGCCTGGCTACTCCACTTCCACCGCTAGTCAGACGTCATAATTTTTCACCAGAAGTGGTCCATATATTATCGTCCTCTCATAAACCATCCACTAGAAAAGGTTCTGTATCTGGGCTCATACTAGAGTCATTGATCCTTACACAGCTCCAATAGATTCAGTTCTGGAGTTCTTGTCTATGCTGTTCTATCAGGGGTCTGCATCAGCCACCATCAAAGTTCAGCTGGCAGTGATATCTAATTTCCATGTAGCGAATGAACCTAGTCTTATGGCACATAGACTATGCAAAGCATTCCTTAAAGGTACCCTGTTGCTTCGTCCCCCAGTGTCCGAACCTGTCATGCCCTGGGATCTCAATTTTGTTCTTCAAGCCCTTACTCTACCACCATTTGAGCCTGCAGCTACCTGTGAATTAAAATTCTTGACATGGAAAACAGCATTCTTAACAGCAGTTGCTTCAGCAAGGTGGGTCTCGGAAATTCAAGCCCTTTCCATCAAACCCCCACATTTGATCTTCCATAAAGTTAGGGTCTCTCTTAGACCAAACCCCTCGTTCCTTCCTAAAGTGGCTTCTGTGTCTAACATGAATCAGTCCATTGAACTGCCGGTGTTCTTCCCCCACTTTTCTAACAAGGCAGAATTTAGATTTCACCAATTGGATGTACATAGACACTTATGCTTCTGTCTACACTGGACAAAAGATATCCGGAAATCTGACCAACTCTTTGTCTCCTTTTCGGAAAATCGATTGGGTTCTCCGGTATCCAAGGTCATGTTGTCTAGATGGATTGCCAGTTGTATCTCTTTCATCTATCAGGCAGGAGGTAACAATTTGCCATTTCCAGTCAAGGTACATTCTACGCGGGCTGTTTCTACATCCACAGCCTATCAAGCTAGATTGTCAATGGATGATATATGTGCTGCAGCTACTTGGGCTTCTCCTCACACCTTTGTTTCTCATTACAAATTGGACGTGGTCTCCAGGGGCAGATCTTCTTTTGGCTCCACAGTTCTCAGGAGTATTTTCCGATGAGCCACCCAGGATGTAGGTGCTAGGGACGCTGTCCCACAGGTAAGAATGTAGGCGAGATAGGACCACATAACATCAAGACATTATGTACTCACCATAACGTTCGATGTATGTGGTCCATCTCGCCTCACATTCTTACTTACCCTCCCACCTTCCCCCTGCCTGGAGGATTTGGAGCTTAGGTTGTCACCTGCAGAGTCCCTTTGATTAGTTATTGTTTATATGGATGTGAGGTGTGCATGAAGTACATATGTTGTTTCGCAGCAGACTAGATCTGGGGATATGGAGCAGTGCACCATGGGATACCTTCTTAGCCCAGCCAATGAGAGACTTTGAGCTAGTAAAATTGGCTGAGTCGGAGCCGATATTCAGCTCCGAATGCACGGGTAAGAATATGAGGCGAGATGGACCACATACATCGAACGTTATGGTGAGCACATAACTTCTTGATTTCATCCCCCTTTGAACCCGTATCATCTTGTGATTTGAAGTTTTTGTCGTGGAAGACTCTCGTTTAGTAGCCATAACCTCTGCCAGATGGGTATCGGAATTACAAGCGCTCTGTATTCGTTTCCCTTATATCATTTTCCACAAAGATAGGATATCCATCGTTCCTTCCAAAAGTCTGTTCAGAGAATAATATAAACCAATCCATTGAATTGTCTGTGTTTTTTCCAGATTACAGTGACAAGACAGAATATAGATTGCACCTGTTGGATGTACATAGGCAGCTACGCTTTTACTTGCATAGAACAAAAGGCCTCAGGAAATCTGACCAGCTTTTTGTGTCCTTTTCTGAAAAAAAGAAAGGGTTACCAGTTTCCAAAATAACCTTGTGAAAATGGCTGACTAATTTCTTTCTGTTACGGTAATGATAATAAACAACTGCCTAGGAAGATAAAGGGACATTCCACAAGAGTAGTCTCTACATCCTTGGCCTTTCAGGCCAAACTTCCTATAGACTCTGTTTGTGCAGCTGCCACATGGGTGAGACCTCATACCTTTATCACTCATTACAAATTAGATGTGGCCACCCGGAACAGGTCTTCCTTTGGATCCACTGTATTAAAGAGTATTTACTCCTGAGCCACCCGGGGATTAAGGTGCTAGGGACGCTGTCCCAACCTGCAAGAATTACAGTGAGATAGGACAACCTAACGTTAAGAAGTTATGTACTTACCATAACGTTCTATGTTTGTTGTCCATTTCGCTTACATTCTTGCATCCCACCCTCCTACCCCCATCCTGCATTTCTGGAAGAACGGGTGGACAAGTCTATTCTTATGTGCATAGTTATGATGATTTGGAGTCTCTGGGTTTTTTTGTCTCATACCAAACATCTCTACTTGGATATAATTTATTTTCTGCTCTATTTTTTGGGATAGTCTAATCTTTCGCTTGCAAACAAGATCTGGGGATGTAGCCCAGAGCATCACAGGAAGGGGTTTAGCCTTGAGTTAGTGGAAGCTCTCGAGCTTTAGTATTCGGCTCTGAACCCAACCTGCAAGAATGCAAGCGAGATGGACAACAAACATAGAATGTTATGGTAAGTACATAACTTCTTCTTATACACTGGGCAACGTAGAATGAATTTCTTGCTACCTTAGCCACTTGTTGATCAAAGGCTAGATTACTGTCTACAAATGTTCCCAGATCTTAACTACCGGGTCAACTATTATTTATTTATTTATTTATTTTTATTACAGTTTGATGACCGGGATAGTCCACTGGGTCTGGAAGAGCCCGTTTTCAGTGGAGGCCCAGGGGGAAAAGCTCCACAGGATATAGACAATTTTTACAATAGTTATACAAAAGTAAATAAAGTAGTAGAACTGTGAAAAATACAGAGATAATACACAATTTTGTTAAAAAAAGACATAACATTTCTAATCCTAGGTAATGATTTACAAAAGTGAGATTCATGTAGTCTAAACATATTAAAAGTACAGGCATTTCAGATGGAAAAAATATGTAAATAAAACATTTCTGTACAGAAAAAAAAGCTTTTTTTGGGAAGTTAGAAATATGAGGAGAGGACAGAGTGAAGAAGTTGAGGTGGGAGAGCTAAAAGGTGGTATATAATGGAGAAAGGGAGTGAGTTGGGGAAGTTTATAAGGTATAGGGTAGGAGAAGAAGTAGAGGCAAAGGGTAAGAGATGAGAGTGATAGAAGGTTGAGGTATATAGTGCATGGGAGATGGTGTTAGAGTTTATGTGGTAGGGGCACAGGAACATTCCTACTTTGAAAGGAGGTGAGATTAGAGAAGAGTTTTGAAGTTTGAGTGGCTCTGAGTATTTCAAAGGGTGGTAAGGAAAGAATTCCAGAGTTTAGCTAGGGAGCAGGATAGTAGTAGGTGGCCAGGTGGTCGACGAGGCTTATATATGTTTAGAAGATTGTGGTTTTCTGATATTAGAGAGCAGTTGGGAATGTAGGGGGTTAAAGAGGTGGACAGAGAAGGACAACTAGAAGGTTTGAAGGAGCTTGTGAGTAGTAGTACATCTAAGGAGTTTGAGGTAGTTAGGAAGTTCATGTCATTTCAGGGAGTAGAGAGGGAGACAGTGATCTGATGAGTTTCTGGAGTTGGTGGCAAATTTAGAGATTTTATTGTAACAGCCTTCCAACTTGGCCTGTATGCCTAGCTGAAGATTAGTGAATAAGGGGGCACCATATATGAAAGAGGGAAGACGATAAGTAGGAGTAAGGATGTGTCTGGTGGAAGGGGTAAGGTAGTGATTGTGTCCATACAGGAGACCTAGTTTTTGGTGAGTTTATTTGATATTAGTTTGGATATGGATGTCAAAGTTTAAATTTTCATCAATTATGACACCAAGCAGTTTGGTATGTGATACTATTTCTATGGGGCTATTATTCTGAGCAGTCAGAAGAATATGGAGTAATTTGCCTTAGTAGATATTTTCCCAAAAGACACTGTAATGCATTTCTTTGCACTGAGTTTTAATCCGTGGCTTTTGCACCAGTCATTTGTCTGTGTTAGACCCTCTTGCAGGATGTTAGTGTGATAGCTCCCAATTTGCAGTTGTGCGTGAACTTGATGGACCACGTGACATTAGCCTTGACCTCCAAGAAGTAGATGAATGGGCCCAGCATGGAACCCTGTGGTTCTCCACTGGTGACATCCTCTTTGTGGAGCTTGTCTCACCAGTCTGAATTAATAGGCCCTGTGAGCCAGCTGGCAATCCAGCAAGTTGTGTAGGGATTTATGCCTAGTTCAGTGAGTTTGTCCACAATATCTGACTGGTTATTGTGTCGAATGCCATAGCTAGGTCTAGATAGGCTGTATGCAGCATTTTCCTTTCATCCTTAGCCTTGATTACCTTTCAAAGAAGTCTACTAGATTAAGTAAGTATGACCTTCCTTTGACAAAAAAACAGACTGGGATGGGTCCAGTGTCTATCGGTTACCACTGTCTTTGTTGATCATTTCCATGACAATTTATTCCATGGCTTTACATATTAGACTAGTCCGGGACTAATGGTCCTGTAGTTTCTGAGGTCATTTGATTGTCCACCCATGTGAAGAGGGATGACCATTGCTGCCCCCCTAGCCTGCTTTGAAGCTGTAGTTGAAAAGTACTCAAGTGGTCCTAATAGGTCATGTTTCAGGTCATTTAGGAGACAAACTGGGATTTTGTCAGGCCCCATTGAGTCTGTGTTTTTAGCCTTAGTAGCACCACAATGATTTGCTCCCTCCTGAAAGATGGGGGGGTTATGTTGGTAGGGATTTCACAAGGGGTGGCAGTAGGATTGGGGGGTAAAGTTTGAGCTGAATTTGTCAGCCAACAGATTCACTATGTCAGTCTGCTCAGTGAAAGTGGTACCATTTACTACCATTTCAGCGCACTGTTGCATGTTACCTTTGAGGTTTCAGATGTAGCTGTAGAAGGCCTTGTGGTTGTCTTTAGCCTGAGAAGCTGTCTTGGCCTTTTAATTGGCTTTGTTGGATTTAATTAGTCCTCTTAGTTTCCTGCTTAGTTGTATTAGTGACCTCTTGTCAATATGAGTGTTGCTCTTTCCGTTTTTGCCATGACTTTTTTTTTCTTTTTGCTATACACCCTGTTAAGGTTAGGATTCCACCAGTGTGGTTTGCTTTGGGCATGCTTTACATCAGCCTCTATGCAGCCATTTACATGGTTGTACAGTGTTTCTGTAAACAAGTCTGCATAGGCAGTTGTGAACTCTGGGATGAGCGGGGCATTGAATTTTGACAAACTGTGACATAATACGGTTTGCTTTACAATAGTTTCTAACTGTAACAGGCTTTGCTGGGTTTTCCAAGTTGATTTTTATTTTGAACAAGACAGCTTTGTGATCCAACCTCACCAGTGAGGACATGACATGGGAGGGGGGGGGGCAGCACTCTCCCATATTGGTTTTAATCTCTGGATGGAGTGTGCACTAACTGATCAAGGGAAATTGTGTTGAAGTCCAGGAAATGTTGTGCCTGCAAGTTGGTGGCAGTATCTGTTTCCCAGTCTGTAGAAGGTTAGTTAAAGTCTCCCATTAATAGAGTGTTTGGTTAAATGGAGAATGCCTCTAGTAGGTATAGAGAAGAGTTGTGGGATTCTTGAGACATAGATGGTGACCTATAACTTGCTCAGATATGGTAAGGGGCTTTATGTAAGGTGATTTACATGTGCATGAACTCCAGGGTATTATCCTGTTTAACCAACCTTGAGGTATACTTTTTGCTAATGTAAATCAAGACTAGTCCCCGTCTTTGTGACTGATGGTCTAAATGAGTAGAAGGCACTGTAGCCTTGCATTGTCAGAGTACTTTCTGTGGTTTTAAACTATGTCTCGGTAATTGCACAGATGTCTATATTCTCCAGTGTGCGGAGAACTTGTAGGGTGTGGAGTGTCTTGTTAAGGCTCCTAGCAATGAGTAATAACACTTTAGGTTTCTTTGGGTTTTATTCACTATGTAAGTTTATCACTTAGACATTGCCTTAAAAAGTCTCAAAGGGGGTTGATAAAATTTTAGCCAAAATCCAGAAGCCTGGGGGGGGGGGGGGGCAGCTGTAGGCCATCTTTGGCAAAGCAACATGGTCTGTTAACCATTGTCCTCCCAGACTGATAGATATAGAATCCCCCTTGACTGACACCAGAAACAAATTCAGTTGTTAAAGTCAGTCATGTTTTTTTGTTCATACTGCGGCATCATCCTTATGGAAGGTAGAATGCTGCTCATTGCAGGCACATACTAAGTCCGAGAGACGTATTGAGAGAGGTCTATAATGCTAATCTTCATATAATCCAGAGAGGTATATCTCAGGTCATTTATGCCCACATGGACTATGACAAAATCATGCTGGTACCTGGGGTGCACTGACTTGTGCACATGTATAACTTCGTGGATGCTGGCTTCAGGTAAGCAACTGACCATAATCTTCTCCTAGTCCAGTCAGGTAAGTGGTGCATCTGTATGTTGCACAATGGAGTGCCCTATGACAAGAGTCCTGTGTAAATTGCTTGCTTTATGGACTTTAGTTTTGGGGGTCCATTGGGTGTAGGTTTATGTGCACTGATTGGTGTTACTTTTGGTGTATGCTCTAGAGATTGTTGAGGATATGCATTGTTGTTTGCAGGTTTAAGTGGTCTTTGAGGTGTATGGAGATTGCTTTTTATTGTCTCACCATTAGATGATTTATGTGTGTGGTGGATAGTGTGGGTGTGCTCTTGATGACCTCGTTTGTATATGAGATTTTTGCCTCCAAGGTAATTGTGTATGTAGATCTCTCACATTTCACATAGGTTAATTTTATTCTGTGAACTGTCCTGATGGTCATTTCCTTGTGGAGCTTGTCACACTGCTAAACATAGTCTAGTAACAGGTGGTTTTCAAATAGCCCATTAAGCTAACCAAGGGCTTCAGTGTTTGTTTTTATGGTACAGGCTTTGACAGCTGATGTTGATGCTTTTCATCTAACAGTGTGTGTGAAACCTGACATTGGCAAAGTTAGTCATGAGTTAGCAGATGACAGAAAACAATGCAGCCTTTAATGGGTCTTCCTTCACATGTATAATTGCAAGAAGGTGGCATGTGTGGTCCCAGGACAAAGAAAAGTAAGTACTCATTTAACTGTTGTGATGGATGGTCCTTATGTGGTAAGAATGATTTCCAAGTGCCCAGGAGGAGATTTATTTCAGTGTCAGAATGGCACTCCTTGAAGGAATTGTTTAAGAATGGAGGAAAAAAAACATGAAGCATTTTACAGACTTTCTAATCAGCCAGGAACTCCTCCTGAATGCAGGATAGCTTGGCCTTAATGAAATCCTTGCATTATGTGCATGATTTGTGGTAATAACCATGATCCAAACAGAACTGAGACAAAGCATACCTTTCCTGCTTACAATCCTTTGACCCATTTGTAAGTCTTGAACAGTGATGCTGAAGTACAGTTCCCTGAGGCACTCGCCAAAATGAAAGGCATTGATATAATTTTCATGAACTCATTACTCTCATATAGGTTATGTTTCTTCCATGACATTAAATCTGGTCACCTGACCACTGGAAGCTGCTATGTGGCAGCAGTGAGAGAAGACTTTCATTGTCACAGCCTAGTCTGCCGCTAAGAACATTTTCTAGCTGAAAGGTGTCATTCTAGCACACCATGCACACTTCTGTTGGAAAGAGTGCTAATGGAAAAATGAGCTGGGAAGCAACTGGTAGCCATTTCCCTTTCTGAAGGGTGGTGCAGTAGTACTTGTTGTGTTTGGCTTGGTGTATAAACATATTTTATTTTATGTTGATTGAATTAAGGAAATGTTTTGTGCAGTGTGAGCAGTTATAATATGGAGTCTATATTCTAGCCTAGGTAGTAGAACACTAATAACCATGGCACACCTAGTCTTTGTTGTGAGAAGACTGGAAATTGTTTCAGGTAACTCAATTGGTTGAGCACCTTATCTAAATGATTTTGTGTGTGTGTGTGTGTGTGTGTGTGTATGAAAGTTCAGGGTTTGGTCAGTGGTTATTCCCAGATATTTTTGAGAATTTGTAAAAGGGAGGGGAAACCTGTGGGGTTAGTAATGATTATTAAGTTTTTGAACTGTTCACAGTGACATAGTGTTAGTTTGGACACTACTGATGTAGAGTTTATTTACAGCATGACAGTTCCAAACACACTCAAAATGCTCTTGCAGCTGAGATTTGATGATAGCTGTGTGGGTCCCTGATACAGTAAGGCAATGTCATAATACATTTTGCAGTTAATATTGAAAAGATCTCGTGGAAGGTCATTTACACAGAGAGAAAGGAGTAGGGGTCCAAGAACCAGACCTTGTAGAATGCCATTGTTTATACTTCAGACAGGGGTTTACTCTGAACTTTTAATGACAAAGGTTCTGTTGGAGTGATAGTTATGGAACCAGTATGTGGAGTTCTCAGAAAACCCACATAGTTGTAGTTTTTGTAGCAAAAGAGAACTAGGGATATGTCTCAGTCCTGCATCTATTTTCTTAAAGATTTTGTTAATCACTGAATAGATGGCAGTGAGTATACTGTAATTTGGTTGAAATCCATGCTGCCTATCACTCAGAATGTTGTACTTTGAAGTGCAAGATGAAATTTTCAAGTATTTTTGTGAGTGGGCAAAGATTGGTGATGGGCTTGAAATCACTGGCAGAAGTGGCGTTGGGTGTTTTGGGAAGAGGTGGAATATGGGCATGCTTAAAACTATAAGGTAGACAACTGGTGGTGAGAGAAAAGTTAGTGTGTGCTATTGGCGTGCAGCAGTATTGGCTGCCAAATTGCAAGATGAGAGGGAGAATAAGATGAAAGTTGTAATGCTAAGAAACCTTTATTTTTTCAAGCTTTTCAAAGACATGTTTAGCAGAAATGGCTTTAAATAGAACTTAAGGTATTCAAGCATTTTGTGTAAAGGGAGAGATGGAGCTGGAGAGTAGGAGTTACGAAACTGATATGTGCTTGTTATGGGTGGGTTGGGAATATCTGCAAGTTGATCTGTTTTTAAGAGGGAGTAGACTTGATTTAGACATTTTTGGGAAAATGTCAGCTATAAACAATAGTTTGTCAAAATCTTTTGGAATTCCTTAAAGATTTAAGTTGCACATTCTTAAAATATATGGACATGACTTTTTTGTTTTGGGACTTTGCCTGTGCTCTGAGTTTGCAATAGCAGTTATAAAGGTTTTGGTTCAGTGAGTCTGACTTTCAGTTTTTACAGGCTTTATCTCTTAGTTTTAGTTTAGTGTGCAACTCAGATGAAAGCCGTAATGTGGAGATACTCTTGACCCTAGCTTTTCTTTCTGGACCTAGTCTGCTTTATAATGGAGTCTGAATGGAGAGATGATGGGGTCCGAATGGAGAGATGATTAGTCAGCAAGCAAAAGAGAATAGTATTACTGAAATTGAATTCATCCTTTGGTCTTGGTGAGTACCTTCATGAGGTGGACCCTGTCTTTTTTTACAAACTCTCACCAAGACAACACTGATATATAGGCTGCATTTGTATAGCATATATCATGGACAGCAGTAGGTTAAAAAGTAAAAAAAGACTGCAAGACCCGGGATAAAAAAAAAGTGTCCAATTCTGGTAGGCGCACTGCTGCCAGGACAGGAAAAAAATGACAGTGTAGAATATTTAAGACATGGAAGCATTCCTACAATGGTGTTAGGGCATGCCAAGGGGGTGGATGGTCCCCCTGTTGTAGGAAGAAGTAACAGTCCACAAAATTCACAAGCAGTGATAGGCCAAAGAAGCACCATAAAGATGATAGAGTGGACTATTGAGGATAAAAAATAAATTGTCTTGTTACTATTATGCAAGAAGCCCAAAATTTCCAGACAGAAGATATGCAAAAAGATTGAGAGAAATTAGAGGAAAGAAAGATAATTCCACAGGAAAATCTGTTAGATGCTTTAAATAAAATTATGTTCATTAATACAGCAAACTTATGAAAAACATTATATAGACCAAGGAATCTTGGTCCATTTAGAAAAAGAAGCAACTGAGGAAGCGCAAAAATATAAAGAGCAAAATCTAGACACTTTTGAAAGATATAAAATAGAAATATGGACATGGTAAAGAAAGAGCTGAGCTGGTGAAATATTTATGCAAAGGAGAAAGTCAAACTAATCAACACAAAAAAAGACATTTGGAGAGAAATACAGGCAAATGCATCCAGATATGGAAAGATCACAAAAAGGGAATGTAGAACAGAAGATTAGTAAAGTAGAAGTTAAAAAACAGAAGTTGAAGTTATGGAACTTGCGAAGTGAAGGATTTGGTGTAGGAAGTTTAACACAGGTTACATCACAGCACGATGGAACAATGATTCCCCAAAGTAAGGAGAAATAGGAGGATCAGGAGATATCTGAAGAAGAAATATGAACATGGGAAAAAAAAGAGATTAAATATGGTGTAATATTTATGCAAAGGAGAAGGCAAAAATAATCAAAATGAAAAGAGCAGCACCAAAGATATTTGAAGAGACATATAGGCAAAGGCATCCAGACATGGAAACTTTTACAATACAAAAAATAAGAACACAAAGTGGAAAAGTAGAAAAGAGGATTAGTAATGGAAAAGTTAAGGAAATAGAAACGTGAGGTTCTGGATTACTTGTGAAGTGAAACTCTACCTCAAAAAAATCACAGCAGGGTAGAGCAATGGATCCCCAAATTAAGGCGAAACTAGTGGTGCGGGGAAACATCTGATCAGTTGCCAGACAAAGATACTTTGGAGCCTTCCAGAAACCAGTGCAAACATCTAGTTGGAGTTGCACAGCAAGTGAAGGAACAGGAAACTGTGGCAACTCTGATGCAGCCAGTGTTGTGGGGAGATAGGCCAGTGAGTTCCCATATGAAAGAGCAATGGATGACATATGATGAAAATGAAGAGAATGTGGCACAAAATGTTCTTTGTCGAATGCCCACAGGAAATGGAGAACAAGGAATATGCCCTCAGTTTCAAGGAAAATGACCTAAGAGAAGAGTTGCTTGATTTAATAGAGATGGACAGACCTATTAAGATCAGTGAAAGAAATAGACTACAAAAAGTCAATAATAAAACCCAAAATTTTAGAAGTTTGATAAAACAAATGTAATTAGGACTGTCTGCAGAAATTCGTGCGGTATAACAGAAGTAAATAGGATATATTACTGTGCAGTTAAATTAATAACAGATAAAGTCTTGCCACAAAAATGCAGGGTAGTATGGAAAAAGCAGGGGGAAAAATCGAATGCCAACACTGAAGTATCAAATAGAAAAAAGTATAAAGCAATTTAAGGCAAGAAGTGTCACTGTTAGAAGAGCATGGAAGAGGGAGTAGATCAACAAAAATACTCAGAAAGATAGATGTGATAAAACCAAAGCACACAGGATCAGGATCTATCATGCACATTCACAAATAATAAACTAAAATAGCACAGGTAGAACAAAATAGAAGATATGCAGATAAATACAAAGGAAAAGTACATAATAAGCAATTTATTGATAACCCAAAAAAGTTTTATAAAAAATTGAGAAAAAAAAAATTTTTTTTGAGAAATATTTATGAAGACCCAGTGGAACATAACAAAGTTGCTAAATGGATAGAAAAAGTAAAAGTTCAAATGTAGAGGATATGCAATGGAATGAAGTAGTGACCAGAGAGATTGAAACAAAGTTATGAAAAGTTGCAGTTCCTAACTGGAAAACCCCATGCACAGATGCAGTACCTAACTTCTGGTTAAAAGTATTAACATCTTTACATGAAGATTTTGCCATGAGTAAGAACTATTTATATGCATACCCTGAACAGACACCAGCCTGGCTAACAATAAGGAAAAAATAATACTCCTATGTAAGAGCGAACCTGCAAGCTATCCTAAAAACTATAGACTAATACCTTGCCTTCCAACGACGTATAAACCATATACTGGAATTGATACCGACAGAGTTTATAGTCATTTAGAAGAAAACTCAATGATGGCAATAGAACAAAAGAGTAATAACAGAAAATTATATGGAACAAGGGATTATTTGATGTTAAATAGTCATAACGGAGAACTGTAAAAAGGGGAAGAATCTAAGTATGGCATGGATAGACTATAAAAAAAATCATTTGACAGTAGCCCACATTCATGGATAAAAGAATGCTTAAAAATCTATAAGTTTTACCCTACATTGATCAATTGTTTTACCGCAATCATGAAACAGTGGTAAACCACTCTGCAGTTAAGCTATGATAAAGGAGACATTTTTATAACAGGGATAAAAATTCAAGGGGGGGATATTCCAAGAGTGACTCTCTTTCACAGCTGGTCTTTTGTTTTGCCCTTTACCCATTAAGATGTCTACTAAACAGATTAGGTCATGGTTATAATTTAGTAAAGACTTCTCATCTTTTTGTAGATTATTTAAAACTGTATAGTTTATCACATGAGGAACTGAAAGCACAACTGCAAGTGGTCAAAACTTTTTCAGATATCTTTATCAACCTATTTATTTTCAACCTTTACCAGTTCTGCAAACCAAAATGGCTCAATAATTGATTGGATTTTGGTCTCCCATACTAATAATTTCTCTCAATCCAGAACCCTCCCAGCCTCTGTTAGTGATCACCACTCCATCTGTACAACTAGACTTTTTTCACATTCATGACGACAACACACCAACAAAATAGTACAAAACCTATCCAACTTTCACCAGCAGGCCTTCACAGATTTACTAAACTCATCAATTGGTCCTTTCTTAAATATTTACCACTAAATGATGCAGTTGAACAAATAAATTCTACATTCCTAAATGCTTTAGACAGTTTAGCTGCCACCAGAAGGAAAAGAGTTAAAACCAGCTATATTTCTTGGCTTTCTGTCTATATCAAATCACTCATGCAAAAAAGAGACAAGGCTTGGACAACTTAGCTAAAACATAAGACTCACAGTAATTTACAGCATTTCAATGCACTGAGTAACCTTGTAAAGAAACAGGTTAATTTAGACAAAAAAAAATCTATGCAAAGTTAGAAAATCAGCACAAATCCAGTTCAGAAACCTTCTGGCACACTACCAAAAAAATATTTAACCCAGGAAGTCAGCCCCCCAGCTCTTCTGTGATAGTACCTCCCTTGACATAGCAACTCAGTTTAAAAGTTTAACTCTTACTTCATTGATAGCACAGCTTCCATCACTAACAATTTCCCTCCATCTCCCTCTACCCTATCTCAGACTTCCCTCCAGCTTGACTAAAGCCCCAGTTCCAGCTGAAGAAAAGCAACCCCAAAGCATGATACCGCCACCACCATGCTTCACCATGGGGATGGTGTTCTTTTGTTGATGCAAAGTGTTGTTTTTGCGCCAAACGTACCTTTTGGAAATGTGGCCAAAAAGTTCAACCTTGGTCTAGTCAGACCATAACACATTTTCCCACATGCTTTTGGGCGACTTGATGTATTGTTTTGCAATGTTTAGCTGGGCCTGGATGTTTTTCTGTGTAAGGAAAGGCTTCTGTCTTGCAACCCTACCCCATAGCCCAGACATATGGAGAATACAGGAGCTTGTTGTCACATACTGTATGCAACCAGTACTTGCCAGAAATTCCTGCAGCTCCTTCAGTGTGGCTGTAGGTCTCTTGGCAGCCTCCCTGACCAGTTTTTGTCTTGTCTTGTCTTTTCATCAATTTTGGAGGGACGTCCAATTCTTTGCAATGTCACTGCTATCCCATATTTTCTCGAATTTTTGATGACTGCTTTCACTGTGTTCCATGGTATAGCCAATGCTGTGGAAATTGTTTTGTACCCTTCTCCTGACTGATACCTTTCAACAATGAGATCTCTTTGATGCTTTGTAAGCTCACTGCAAACCATGGCTTTTGCTGTAGCAGGCAACTGAGTAAATGTCAGGAAAATCCTACGAGGACAGTTGAACTTTATTTGGGGTTAATCAGAGTCTCTTTAATTGATGCAGGTGTATACCCAAGAAGACTGGATGTTGTAATTAAATCAAAATGTGCTTCAACAAAGTATTAGTTTAAGGATGTGCACACTTATGCAGCCAGTCTATTGTACGTTTTTATTTTTTATATTTTTTCCCGAACATATTTGTTCGTTTTTCAATTGAATTGTACAGGTTATAGGTCACATTAAAGGTGGGAAAAGTTTTGAAATGATTTATTGTGGTCTCATTTTTTATATCACAAAAACCTGACATTTTAACAGGGGTGTGTATCAGAGGAGGGCCTGAGGGAAATGTTCCATTTTATGGAATTAAGTAGAAGGCAGTATGCAAGATTTACATAATAAATGTACATACATACAAAGACTAGTAATATGTCAGTTAGTCAAAAATAATAAATGTGCATACATAGAAGGGAAAGTGAACATACATAAAATTGTAATGGTATGACATTTAATGAAAATATGACAGTTAAATGAAGAATACAGTAAAGCAGTCATTATCAAGCGTATAAGAAACTAGTTACTTTCAGATGGAATCAGCTGAAAACAGATACTGAGTAGAAGACAGTGAACTAAGTATAGGATGAACATGGTTACAAATTATGAAGGAGTATTCAGGAGGTCCAGATAAAAAGGGAGATATAGCTAGAAGTGGAGAGGGGTAGATGATAATCAGATAATTAGAGACTGTGAAGAAGTAGATGGTTGAGTGGAGTGGTCTGGATTGAGCATTTGCTTTATAGAGAGCTAGACTATTTTGGTATTTTTTCAGTTTTTACATTGCCGGTCAGTGTAGTTTTTTTTTATCAAACAAATTTGAGTTTTAGTTTGCTTTCTAAATTCTCTTACTTTTTGAAGATTTTTTTAGTGCTTTATTGTATTCCAGGCTGTTATGGAATAAGATCAGCTTATCAAAAATGTATATTAATTTCAGTTTCATTAATGATGCTATAATATGATTGTTAAAAAGCAAATATAATGTGTATGCAGGGCTGTGGAAAATACAGCTTCATAAGCTGAAGTTACTGCTGTGCTTTAACTGCATTATTTTAATATGTAACAAGGAAAAAGTATTGTATGAAGTTGAGGCATGTTAGCTACTGTAAAAGGAATTTGTTAGCCTGACTCCTCCAGACTAGGAGTGCATTGTTGCTAGGAAAGGTTTGAAACATCCAAGGTCAGAAAACAAGACCCCTTAAAGCAAGATGGGTCATGTATAGGAAGGTGTTCACGTAAAGTCCGAGGTGAAAATCACGAGGGATGAGGAAATTTGCAAAGTCTTTGATTTGTTAAATTCATTATAATGTAAGAAAATTGCATGATAGGTTTGATAAAAAATATAGTTTTTCTCTGTGCAGTGAGACTGATTTACCAACTGCTAAGTCAAAGTATGATTAAAGTTCATGAAATTAGTATTGTTTCAATCTTTGATGTCAGCCAGAAGTGCTCTTCCCAGCACCCGCAATGTGCCCAGTAATGGCTCCTCCTGCAATTCATATGGAGTTACATGTATTTGTAACATATCTAAATACAATTATAGATTCTTATTTATAAGACCTGCTGCTACTACTACTATTGGAACTGTCTGGATATCTTTCTTCCACATTGCTCTCATGTCTACCTGCAGATCCTGATATTTTATGACTTTATGTCTCTCTTTATGCATGACTAGTCACTGGGTGTGGAGATTTCAATGATCAATGCTACTTTTGCCTTCTTTTCATGGACCACTATATCAGATTTTCTAGCAACTATCTTTAAAATTGTTGGTAATGGGTGATCACATGTGATGTAAGCTTCATAATTTTCTACAATGCTTTGTGGCTCATGTTTCCAATGTTTTTCAGCCACTTCAGTACCATAATGTTTGCACAATCTCCAGTGCTACAGTCATGCCACATGATTATGCCTTTCAGTATGCAGTCCTTCTGCCATTAGTATGTCACAACCAGTGACTGGGTGTGTGACTGTTTCCAATTCGGTTTTACAAAACCTACATTTGTCTGTTTCTCCCACATGTTCAATGAACTTTATAAACCATCGTGTACGTAGCCCACAGTCTTGGGCTGCCAATATTAACCTTTCATTTCTTGGTTTAAATTCGCCTCTCCTTAACCATCCCTGCATAGATCAACATGAGGCTCTTCCAGAAGTTTTCTATACTTGCAAGTATATTTATGTTTTTTTTCCACATTTTTTGCCTTTTCATCCGGTCCTTCACTTTATACTCTTTCTTTTGTTTTTTTGGCACATTCAGTTGCTGCCTGTTTTTTATCTACTTCTGGTTTGATTTCCATTTTTGCTTGACGTCAATATGCTTCTGCTAAATTAAGCAGAGAAGTCATCTTAGATTTATTCTCCTCATGTTTCAAAACTTTCTCTACATTTGGATCTTGTGATGTCAGTAGATATGTGTGGAGTCCCACGATTGCAGATCTATACATGTAATCAATTTCAAGTAGGCCCATCCCTCCTTCGGAACGGGGAATATATAATCTTGGTATGCACTGATTTTTATAAATCATTTGGTGAGCATGAAGTATCCTTCTTGTTTTAATATCTAATCTATCCAACACTTTTTGGGGCCAGTCAATCACTGCAAAAACTGTATGTTAGGACAGGAAGAGCAAATTGATTTATAGCTTGGATCTTGTCCCTAGAAGTCAATGCTGTTATCAGGATTAATTTAAGTCTTCTAAAGTATTCCTTACTGAGTTTTATTCACATTTGTTCATGTTTTATTGCTGATCCTTCATCAATTCCCAAGTATTTATACACTCCCTCTTGCTCAAGTTCTTTTATATCACGTTGTTGTCTCAAACTGTTTTCCTGATACTGCAGTTTTCCTGCTTTAAAGGTTGCTTTTGCACATTTTTCAAGACCAAATGATATTCTAATATCATCTGAAAAAGTTTTGGCAACCTGCAGCTGTGCTTTCAGTTCCTCATCTGATGAGCTATGCAGTTCTAAATCATCGACAAAGAGAAGATGAGAAGTCATTAGACTTTGTTGTTTTCTAGGGACCAAATTGTAGCCATGGCCTAAGCTGTTAAGTAAACAGCTTAATGGATTAATGGCAGGGCAGAATAGCAACGGTGACAGAGAGCCATCCTGTAGTATCTCCATTTGAATTGTTATCCCTGGGATAATAATCTGTCCTTTATCATGGCTTAATTGCAAAGTGGTCTGCCATTGTTTCATGGTTACTGTAATGTAGTCAGTCAGTGTAGGGTGTATCTTATACATTTTTAAGCACTCTTTTATCCATGAATGTGGGATACTATCAAATGCTTTTCTGTAGTCAATCCATGCCATACTTAGATTCTTCCCCTTTTTGCAGTTCTCCTCTATAACTTTATTTAACTACAAATGATCCTTTGTTCCATATGACTTTCTTTAATTGCCCTTTTGTTCTACTGCCATAATTGAGTTTTCTTCTAAATTACTCTAAACTCTGTTGGGGTCAATTCCCATGTATAGTTTATATGTCATTGGAAGGCAAGTTATTGGTCTATAATTTTTAGGGTAGCTTGCAGGTTCACTCTTAAGTAAGAGCATTGTTTTGCCTGTTGTTAGCCAGTGTGGTGTTGGTTCGAGGCATGCATATAAATAGTTCTTACTCATGGCTAAATCCTTGTGCAAAGTGTTAATACTTTTAACCAAAAGTTAGGTACTGCATCTTGGCCTGGGTTTTTTTCAGTTAGAGGCTTTTCTTAACTTTGTTTCAATCTCTGTGGCTGTTATTTCATCCCATTTCATATCCTGTACCTTTAAACTTCTTATTCTTTCTTTTACTTTTTCTATCTATTTAGCATCTTTGTTATGTTACACAGGATCTTCATCGATACTTCTCCAAAATGTATGTACTTCCTCTTCTTTTGGCGGTCTTTCATTCCTTTTAACTTATTTCCCAATTCTCTATAAAACTTTTTTGGGTCATCAATACATTGCTTATTTTGTACTTTTCCCATATATGTATCTGTGTATCTTCTAAGTTTTTCTGCCTGTGCTGAAATTTTTAGTTTATTTGTGATAGTGCATGATAGATCCTGGTCTGTTCTAACACTGTACATTGCTTTAATCACATCTATCTTTCATAGTATTTTTGTTGACCTATTCCCTCTTCTATAATTTTATAACAGTGATACTTCTTGTCTTAATTGCTGTATAGTTTTCTCTATTCGATACTTCCATGATGGTATTCAATTTCTCCCCTTTCTTTGCCTCACTACCCTGTGTTCTTGTGGTTGAACTTTATCAGTTATTAATTTAGCTGCACAGTAACATATCCTGTTTACTTCTATTATATTGCATGGATCTCTATGAACAGTCCTAATTACTGTGTTCATTTGTTTTATCAGACCTCTGACTTGGGTTTTATTGACCTTCTGCGATCTATTTCTTTCATTGATTTTAATATATCTTGTTTGTGTCTTTCGGCTTTTCCCGGTTAGGGGTCGCCACAGTGGAACTCCGGTCCGCTAATGATTGGCACTAGATTTTTATGTGCTGGCCTGCCAGGCCTAACGCACAACCTTCAACAAAGGAACGCCCATTCAAGCATGTCGCCACACAGAAGACACTCTAACTGAGAATCGAACGGGCAACATCTAACTGTGAGGCAACAACGCTACCGCAGCACCACCACCTGTCCATTAAAATCAAGCAACTCTTCCCTTAGTTCATTTTCTTCCAGACTGGGGGGCACACCCTTTGTTTTCCACTTCCTGCGGGCATTCTATAAAAAATTCTATAGCATCTTCCAGTGGCACCTTCTCTTCAATTTCATCCTGTGCCATTCGTTGCCATATTGTCTGTCATATGAGAACTCACTGGCTTATCACTCCTCAACATTGACTGCATCAGAGTTTCTGCAGTCTCCTGTTCCTTCCCTTGCTGTCTAGCTTTAAGTGAAAATTTATACTGGTTTTCTGTGGGAGGCTTCAAAATATCTTGATATGTCACCTGATCAGTTGCTTCCTGTTTCACTGGTTTCCCCTTAATTTGGATATCCATTGCTCTATCCTGTTGTGGTGCTTTCTGCATTAGATTTTCGGCACTGAATCCTTCACTTTGCAGGTGCTCCATAACCTCAATTTCTATTTCTTCAACTTCTCCATTACTGATCTCCTTTCCTACTTTTCCTCTTTGTCTTATATTTTGTATTTTAAAGTTTTCCATATCCTGATTCTTTTGCCTGTATTTCTCTTCAAATACCTTTGGTGCTGCTCTTTTTGTATTGGTTAGTTTTGCTTTCTCCTTTGCATAAATATTACACCATATTAAATCTCTTTTTCTTTCCCATGTCCATATTTATTCTTCACATGTCTCCTGATCTCCCTGCTTCTCTTTACATTGGGGACTCGCTCCATCATGCTGTGATGTAGTCTTTCTACATTAAATCCTTCACTCTGCAGACACTCCATAACTTCAACTTCTATTTCTTTAACTTCTGCTTTACTAATCTTCTTTTCCGCATTCCATCTTTGTGATATTCATTTTGTTATTGTGAAATTTTCCATATCTGGATGCCTTTGCCTGTATTTTTCTTCGAATATCTTTGTGGCTGCTTTCTCTATATTAATTAACTTGGCTTTCTCCATTGCATAAATATTACACCATATCAAATCTCTCTTTCTTTCTTATACTTTTCAAAAATGTGTAGGTTTTGTTGTTTACATTTTTGCATTTCCTCAGATGCTTCTTTTTCCAAACAGATCAAAGTTTCTTGATCTATATACTGTTTTTCAAAAATCTGTTGTATTAATGAACGCACATTTTTATTTGAAACTTCTGAAAGCTTTTCCTGTGAAAGTATTTTTCCTTCCTTTAATGTATTTCTTAATCTCTTTGTATATCCTCTGTCTGGACATTCTGGGCTTTTTGCATAATAGTAACTACATCATTTCTTTCTTATCCTCAATAGTCCACTCTATCGTCTTTATGGCTCTTCTTTGGCCTATCAGTTTTTGTGATTTTTGTGGACTGCTACTACTTTCTACAACAAAGGGGATCCATCCTACCCTTGGGCCTGGCCTGCCCCATGGTAGGAATGTTTCTGGATTTTAAGGATTCTACACTGTCATTTTTTTCCAGTCCTGGCACCAGTGTGCCTACCAGGATTGGGCACTTTTTTATCCTGGGACTTGTGCACCCAGCTATTTTTTTTTTGTTTTTGACTTCTGTCCATGACATATGCTATATAAATACAGTCTTTATATCAGTGTCACCTTGGTGAGATTTTGTGAAAAACAGGGTCCACCTCACAAAGGTACTCACCAAGACTTGAGGATGAATTCAATTACTACTCTCCTTTGCTTGCTGACTTTTCATCTCTCCATTAGGAGATAATTATGTAGCTAGGGAGATGATCACTTAGGATGTCCAGAAGGGTACCTGAGGTAAAGATTTTATGAGACACAGAGGTAAGAAGCCTGTCAATCAATGTGCCCTTAGTGTTGCTTTTATTATAACTGGTGGGAGTGGTGATTAGCTGTGAGAGATCAGAGAGATTTACTAACTGGTTTGGTGAGACAGAGGCAAGAGAGAGAGAGAGAGAGACAGGCAATATTAAAATTACCCAGTATGTATTTTTCTTGGGAGATGTTGGATGTGACCCAGCCGAACAAGTCTTTTGCAATAAAGAGATCATTACCATGGGGAAATGAGCACCTATGATGGATAATGTCTTGTTTTGGTTGCATTTGAGGGTAGATATGAGACTTTCTAACTTACCAAATTGGGCAGGATTTAGTGATGAAGGGATAAGCTGCAGAGATTTTTTGTATAGTCTTGAAACTCCACCAGCCATTTTATTTTGTCGCTCTGCTCTTAGTATATTTTGGTTTGGGAGCAGAATTTCATTATCTTTGTTTTCATTTGATTCAACATGTGGGTTGTTGGATCCGGTTGCATCTTATACCAAAGTTCTTGATCTGACAGCTCTGACTCCTCCCCTACCAACAATTCCCTTTTCCTGCCTGAATTACCTCAGATCTTGTTTGATGCCTGACTAAATGAGACATTTGGACTGCAAGCTCCATCATTTTTCACAATAAGTGAAAATATTTCCTCCCTTTTGAGAATTTTGATAATGGATTATTAGATTTGAGTAGTGTTAGGGTCTTAGTAGTTGTTTAAGGTTAGATTAGAGTAAAGTTGTAGTATTTTCTACATTTCCTTTTGTGTGTTCTTAAATATGGTATTAGGATAGGTAGTTTAGTGAACTAGTTGCTTAGATAACTGGCAGTTAAGATTTATGTACATCTTTATTGTTATTTCTGATTCTAATGTCAACAGCTTTTAAACTGTGTTCCTCTTGTGTGCATAAACTACCCCTCAAGATCCACCCTTGCAGTGTGTCTATTGATTGGGCCCTTCTCACTTCCAGGATTCATGCTCCATTTTTGCTGCATTCAGCAGCAGAGACTTCCAAAGTAGAAAAGAAAAACTAACTTTAAAAGGCCTTATTCCCCCATAGACAGAATCTAAAATTTCTTCGGACCTGAAGGCAACCACCTCTTCCTCTGAGAAAAAAATAAACAAGCTATGTAACAGGAAAGATTGAAAGAAAAGGAGAGAGAAAAGGCTAGAGGCAAAGAAAAAGAAAAGTCTAAAGAAAAGAGACTCAATAATTGCTCAGGTAAATCTAAGAAAATATCTCCTGAACCCACAACTATTGTGGGTCCAGCACCTAAGGTTTCAAGATAATCAGATCCTACTTTTCTTAGGATCCAGACTTCTTCATTGAAGACTTCTTTTACACCAGGGACCATCAGCCCCAGGCTTCATTCACCAATACTAGAAAAAAATTACCTTCAAGTTCTGCTTTTCTTGCCTCATCCTCGAGATCTGGTCGAATTACTAGGCGTCTCACTGAATTCGATGTCAACTGAATAATGAGGATTTTTTTGAGCACTCCAATTCACTGGGAGCCCCCTTGGCTTCATTCCCAAGGAAAGGACCAGGATCCGCCCCTTCCACCCTGACTGTTCAGCTTCCTACACCAGCTCCTTTCTTGGAGCCAGTGTATGCCAGATCCAGCCTTCCCATAGCGGGGCTTTGGCATTGGACAGCTTGGTTTGGAGGTCTTCTTCAGAGCTTTCAGTTGGAATTGAGAGTGGTTCTGATTCCAACAATCTAGGTGACTTTTCTTCATTTCCGTTGGCTGAGTTGGCTTTCAAGGCTGTGGAAAGGGCCTTGGCCAGACCAAGATGATTTTGGATCCATCCAGACTGCCTCTGAAGACTGCTCCTTACTTTCTCACATTCTGGTTGACAGGGGCAAATGTATCCCTTATGCTTTGAGACCACCTGGCATTTGAGTCCCATATCCATTTCTGATGTGTCTTCCTCAGGAGTCCCAAGGCACATTCCCGGAACATGACTTGAAAGAGGAAGCATATTAACTCCTCTCCCGAGTTTATCACTGAAGATACTGACTTAGATGACGGAGAAGGTTCCCGAGGTCCATGCCTGAAGATGTCTCCTTAGAAACATCCTCAAATTGATGAAACAGAAGGGGATGGGTCCACTGAAACTCCTCCTTCTCATAAGGCACTGTTTATTGAAGCCTCTGGGTCTGGTCCTTCAATGTTCTGGGTAGTTCCTCCTCCTGATGTTTTAGTCAACCTCATTACTCAGAAAGCCTGGAAGAAGTCTGATGTGGTAGAGTCCATTTCAAAGAAACCGGACAGAATTTTAGTTGCCCCAAAGAAAGAAAACACTGGGCTAATGGCCACCCTGTAGATGCCATGGTGGTAGCAGTAGCCAAAAAAATAAAATAAAAGAACTGTCTGAAGAGACCAGACTAGAGGAATGGACTTATGCTTTAGCCACTTTTTCTGTTAGTCTGCTGAGCTGAGCTACATGGCTCACCTGACACTTTTTTAGAGGGATTTGATTAACGAACTCTCAACTTTCCTGGTGGGTAACCTACCACCAGACATAAAAAAAAACTGTGGCTACTCACAGTAATCATTGAATATTGCCATGAGACTGCATCTAATGCGGCAGATGGGGCAGCCTGAGCAGCCAGTACAGGTATTACTATATGACATGATGACTGGATGCAGCTCTGCTGCTTTGCAAAAAGCTGTAATGCATCCTGCATAAATGCCCCTTGTGATGGCTCCACTGTATTTAGACCAAAAATCAAGGATATGCATATCAGGAGAGTTAGCAGAATGGTAAGACCTTGTCTACCACTGGAATCTATGTTTCAGTTCCTCAGAGATCCTTTTCCAGGAATCAAAGAAGGAGAAGAAAAATGTGATTCAGAAAATTTCAAGGTTTTCATCAGGACACTTCTGAAGACAATTCCTTGGTATGTCGCTCCTAAGGCAGAGGTGGTCTGTAAAACCAAGGTTTCTGCAGGCAGTTTACTAGGAAAACTTATCGGCATCCCTGAATGCTTGCCCAACTCCTGCACTCTGGAGACAGTCAGGGTATGCTTCTCCTTACACCCTTTATTCTTGCAAAATATAACTTCTAATTCCTGTGTGCTAATGATCATTGCCAGAGGCTATGCAATACCCTTTTTGGAAACCTCAAAGACAAACATTCCCAATATTCTACCTAATCAGAATCCACAGCAATAGAAATTTCAGTTGTTGGATCCAACCAGTCCCCCAAGACCAAGTAGGATCCGGTGTCTAATCAAGGTTCTTTTTAGTACCAAGAAAGACAGGGGACCTAAGACCAGTTTTGGATCTCAGTAATCTGAATCACTTTGTAAAACAGACAAAATTCTGGATGGTGTCAGTACAGTCCATTCTATGTCTGCAGAGGAAGGTTAATTAGATTTGCTCTACTGATTTCCAGGACACCTACTATCATATCAAGATCAAATGGCAATCACAGATATTCCTCTATTTCTGGCTGGGAGGCAGTCATGATGAATTCAGAGAGCTGTCATTTGGTCTCACTATAATCACCCCATAGGTGTTCACCAGGATAATGGCAGCTGTGACAGCCTATCTCAGGCTACAAAGGATCCAAGTATTGCCACATCTAGATGACTTAGCTTCTAACTGCTACTTTCAGGGATCTACTTCTAACACATCAGTTATTCCTGTTGCAACTAACAACACACATCGGCATTTCCATAAACACCAACAAAAGCAAGCTACCTTCTACTCAGTCCATAGAATTCATAGGTTGCACATAGACACTGTATATCAGACAGCAAAACATCCCTCAGCACGAGTCAGATCAATAGTTCTACAGGTGATGAATCATCCCAGACTCAACTGGCATTATGCCTCCTAGTTCTAATGGCTTCCTCCACAGTGACGGTTCCTTTAACCAGATATTACATGAGGGATCTACAGTGGCTGCTAGCTGTACAGTTACTACAAAAACTTTATCCCCTTCAGTATATAGTACACAGAGGTCTACAGGGACCACATTCTATGGTGAATTTCATCTGATTCAGTTTCTCAGGGCAGACTCCTTTGTCGTCCAATATCCAGAACCACAGTGACCACAGACGCCTCCCTTCTTGGGTGGGTGGGGGGTTTCAAAGGGAGAACACTTCAGGGAACATGGTCTATGATAGAAGCCAAGCTTCACGTGAATGTCTTGGAGTTAAGAGCAGTCCTTCTTGCACTGCAGGCATTTCAAGACCATCTACTCAAGGATGTGATTGCCATGCACTCAGACAATATGTCAGTGGATTGGTACATCAGTAAACAAGGTGGAATCCAATCATACTCTCTTTACTGAGAAGCCATGAGAATCTGGCAGAGGGTAATGTCTTTGAACTGATTTCTATTATCAATACTCATACCTGGGACATCTAACATCCTAGCAGACAAACTGAGCAGAACTATATTACAGCTTAATGAATGGTTTCTCAACAAAACAGTGGCAATGTAGATTTACAGCTGCTGCGGTCAGCCTCATCACAAACTTTTTGCTTCGTACCTATGCAACAAATACAGAAGTTACTCTGCCCTCATCCCTCCACAGGGACAGTCACTGAGAGATGTCATAGTCCATCCTTGGTCTCCTTTCCACCTTTCCCCCATCCCTGTCATCACCAATTTAATTCATAAATCAATGGAGTGCAAGTCCAGGGTAATCCTCATTGCTCCCTTTGGCTTCGGCAGGTATGGTTCCCCTTTCTTTGGCCTCACCTAGTTCACCCACCATGGGTTCTGGATACATTCCTGAATTTCCTCACATATCTCCCCTTCCACTAGCACAGCTCAGTTCACAGCACTGGCTCCTAAAGTCCAACTAGTCTCATCATTAACAGTGAACTTCTCCTCCAGTAAAGGCCAGTCCCAGAATATACAGTTAGGTGGAGTCCCCCAACCCTAGATATCCTTAGTGTATAATACCATGAAGCCCTCTCACTCCTTTATGTCACCACTGACAGTAGCTATGCATACAGGGGGTGCACCTTAATTTTCTCTCACCTCAATGAAAAAAAATAACAACAAAAAAAAAAACATTGTATCTTCCCAGAATTTCATGTTCACCTCAGAGTTCCATTCATAGAAAAGTCGTCTCCCTAATAACTCCTTCAGGATGCAGTGGTTTCTACAACCAGCTGTAGAAAAGTTTCTCTATCATATGCTTGCTCTATTCTCTCCAAGTACTTCTGTGAGGAGTCAGGTGAAATCCATCTTGGCAGTGTCTTCCCCCTTGGAAAGATTGACTAGAGGAAGAAACATTTTAGATGTGGCTATATCATTGGCAATGGCATCTGGCTTAATATTCCTCAATTTGTTATTCCCTGGGGAGGGCCAGACAGCAAATTGTGACTGAAAAAGTTTTATTTTGTCTTCTCCAGATGTAGATGGTGGAGGGGAGGGCAGCTTCTTCAAATGTTGCATTTGCTGGTTGTCCAGGAAGCCGTCTTCTCCCAGTGTGATGAAGACCAACTTAATGTGACTTTCTGTATGCAAAGTTTGACTGGACCATGAAACCATACGCCATACTCCTTACTCCTTCTGAGCACAAGCAAAAGGGTCTCCATCTTCTGAAAGAGGGATGCAATGTAATGTCTGGTACGTACCATAGCCCCCTTTAATTTTCAGTTCAAGCCTATTTCTCTTGCTCTGCCTAGGACCTCTTCTCTATCTTGGTAGTTCAGGCACTTTAAAATGAAATGCTTAAGAAGATTGCTTTCAAAAGTACAAAAAAAAATCTGAATCAATAACTCCTAGATAAAAAATATACATTACAGAACATAAAATGTATATAGCAAGCTTTCATACCAAACAAGAGTTTCTTTGGGCAATAACATAGACAAAAATACATCATTTCAATACCAATCATTCACAGTCACATGTAAAACAAAACAGCAATAAGCAGCCCTATCTAAAATGCCTACATTTTAAAATGGGTTTAATTGATACTGCCTCATTTAAGCCTGGATAAATATCTGCCCTAAAGGTACAGATCCATTTATATCATTTTGTCTCTGTTACAGTAACAATATCACTTCCGTGAATGTTTAGATTAATAACTTGTAAACCAAATCTAAGCACATGCTCTGCATCCTCCTTCTCAATATGTTTATTTTGTTTATTGTTTGTGTGATTTTTGCTCAGTTCCATGATTGAACTGCCCTATGCTTTTTTGGTGAGATTGTTTTATCACCTAGATTGAACCAGTGTGCATGATCTATGGTTAAAGGCATCTG
Organism: Protopterus annectens; assembly: GCF_019279795.1. Classification (NCBI taxonomy): domain Eukaryota; kingdom Metazoa; phylum Chordata; order Ceratodontiformes; family Protopteridae; genus Protopterus; species Protopterus annectens. The sequence goes on along the minus strand of NC_056729.1, from coordinate 80,057,104 downwards.
CCATCAAAGTAGTATTGCAAGTTTTTTACTAATAAAAACACCGGATTATCACCTTCCATACCCTTAGGTAACCCCATCATTCTTAAATAGTTTTGATAATTATGATTCTCCAGATCATCCGGCTTTAACTTCAGGCTGGTTTGCCTGGCCTGTAAGTCCTCTGCCTGCTACATGTGGGCATTCAGACATTTCCATTGCTCCATTAGGTGTAGGTGCTGCTCCTTCAGCCATTGATGAATCATTGCAACATTAGACTTCACCTCTTCATCAGTTGCCCTAAATTGCTTTGTGTCGTTCTGCACCTCTCGTATCACAGAGGTAATCATGGGAACTGAGTTATTAAGCAGTGTGAACTCCAGACTCTGCTTCCTTATCCACAGGATGATTTCTTCTTTGGCCTGATAGATATTTCATTCCTATTATCAACCATGCAGTCGTTTCAGACTTCAGGAGCTCAATAATGGCTGTACTGCATATTCTGAGGCAAACTACTCAGAATGGAAAAACTCACTTTATTTGTCCACTTCTAATGAGTTAAAATGGAGATAAATGTAAAATTAGAAAGAAATGTAATGTTAGGAACTGCTGCCATACTCACACAAGGAACATTTCTGTCCCATTCTGTATGCACATTGATTTATTATATCTTTTGATAAAATAAATAAATGCTAAATTTTAAGTAAGGGGGAATATACTTGTTTAGCAGAGGTGGTTATATATGCTTTAAGATATCCATTTGTGTGTGTATATATATATATATATATATATATATATATATATATATATATATAGCTAAATTTTAACTCAAGACTTTTTTGCAGAATCTACAGCTGAAAGAGATTCTAGAAACAAAGATACATTTTTATCCTTTGTTGCCAGTGAAAGTACAAGGATGGTTGTAGAGGCAAGGAAACATTGAGGTAAACTATAAAAATTAATAGTGAAAGTAACAAATGTGTTTTTCAGTAATATTAGTTTAAAGAAATATTTAGATGTGGAAATTACACCACATGGTTGCATGCATTTAGGAATCCCACTAATCCTTTTGATGAGCAAGATGAAAATGGTAAAAAATATCCACTGATGCTGGATATTGTCTGTCCAGTGTTGTGCCAAGTGAATTAATATTTTGGTTGATGTGATTTAACTAAGCTAAAAATAATGATTGATGTTATAAAACATTTACATTTGGAATCAAAGGAAAAAAATCAGATCCATGCAGCTGGATAAAATCATGGCTGAAATGCTGATTACAAATAATAAAAACGAAAATCCAACTAAATAACAGCAACCCAGAGAGGTCGTCAGCAACACGCATCCACAAGAGCTCGGACACCGAAAAATGTTTTCTGTATTTATTAAACACGAACAGTACACTAAATGTGAAACAACAACAGATGGTTAAGCGCTTTCATCTGAAATAAGTCAGACTTCCTCAGAACCATGTTTAGGACTACAACAGCCCTATTTAAGAAAGTTTTGGCGCCAATATTCACATAACATCAAATTACATCTTAAAAAGCAATGCTCCTAGTCCAATAGACTACTGTTGTGCACCCTTTTACATATGCCTATACAACATAGTTGAAGTTCAGAAGACAATGGATATCTGAAGGAATCCCCACTGGAGAAAGAGTGATGTTTAAATTAAGAGTACAACAAGTGCAACAGGAATATAAACTAGCTACATTTTATTGTTTTCTAAAAATACAAAAGAACAGTTTAGAACCCACAGGTAGGCCAATTACTTTGTTATACTTTTTTAAGTATTAAACTGTTATTATATAATTATGATATTAAGTTTCCGTATATAAAATGTAGGAGATTTTTGAAACCAATTGCCAAGATACATTGGAATAATGATATGTATTGGTTAGTTTTAGATGTTAGAAGTCTTTATATAGTTATTCCTGCACATGGGACAGAATCATTGAATGTATTTCTAGGAGATAACCCATTTGCTAATTATGTCATTGAACTGTTGTTTTTTTGTTTAACAAATAATTATTTTAAATGGTAATATTTATCGCCAGTTAAGAGGGGACATCAGTGGGTACTCCATATGCCCCAATGCATGCAAATTTGGTTATGGATGATAGCGGTTTTTTATGAAATATGATGTTCAATGTTATAAATACATAGATTATTTGATATTTGTAAGTCAGGGGGTTGACAATTAGTGATTTTATTAACTACAAAATAATAAGTTTGGTTTTATGATGGATGGTGGGCCTTTGACCTGGAGGCAGGATTTTTAGATTTAATGATACAGAATAATAATGGGGTTTTGGTGAAAATTAAAATCCATAAGAAAGATACTGCTAATATAAACTTCTTTGCATGGCAGAAGCTGTCACCTGCATACATCTTTTATCTTCTCTATCTTATGGAGACATTGCAATGACAGGATTTTCTGAAGGAAGCTTAGAATGCTATTTATATGTTTTAAATAGGGGCTATGGTAGAAAATACAGATTTAGAGCACATAGAAAAGAATGAGAAGAGAAGGCCGGATGTAGAATACGTGAACGGACATAACACTAAGATGTATTTTGTAATAGACTATAATTTGTTTTCTAATGAACTGGTTAATATTATTAGTCTTTTCTTAAAAATAACATCTCATTTTAGGCATACATTATATAATTATTTATCTATTAAATATAAAAGAGGAATATGTATATTGTTACATATCCACTTTGAATATCTGGGAGGAATATGGAATGTGGCATTATACCATTTGGGGGGACTTACCCATGTGGTATATGTAATGTATGTACACTTATGATATCTATTGATAAAATAAATGTTAAACCTTCAGGTAAGGAGGAAATGTAGTTGTTTAACAGAGGGATTATATATGTTTTGAAATATATCCATGGATTTATAATATATAGAGGTAAGATTGTTAGAATCTTTAAGCTAAGTTTACAGGATCATTTAAGGAATGTTAAACATAAAAAGATGGAAACAATTACTATGGATTTTTAGGATGCCATGAAAGTGATGTTTCTGTACAACTGTACTTGAACAAATAAAAGTGGATGAAAATGGTGGCACGTTTAAAAAGTTTATTTTTTACATAAATAACTTGTTTATATATTAAAATATCAAACATGAAGACTAAAAGGACTTAATATATAATGTAACTGGAAGTATTTATTAGGATAATTGAGTAATTGATTCATTGATCTTATTGGCTACCCTGCTGGGGTGCCATAAGGTTTTTAATGATGGTCTTCATCAGTCCCACTGCTGAAGTAGCCTTTGACTATTTGAGTTGTTTCCTCCCTAGAAAGCAACAACCAGCCTGCTTCATAAACTCTCCCTCCCTCCTACAGCTTCCCTCTGGCTGCTGATTTGTCAGCACCGATTTTATAAATCGTAGTCAGTAATTTCTTTCCACCTCACAAGAAGCAACTTCGGAGCAACATTTGTCGAATACTTCGTTTTTGGGACATCCATCCCCATTGGGAAACCCTCCCACAAAGAATTCATTGCCATTTTTAAGATTAGAGCACATTTCTTCTTTAGAAACCCAGTATTTGTTTAAATATCAGTAGTTTCCTTTCAGGAACTAACTTTAGAAGCGTATTTCTTTTCTTAGAGCATTTCATATGTTAAAAGTGTACTGCTTTTTGCAACACTTTTGAGTTTGAGAGTTCATGTTTTACATACAGGAAGTGTTAAAACTATAGATATTGTTTGCGGTGCTTAATTTCTTCTTGACAACTTACTTGAACATTTGTTTTCAGTTACAACAGTGAGAGGAACTACTGTTCAATCAGGAATTTTATATATAGCTTGTGCATCTGTTTTGGTTTGGGGACTATTTAGGGAAGGGTAAGTGTATATATGCTGCTTGTCATCACTTTGTGATAGCTTACTTTGTGACAGACTCTTTCCAGCACTGCTTACCAATAATTAGGATTCCACTTCAAGGAAGACATGGTTATTCACTCCTCTCCTGCTGGGTCTTCTCCCACTGTAGCTAAAAAGAAAAAGAAAATTACTAAAAGTGAGTCCTTGCAGTCACTGTAGACCCAGCTGTTGGTGGGGGATACTGTATTGCCAATTCCTTATTCCTTAGCTCCTCTGCTGTTTTTTCCAAGATCTTGTTGTGTTACTTCTTCTGCCTTCATGGACCAGGAATGGGGGGGGGGGGTTAGCCACTTCCTGTGTGCTTTGTGGCTGTTCCAATGTCCAATAAGGGCATGGGAGAACCATCTTCCTTTTTGGGTCAGGAAGATGCTCTGGGAGATCCTTTTCAGGGATATCCTGGGAAAGAGGCCTCTTGCCCATGATAAAGAGACAACCCCCACCCCCACACATTCTTCTTCCACAGATAATTTACCTAGGAAAAAGAAACAAAAGGTTAGATATTGTTCATCTAAGGATACACTTAAGAGTTTGAAAAGATGAAATTTTAGTCAGGTGTTTATTGGGTTTACTTTTGAAAGGTTGAAAATCAACCTACCGAACGGCCCTTAGTGCGAATCAGAATGACAAAAATCATCAGTCTGATCTGCACCGAAGTTCGAAAATCAGCAAATCGAAAACCAGATTCGCTGATTTTCAAACTTCAATCCGAAAGACAAAGCGTAATGCAGGGGGGCTGCACCCCCATGTGGGGGGATGTGCCCCCCACACCCCCCTACTTTATTATTCTAACTCTCCGAGGTGGCACTACAGTAGAGAAAGGGTCCACTTCCCAATCCCCACTATAGTGCACCTGGCACCAAAAATGCCAAATCTGCAATGAGCAAACGTTACTGTGCATTTGCTCATTGCACATTCGATGCATTTTGTTTTCGGCCTTCCGAAAACTTGAAAAAGTCCTTTTGGACTTTTGTATTTCACACATGTGCATTATGCACATGTAAAGGTAGACAGTTTATTGCAGACAGTTTGTACTGATATCAAAAAATCCTTACCTTAGCACTTTTGTATGACACAAAGTCTTGAAGATAATCAGTCATAAGAATCTGATATTGAGAGCGACAAAGTTCCTCTCCTATGCATTCCCAAGACCATGACTGTGATTCTAGGGAAAGCACATATGTCTCACCTTCCTTAGAGGACTTTTTTTTTTCTGAGTCTGTTTCCAGAGCAAATGATGTATTTTTGTGGGAACAAGTGAAGGTTCCCCAGAAATGAGGAGATATTATGAGTTACTGTAAGTGGTGGTCCCATATGTTACTCCTGTTTTGCCAGCCTTGGAGTATGTCTTTAATGTTCATAGGTGTGTACTAGGCTAATGGCCCTGCAGCCTTTACAAGCCTAGCCCATAGAAGTGCCCTGTCATCGTGCCACCCGATGTGGCCACTGGAGTGATCCCCGGGGTGAACATTCTATTTCCCATCCACTCATCAAGATTTCTCTTGAAGAGGGCCAGTGAGGTGCTCTGCTTGACATGTATGGGAAGTCTATTCCAGAACATGGGCAGTCTCTGGGTTATGAACCTGTCCTTCCAGCATGTTCTTTTGATCGTGGTAGTGAGGTTGAGGTCTCTGGAGCATGTAGTGTGGAGGGATTGGGATTTCTTTAGATGTAGCATGTCTAACAGAGCTGGGTCAGACATGGTTTTGTAAGTCAAGCAGAGGTCGCCTCTTAGTAGACGATATGAGACAGAGAATAGCTGGAGTTTTTTAAGTCTGTCCATGTAGGACATGTGTTTAAGGCCTAGGATCCTCTTCCTGAGGTACTTTTGTGGCCTTTCCAGCTGTTGCAAGTGTCTAGTGAGGTACATGCCAAATGGGGCATTATACTTGATGATTGGCCTAATGACGGAAGAGTAGAGAGAGATGATGACCTCTTTCTTTCTGGATGAAAAACCCTTGGTAATGAGATGTGCTACATAGAAGGACTTTCTGACCACAGTGGCAACTTGGTGGTCGAAGGAGAAGTTGCTGTCAACCTGTGTCCCCAGATCTCTTATAATGCCCTCAGTGTTCAGTGGGCTTCTATTGATGTGGTAATTAGTGGGAACTGAGTTTTTCCCAAAGGGGATGACAATGCATTTTTTGGCATTAGGCTTAAGGCCATGGTTTCGATACCGGTCATTGGTCTCAGTGAGGTCTTTCTGTAGGGTGTCTACATCATTTGGGGAGTTAATAATGGCTCCCAGCTTGTAGTCATCTGTGAACTTGGTCAGCCAGAGTTCCTTCGTGTTGACCTGGACTTCTGAAAAGTAGATGCCAAACAGAAGTGGACCCAGGACCACTCCCTGTGACTGGTCGTCAGTCTGACTTGGAGTCTGCTACTTTCACACTGTGGGTTCTATCTGTGAGCCAATTTTCAACCCACCTAGTGATATAGGGGTTGATGCCTAGTTTGGTGAGTTTATCAATAATTCCTGAGTGGGGAATGGTTTCAAAGGCCTTGGCCAGATCGAGGAAGGCTGTATGAACTGCCTTGCCCTCATCCACAGCTCTGGTGACTGACTCAAAGAAGTCAACCAGGTTGAGCAGCCAACTTTCGTCATATAGCCTTACTTTCACCTCTGGCAAAAATTATGGAAAAATGTATACAGAAGCAACTTCTACACCACCTTCTCCAAAATAAACTACTGGCAAACTGCCAAAACGGTTTTAGACCCTACCACAGTACCACCACCGCCCTGCTATCATTTACAGATTCTATTAACAACAAACGTAACAATGGCCTTCTTTCCTCTGCAATTTTCGTTGATTTATCCAAAGCCTTTGACATGGTTCATCATCAGCTGCTCTTGCATATTATGAAATCACTTTCGCTAGATCCATTAGCCATCAACTGGTTCAAATCTTACCTTGATCACAGAAAACAAGCAGTACTTTGGCACAATAATCTTTCTAATCTCTTACCTATCTCTGTGGGTGTACCTCAGGGCTCCATATTAGGCCCTCTCCTATTTTCTATCTTTATTAATGATCTTCAGTCAGCAATTCCACATACTGCCTGCATTCAGTATGCAGATGACTCCACTATTATCTGCTCAGCTACTTCTCAAATCGACCTGCAGAACATCACCCAGAATGCATTTAATACTGTTGAACAATGGTTTACAAAATGTTGCCTCCTTCTAAATCCAAAGAAAACTAAACTTCTACTCTTCTCCCCAACCCGTAAGTCCACCCCCATCCATTTTACACTTGCATCTAAAGATGGTACTGTTATCTCTCCAGACCTCACAACCAAACTCCTAGGAATAACTATAGACAACAACCTCAACTTTGACACACATATTAACAGTACAATAAAAACAATCAACAAGAAACTTGGATCCCTCTATAGAATCAAACCCTTTCTTACTCCAACAGCCAGGACTGCTATAGCCAGAACACATCTAATCTCTACATTACTCTATGCCTCACCCATTTATACAAACCTTTCTAAAGCCAACATTAACAAGCTGACTGTATCCTATAATAATATTGCTAGATTTGCTGCTGCCTCTCCTTATAGAACTCATCACTGTCTAAATCTTAAACAACTTGACTGGTTAGAGTTTCTACACCATCTCCATTTTTCTCAGCTTACTATTGCCCACAAAACCCTACACCAATCCTCCAATACTCCTATTCTTGCAAGCCTCCTTACCCTCTACCAAAATCCAAAAAACCTACGCTCTTCCAACAAATTTCTGATTAACACCTGCAGATCCAACAATTTGGCAGGAAACTCCCTCTGCTGCAATTCCATTGGTAGACTTTGGAATGCTCTTTCCTCTGAACTTACAACTCTCTGCTCTCATACTCTTTTCAAAAAGAAGCTTAAGCTTCATCTCATGACTCACTGGTTATGCTCCTGTTCTATCCCAGACTAACTGCTGCTTCCTCCCACCTACAACCTCCTGGTTTAAATAGCCTTCTTTTCTAACTCTGCTCAGGATATAACTTTTTACTGAAGTCTCCACTTAGATATCAATATTTCATCTAGGTTTATTGCTCTGGCCATGCCTTATACAAAAAAAAAAAATTATGCTCTGTTTTTGTATACAACTAATTGTTACTTCCTTCTATTTTGCTGTATTCTTCTGTATACTTTTTCATGATTGTACTTAATTTTTGTGTTTTTTTATTCTATAATGTTAGTTTGTATATCAATTGTTAATGGCTTTTCTACTCAACATGGAGCTTTTCTCCCCGGGCCTCTACTGAAAATGGACATGTATCCAGCTAGACTAGCCCGGTCAACAAATGTAAAATAAAATAAATAAATAAATCTACCTTTCACAAAACCAAATTGCATGGGATCTAGAGTCTGGAGATCCCCTATATCCTTGTTAATTAGGTCCATGATGATATGCTCCATAGCCTTACATATTAGACTCATCAGTCTAATGGGGCATTAATTCCCAGGGTCTGTAGTCACTCTCAGGTTATGGAGAGGGATGACTGTAGCAGTACACCATTCAGTAGGGACAAAGCCTGAGTGAGTCTGTGATGGAACAGGGCACACAGATGTGGTGCCAGGTCACTTTGTAGTTCATGTAGAACACATCCAGGGATATTGTCAGGTCCCATGGAAGCTGTATTCTTGGCCTTGGACAATGCAACTTTAACCTGCGCTGCAGTAATGCTGGGTGCCTGTCATTCTTCCAGTATTGTGATTGGCCCTTTGGGGGGGGGGGGTAAAGTTGGCACTGAAACTGTCGGTCATTATGTTGGCAATATCTTTTGGCTCAGTACAGGAGGTATCACTGTGCAATAACTTAGAGCAAACCTAGGTATTGCCTTGGATATTCTTGATATAACTATAGAAGGCTTTGTAGTTGTTTCTAGTTTCTGCTGCAATTCTGCCTTCATAGTTGGCTTTAGAGGTTTTGATGAGGGATCTCAACTTTTCGTTGAGGCTAATAAGGGAGTTTTCCAGTCTTGGGACTTCACCTTTTTCTGCAACAGTTTCTTCCTTCCGTTGTACAGTTTATTAATGGCAGGGGACAACCATCTTGGCTTCTTTTTTTGGAGGAGAGTGTCTTGGTTCTTTTGGGTATGGCTAGTTCCATGCATTTGTGTACATGTTCGTACAGTGCATCAGTGTACGATTTGGCAGTCATGCATCTATTTTCCATTGATATGGGTGCCGTGAAGTTAGCCACCTCTGCTTTTAGGAGCCCAAAATCAGCTTTGGAGAAGTTTTTCATGGTAGTTACCTTTGCGGGGGGTGTGGGTGAGAGGTGGATTTTCATGGTGATTAGTTTGTGGTCGGATCTAACCAGGGAGGAATTGACTATTGGGGTAGAGCAATGGTTGCCCATGTTAGTAATAACCAGGTTAAGAATGTTGCTTCCTCTAGTGGGGGTAAGAATGGGCTGGTCCAGGGCATTGAAACTGATTAATTCCAGGAAACGTTGGACCAGTGTATTGGTGCATGAGTAGTTTTCCTAGTTGATGGAGGGGTAGTATGACAGTGTTGGGTTGGACTCTAATAGTTTCCAGGCTGCTTAGGAACATGGAGTGAGAGTCTTGGGACATGGTTTGGGACCTATAGCAAGCTATAACCTGAATTGCCATCTTACCCAATGTTAGTTGTACCTGAAGTATCTCAGATGTGTTATACTGGGCTACTAGTCTGGAAGTGTGCATATCCTTTATGAATATGAAGACACCACTGCCTTTGGAGCTTCGGTCCATGTTCTGGAGCCAAAAGGTGTGGAATGAGTTATAGCCTGGTGCAGGGGTACTTTCTGTTGCTTTAAACCAGGTCTCCTTTACAGCATAAATGTCGATGTTCTCCATTCTGAGGAGTGCTTCGAGCAAGTGCATCTTCAGATTTAGACTACTAGCATTGAGCAGCATGACCCTCAGATTGTATTTATCTATAGCTGTTATGGTGGTAATTTGGTCTTTGGAACATTGCCTTAGAAAGGCACTATAGTGGTGGCAAGAGCCTTGGCCAGTATCCGGAATCCCAGGAGTGACAGATGCAGGCCATCTCTGGCAAAGCATCGAGGTCTGTTGGTCGTCATCCCAAGCAGACATATACTGGATCCTCTTAGAATGACACCAGAAACTTAGCCAATTGTTTAAGTCAGTCATTTTCTGCTTGTAGTAGAGTATCATTCTGGGAGGTGGTAGGATGCTGCTCAGGGCTAGGGTCATACCTGCCTGGGCCACATAATCCTAGAGGTCCTCCATGTCTCTTTTCATGTAGTCCAGGGAGGTGCATCTCAGGTCATTCACACCCACATGGACAGTGACAGAGTCATACTTGTACTTGTTGTGGAGTGACCTGAGTGTGTATGTTATGTATCGAATTCTGGCACCTGACAGACAGCTGACTGTTACCTTCTCCTTACTCAACCTAGTGAGTGGGACATCAGTGTGCCTCACTATCGAGTAACCTGTGATTATTGTATTGGGCAAGCTGTTTTGCCTTAGGGGCTTAGGTTGAGGTGCATACTGTGTAGGTGAGCTATGTGTCTTCTGGTTTGTGCTGTGTTGTGGTAGTCAAATGTGTTTCTGCCTTGGAGGTCTCTACTGTTTGGGTAGAATTCTACTGAGAGCCTCCGTGAAGGTGGGTGTGTGGTTTGTGTTTTTATGTGAGAGCTGTGATGGTGGGTGTTCTGGAGAGATATGTGTTGCATATTCTGTGGTGCAGGTGTTGACCTTCTCCTCTTCACCAGTTATTCCAGTCTTGGCTTGAGAGTGCATGTCTTCCAATTTGGATATATAAGTGCTTCTCTCACAAGTCTGAGTGTTGGGAGGTAAGAGGAGAGTTGTCTGTGTACATGATGAGGCAGTTGTTACATTGCCTCAGAATGCCCAAGTTCACAAGGTTAATAGGAGAAAGCACAGGGAACAGACCTTTAGACATGCCAGGAGGGATGGTCATAATTACTAAGTATTGGAGCTGTTTCCTTATATACTCCTTTTACAGGAAAAATGTCAACCAAGGTATCTGAGTCTTTACAGAGCACTGCCAAACACTTGAGGGGAAACTAATACGTAGACCCTGAAAATTTAAGAATGACGTATTTAGGCAGATATTCAAGTTAGAAAGAAATCAAGCAGTACTTACTGAAAAATAAAGAATTAGCTTGTCAAGAATGATGAAAAGAGGTGAGTCACATGAATGGTTACTGCCTGGCTACTAATAATGCTGGTCTCAGCAAAGCTTCACTCTGTTGGGATACAATACTCCTTTGCTTCTTCTCTCACCAGAAGCAAAATGTTAGCACCAATCCCAAGAAGAGAAGCAGGCCACAGCCTGTTTGGTGATCCACAGTCTTGTCCCAGATGATGCAAGGGTCTGCAGGCTTGTAGCCTTTTTCTGGTAGATGCCTCGAACAGCAACCAGACCAGTCAGGTACGTTAAGCACAGATACTCATTCTACAACCAGAAAGAGTCAGGAATCAATGCACTCTGCTCCTCCTCCCACCAGGATCAGAATATAAGCACAGAACCCAAGCTGTCACCTATAAAGCAGTTATTAAGCTTTCTGGTGATCAGCAGTCTCCATGAAATAATATAACTGTATTCCTTCTCTCACCAGGAGAAAACAAAAGCACTAATCCCAAGATGACTACTGAGAGGCAGAATGTGGGCTCTCCAATAACTGGTCATCTTGCAATAGATGCTTAAAGGTAAGATGAAAAAATGGTTTATCCTAAACACTGCAGTGTGCACTTGAGGAGTTAGATGTGAAAGTAGGTAACTTAAGATGTTAGGTAGTCCAATCTCACCTACATTTTTTATATATGGGTTCGGAGCCGATCCTCGGCTCTGACTCAGCTGATTTTCAAGCTCGAAGACTTCTGGTTGACTTTTGGCTAAGCAGGTATCCCATGGTGCACCAGTGCAATCCCCAGATCTCGTTTGCCACGTCAACAAGTTTGGATGTGCTTCTCTTGGCTCTGGCTACGTCTTTTGCAATTTATTTCATTCATAAGTGTTTTTTTTCCATATTTACTGTTATTTAGTAGTAATATATATATAGGTATTTACCTAAATTGTTCTGTGGTCTTGTTTGACCTTAGTAGTTAGTATCCTGTGTACCAGTAGTTAGGCGCCTTTGCACTTTTTTGCTTAGATTGTTAGTTTTTGGTGGTTTCATCACTCAATCAACAGGGGTTCCTGTTGATTATTATACTATTAACTTGTTGATTGTTAACTTGTTGTCTTTGGCAGGGATCTGCTAAAGTCTTATTTAGGATTACGGTTGCAAAGTGTTTCCTGTGTTATTGAACGTGTGTGTGTGTGTTTGGGTTATATACTTGGTCTGCTTGAGTTAGAAGACCCAGTTTCTTTACTCAGGGCTAGGCCCATTTAACTTAGAGAACCTAGTCCTCGTGTAACCCTATTATTTGTAATTTTCATTTAAAAATGTTCCTGTGTGACTGAATCTCTGTGTCTATTTGTTACAAAAACTTGGTCTGTTTTTAGTTGAAAGACCTAGTTTTCTTTTACACAGGGCTAGGCCCGTTTAACTTAGAGGACCTAGTCCTTGTGTAATTCTTCTGCATGGCTAGGCCCATTTTAGTTAGAGGACCTAGTCCTCAGTTATTCTCTATTTCTCCTTTCTCCTCTGGTTTTGATTGTGTGTCTGCGATGTCTTAGGATAGCAAGGAGCATAAACCCTCTGGGTTCAAAACATGCATGAAATGCTCCCAGAAAATGTCATTAACGGATGGCCACATTAGCTGTGGCTACTGCTTGGGAGCCATCCATTTGCAGGAATCATGTTTGTTCTGTCATGCTTTCTCTCCTAGAGTGTTGCAGGAGAGAAAGAACAAACTGATACTCAGGGGTCTTCTGAAGCCAACCTTCGAGGAAGCCTTATCTGATTCATCAGCTTCTTCTTCTAAGTCTTCAAAATCTAGATCTGACTCCAAATCTAAACCTTCAAAAAGGCCTTCTCCGGCACCGGCTGGTGTCTCAGAGCCACCTTCCATACGTTCATAGGTTGGTACTAGGCTATCAGCCCTAGGGCCTATACAAGCCTAGCCATAAAAATTCCCTGGCTATTTTTTCCCACACTATTTACTTCCATGGACCTAGCAGGGTGGCTGACGTGATCCCCGGGGTGAATTTCTTTTCTCCCATCCAATCATCAAGGTTCCTTTTGAAGAGGGCCAAAGAGGCGCTCTGTTTGACATGTATGGGGAGTCTCTGGGTCAGGAACCTATCCCTCCAGCATGTTTTGTTTATTGTGATGACAAGATTTAGATCCCTGGAGCGTGTGGCTCTGAGGAATTGGGATTTCTTTAAGTGTAGCATGTCCAACAGCTCTGGGTTTGACAGTAGACGATATGCGGAGTAGACGATATGCGACAGATTATAGCTGGAGTTGTTTAAGGAGGTCAGCATAGGGCATCTGCTTTAGGCCTGTGATTATTTTAGTGAGGTATTTATGTGGCCTTTCCAGTTGTTGCAGATGTCTTGAGAGGTACATACCAAATGGGGCATTGTATTCTATAATGGGTCTAATGAGGGATGAGTACAGTGGGACAATGACCTCCTTTTTTCTGGATGAAAAGCCCTTCGTGATGAGGTGTGCCACATAGAAGGATTTCCTGACTGTTGTGGAGATGTGGTTATTGAAGGTGAGACCACTGTCCACCTGTGTCCCTAAACCTCTTATCATACTTTTGGTGTTTAGTGTACTGCTATCTATGTGATAATTCATGGGTAAATTTTTTTTCCCAAAGGGGATAACTATACATTTCTTGGCATTGAGCTTGAGCCCATGGCTCTGGCACCAAGCATCTGTTTCTGTAAGGCCCTTTTGTAGAGTAGCCACATCATTTGGGGATTCAATAATGGCTCCCAGTTTGCAGTCATCTGCGAACTTTGTTAGCCAGAGTCCCTTAGTGTTGGCCTGTACTTCAGAGAAGTAGATGCCAAACAAAAGAGGTCCCAGGACTGAACCCTGAGGTACTCCACTTGTCACTTGTCTGGAGCTGGATATGGAGTTAGCTACTTTTACAGTGTGGGTTCTGTCAGTAAGCTAGTTGGCAACCCATCGAGTGACATAGGGATTAATGCCCAGCTTAGTAAGTTTATCTATGATTCTAGAGTGGGGGAATGGTGTCAAAGGCCTTGACAAGGTCCAGATAGGCTGTGTGGACTGCCTTGCCCTCGTCCACGGCTCTGGAGACTGATTCGAAGAAGTCAATAAGGTTCAGAAGTCAAGATCGGCCCTTCACAAACCCAAACTGGGTGAGGTACTGTGTTTTAAGGTTGCCAATGTCTTTGTTTATAAGTTCCATGATAATACGTTCCATGGCCTTGCAGATCAAGCTCGTCAGATTGATGGGGCGGTAGTTCCCAGAATCCAAGGTGGATCCCCCCTTGTGGAGTGGGATAACTGTAGCTGTGAGCCACTCAGTGGGCATGAAGCCTGAGGGGAGGGTATGATTAAACATGACACTTAGGTGAGGTGCCAGTTCATTTTGTATTTCATGTAGTACACAGCCCGGGATGTCATCTGGTCTCATGGATGCTGTATTCTTAGCTTTGGAGAGTGTATTTTTTACCTGTGTGGCCGTTATTACTGGAATTTGGCAATCTTCCAGTATTGAGATGGGCCATTTAGGGGGTGAGAGGGGGGGGTGAAGTTGGCACTGAATTGATCTGCGAGGATATTGGCAATATCCTTGGATCAGTATATTTAATGCCATTCTGTTGTAGCTCAGAGCAGAACTGAGCATTGCCATTTAGATTCTTGACATAGTTACTGAATGCCTTGTGGTTGTCTTTGGAATCTTTGACAATTTTATTTTCGTAACTAGCTTTGGAGGATTTTATGAGGGATCTCAGCTTCTTACTGAGGCTGGTAAGGGAGTTTTTTGAATCCTGGGATTTTCCTCTTTTCTGCAACAGTTTTTTCCTTTTGTTCTAAAGGTCGTTTATGGCAGGGGACCACCAGATTGGCTTCCTTTTTTTGGAGGAGTGCATCTTGGTTCTATTTGGGATGGCACGATTCATGCATGAGTGGATGTGCTCATACAGTGCCTTAGTGAAGGACTCAGCAGTCGAACTTTCAGTTTCTGACTGCATGGGTGTCATGAAGTTTGTAACTTCTGACTTGAGTAGGATGAAGATGCAAAAACCAAATGGCAGCAGGTACACTGAGGTGCCCAAAACACACAACAACAGCAAAAGTAAATTAAGGCACCAAAGTTACACACTGGAAATCAGTCACTGTACTTTATTGCAGAAGACAAACGGTAAACGCTTTCACAACTTAATGTTGCTTCATCAGACCACATCACTACAACTGATGCTTGGTTAAATACTAGGACAATTAGTATGACATCACAATTTAAAGAGCTATTACTCCACTAACATAAGAACATATATCGATATCCATAAGAAAAATGCATAAAATATATAGAAAGGTATGTATTTACACACAATATTTAAAAAAGGGGGAATGTCATCCCTGATGGTTATTAATATATACATATATATATATATATATATATATATATATATATATATATATATACATATACACACACATTTTGTGCACATATAACCATAATAGTACAATAAAAAATATATAAAAAAACTCATATTTAGTGTTTAAGGCACCTTGCCTTAAGGTAAGGAACTAATGAGGTGCAGCCATTCAAACCAGGATATCTATCTGCTTGTAATTTAGTGATCCATTGTTGTTCTAATTCTTCAGTGTTGTTTTCTACATCACCACCTCTGTTTGTCCTTACTATTTGTTGTAAGATTAAAAATTTAAAACAATGACTACTGTCTGTATTCAGGACATGATTAGCTAGAGCATTTTATTGCTTCTGGTTCCGTATGTCCCTTATATGTTCTGACATTCTTTCTTTAAAGCTCCTATTTGTTGTGTGTGTATATGTATATGTATATGTATATATATATATATATATATATATATATATATATATATATATATTTTTTTTTTTTTTTTTTTTTTAATAACCATCAGGGATGACATTCCCCCCTTTTTTAAATATTATTTTAAATATTATTGTGTGTAAATACACACCTTTCTATATATTTTATGCATTTTTCTTATGGATATCGATATATGTTCTTATGTTAGTGGAGTAATATCTCTTTAAATTGTGATGTCATACTAATTGTCCTAGTATTTAACCAAGCATCAGCTGTAGTAATGTGGTCTGATGAAGCAACATTAAGTTGTGAAAGCGCTTACCGTTTGTCTTCTGCAATAAAATGCAGTGACTGATTTTCAGTGTGTAACTTTGGTGCCTTAATTTACTTTTGCTGTTGTTGTGTGTTTTGGGTACCTCAGTGTACCTGCAGCCATTTGGTTTTTGCATCTTCAGTTCCTATTTTTTATTCGGCTAAGGACACACTGCACGTGGATATAATATGGACATGGATACCAACCAAGGATCATCTAATGAGCATCATCGATTTTTAAAGCTTCTTGAAGTACCAGTGAATCCATTATTAAACACTGACGTACAGGCAAATACAGTGGATATTGGTTCAGAGATGGAAAAAATGCTTGAGTTTCAGGCACAATATAGGGGGCTAGAAAACCTTCTATATAAGTACAAATGACGATTACAATGGCAAAGACTACACCTACAAGCTTCATTGGAAGCTAAAGTAATACCTCGAGGTCTATGTATCTTAACTATGCCAAGCTATGGGAATACATATCCTGAACTCTTACGTAAGTGGCAAGAATTGAATTTATCTTTTAGCTCCAAGTATATGGAGCTCCATATAGAGTTTTTTACACCTCTTGAAACTGAGCTGAAAACTGAAATTGTGACACTAGAAAACCAGATATCTGTAACCTTTCCTGCTACTATTACCCTTAATAAAATGGGCCAGTTGCATGAAAGCATTAGTACCTATCAGAAAAAGCTTCAAAATGTTAAATTAAATAAATTAAACAGAGATAAAACTGATTTTAGCAACAATAATGTCTTCTCATGGCCGAGAGATCCTATAAATAGAACCCCTTTGTATAATCCTGCTACAGTGAACAGAGGAACTAGTAGGACACTAAATACTGAGACACAGGCTTCCACTTCCTGTTTTAAAGCTATTGAGATGAGGGAAAGCATGGCAATACAACAAACTGACCAAGAACATATAAATTCTAGTGTTCCTACTCTCCAAGTTGCATCTTTTGCTTCTATAGTGAATGGGAATACATCTACATCAAATATGGATAAAAATTCGAAGTCAGAAGAACGAAGGAATGCAAACACTATAGGTAAGACTCAAATAGACACTTCACAAGCAAATTCTACAGATACTAGTGTTTTTTTTAGAGAATTTGAAAGTGGGAGAATTCACTTTGAAAGCAGCTCTTCCTTTCAGAGCTCGAGCCAAAAGCAATCCCAATATGGGAAGGACAGCAAGGGAATATCAAATGGACAGAACTGCACACTTTTCAAAGAAAAGGAGGATGTAAAAACTGATCTTATTGTTAACCTTTCTTCCTTTACTCTAATGAACAAAACAGTTTGCTTAATAAGGGTTTGTCTTTTATACCTGCCAAGAAGGCAGATTTAACTGAAATGCTAACAGACTTGAAATTGCTTGGTAGGAATTTATCATTAAAATGCATGTTTCGTAATAATGAAAATGTCAATGTAAATATATACAGGAAACCTAGCACTTTTGTACCTCCCACCCCTCCAGGCATACAAAGATTTTTAGATATCTGTGAAAATGCTTTTAATGAAGCTTATACTCCTGGTACGCAAGGCTGCACCTTTCATAATTTAAATACAGAAGAATATAGGGCTCTACATGAATTGCAGGATTTACATTCTCTTATTATTGAACAAGCAGATAAAGGTGGTAAAATTGTATTAATGGACAAAGATTTATATATTAACCAGATGAAGGTTTTGCTATTAGATACTTGTACCTATCAAATGCTGACAAAAACAGCTGTAATTGCTATCACTGATAAAGTGTCTTTTTTAGTGTTTGATTTACTGATTACAGGATTAGTTGATGAATCCTTATTCAATTATTTTTCAGTACAAAAACCTCTAGTTCCTAGGATTTATGGACTCCCTAAAAATCCATAAACATCCCACGGTTCCTCCTTTACGCCCCATCGTATCAGGAGCAGGATGGTGCACTGAGCCTCTATCTATTTATGTAGAAGGCATTTTACATGAGTTCTTGGATAGTTGTTATACAGTTCTTAGAGACACAAAAATGTTTTTACAGCAGTTGCAAAATAGTATGGAAACCATTAATAATGATGAAGAATTTTTATTCCTTACCATGGACATTGAATCTCTTTTTACTAGTATTCCAAATGTTTGGGGTATTGATAGAATAAGAGAATTCCTCAATATGAATAAGAAGCTGACTACTAATAAGATTATGCTAGTCTGTGCACTATTGGAGATTATACTTGAAAATAACATTGCAACTTTTCAGGATCAATTTTTTTCTACAGTAGATTGGCGTGGCTATGGGCACTTCATGTGCAAATAGCTACGCCAATCTATCACTAGTACGATGGGAAGAACAATATGTTTTGTCAGATGTTAACCCATTTTTTGGCTACATTCTCTGGTACGTCCGTTTCGTGGATGATGTTTTTGTCTTGTGGAAAGGGCATGGTGAAAATATCAGTAATTTCATTGATTACCTGCATAGTACTACAGACTTTTTGAAGTTTACTTTTACTTTTCTGATACATGTGTTGATTTCTTGGATGTGAGTGTCACCCTTACTGATTTAAAGCAGATAAGAACCAGTATTTTTCACAAACCCACAAGAACCAATGCCTGTCTTCACAGGTCAAGCATGCACCTGAGACACATACCTAGAAATGTCCTCAAAGGACAAGTCTATAGAACCCTACGCCTACATAATAATGATGAAGAGGCAGTAGTTGCTTTAAATAAGTTACAAGGCAATTTCAAACAAGAGGCTATTCTAGCTCAGAAATCACTAGAGTAATAGCAGATGCATGGAAATTGAGATCTACAAGATGTAAACCATACATGAGCTCTTATAGTGCTGATACAAGTATACCTTATGATACAAGTATTGATAGAAATAAGTTTAGAATAGTGTTTAGATTTGCAAGTGACATCAATAAGTATACGGAAATTATTAAAAAGAATTGGCACTTATTACATGAAATACCAGGTCTGGTTTCCACAGTTGATGACACCCCAAACTTCAGTTTTAGAAATAATGTGTCTTTAAAGCAGCAGCTCTGTAATAGAGAACATCAGTCTTTTAGAAAAAATCTCTCAGCAGGAATTGTGCTGGTTGTCAGCATGTCTACACTAAAAATGAGTATATTCATCCTGTGAAATGTTTTAAACTTTATACGAAGAATTACTATGATTGTAAAAGTGTCAATGTTGTTTATTTTTGTTTTTGCCAAGCATGCCATGCCTGTTATGTAGGCAAAACAAATAGGAGCTTTAAAGAAAGAATGTTAGAACATATAAGGGACATATGGAACCAGAAGCAATCAAATGCTCTAGCTAATCATGTCCTGAATACAGACAGTAGTCATTGTTTTAAATTATTAATCTTACAACAAATAGTAAGGACAAACAGAGGTGGTGATGTAGAAAATCACACTGAAGAATTAGAACAACAATGGATCACGAAATTATAAGCAGATATATATCCTGGTTTGAATGGCTGCACCTCATTAGTTCCTTACCTTAAGGCAAGGCGCCTTAAACACTAAATATGAGTTTTTTATATATTTTCTATTGTACTATTATGGTTATATGTGCACAAAATGTGTGTATATGTTCATATATATATATATATATATATATATATATATATATATATATTTTAATAACCATCAGGGATGACATTCCCCCCTTTTTTAAATATTATTGTGTGTAAATACACACCTTTCTATATATTTTATGCATTTTTCTTATGGATATCGATATATGTTCTTATGTTAGTGGAGTAATATCTCTTTAAATTGTGATGTCATACTAATTGTTCTAGTATTTAACCAAGCATCAGTTGTAATGATGTGGTCTGATGAAGCAACATTAAGTTGTGAAAGTGCTTACTGTTTGTCTTCTGCAATAAAGTACAGTGACTGATTTCCAGTGTGTACCTTTGGTGCCTTAATTTACTTTTGCTGTTGTTGAGTAGGATGAAGTTGGCCTTGGAGAAGTTTTTTATGGAGGTTTACTTACTGGGGGGGTGGTGGGATGTGGATGTTAAGGGTGATTAGCTTATGGTCTGATCTGAACAACGAGGGGGTGACCATAGCTGTGGAGCATCGATTTCACATGTTGGTAATGACCAGGTCTAGGATATTGGAGCCCCTGGTGGGACTAGTTGATCCAGGGCATTGGAATTTATGAATTCCAAGAACCGTTGGGCAAAGGTGTTGGTGCACGAGTAGTTTTCCCAGTTAATGGCAGAGTAGTTGAAATCACCCAGTATTAGGGTGTTTGGTTGTATATTAATATTTTCCAGTATGTTTAGAAAGGTGTAGTGAGAATCTTGGGGCAAATTAACAAAATCTGTCTCCTCGACTCCTCAGTCTTCGGAGCTGAAGGAGAGCACCATGGTATCAGAGTTGGTCACAGGTGCTTCGGTGCCGACTGCTGAACCTTTTGAAATAGTTGACTCTACTGCTCCGAGCCGGTCTGTAGAATCCCTACCGGTCTCCTTGCTAATCAAGTCTCCAGTGCCTGCTAGGTCGAGATCCCCTACCTTATCTTCCAGGTTTTCCAGAAGCCTTTTGGAAGAAGATGTGGAGAGGGTAGTACTGAGACTCCTGAAGTTGTCTGCTCTGCCTAAATTGTTGTTGGCTCCGACGCAGTCGGCTCCAGAGCCACTCGAGCCAGTTTTGCCCTCATCTATTATTCCTTTTCCAAGCCATGTTGTCTTTTCGGAGCTGGAGTGCTTGTTACCAATGGAGGAACCCTCAGTACTGGCTCCCCTTGCTGCTGCATTGGAGCCAAGTTTGGCTCCATCTGTCATGTGCAGGGACCGAAGCTCTTCTGTCGGCACTGATGGGCAGGGTTTGAATCGATCTTCTTCGGTTCCAAGCCTTCCTCTCGGTGCTTCCGCCAGGGTGAGCTCGGACCCTGCATCTATCTCGGAGCCAGTAGCTCGGGCTCCGGCACCATCCTTTGTCTCTTCGGAGTGGGGAGGATCTTTGGAGCCAGAGAGATTGGCTTTTGAGGTGATAAGGAGTGTGCTGTCTCAATCTACAGCCCCCGCCAGTGGTACAAGCACTCTTCCCCCCAGGGCTCCCACTTTGGTCTCAGTACCTACTCTCTCCAGAGACAGCAGAGACCTGCAGCCTCAGGAGCCACCGGCTGGTGGTCCCCACTCTTCTGAGATCCCCCAGAAGGTCCCTTCAAGGAGCCTCCTTGGAAGAGGTTATGCAAGAGGAAGCATATTGCCTCCCAGGATGAGTCTCTGACATCAGACACTGACCTCGGGGAGTTGGAGGAGTCCCCCAAGTCGTCCACTGATGATGTCACCTTTGTGGACATTCTAGAGATCCTTAAACAGAGGTGCGACTGGCCCACTGTCAACCCTTCTGATGAGGAGTCGGTGTACCTGAAGGCTTTCGGGTCTCAACCCTCTGCCTCTTGGGTGTCTCCACTTTTCGACAAACTAATGGATCTGGTTAGTCGGAAGGTGTGGGGTACTCCTGATGCCATGGAGCCAGTTCCCAGAAGACCAAATAAGTTCCTGTCTGCCCCTCCCGGAATAGAATTCTTGTCTAAGGGCATTCCAGTAGATGCCATGGTGGTGGTGGCGGCCACGAAGAAGGAGTTGGCGGAGACTTCTTCCTCTGTTCATCCGCCAAACAAGGAGTCTCGACAGATTTGGGAAGGGTGTATTTAGTTCAGCAGCATTTACACTTCGATCTCTGAACTATCGTACACACTTCACGAGATTGCAGAGGGATCTCCTCAAGGAGTTAGGAGATTCCATTCAGGGTGCTTGTCCTGAGGGAGTCTCTGATAGGATCTCTGCTCAGTTGTCCACCCTAAATGTGGTAGTTAACTCCTTTATGTGGCTTATCTCCCATGCGGCTGATGGAGCAAGCAGAGCAGCGGGTTCAGGAGTTGCCCTTAGGTGCCACTCCAGGATGCACTTGTGTAATTTTGCGGAGCCTTTTAAGTCCACCTTCAGCAACGGCCCCTTTTGATGGTTCCTCCTTGTTTGGTCCCAAGGTGAAAGAAACACTCAGTGTGAGCAGGAAGGAAAGACTCTCTCTGCCATGGGAGTCTGTTTTACCGTTTCCTCTCGACCATACCCCAAAGGTCAAAGGGGAGGTAAAATGTGGTTCAAGAAGTCCCAGAGGGTCTTTCTGGACACACAGAGTGAATCCTCCTTCAGAAGCAGAGGAGGAGGAGGAAATGGTAGACGTCACCCTAGAGGCAGGGGCAGTCCACAATACCAGCAAGGCCGTGATTTCTTTCGAGGGCGGCCTTATCAGCACTCCTGATGTGGGGCCCAACTGCATTTCTCTGGGGCCAGTCAGGGGTCGCATCTCTTTGTATTCAGAAGCCTGGCTAAATATAACCCAAGACAAGTGGGTACAAAGAGTTGTTACCAGAGGCTATATCATACCCTTTTCCCTTCCACCGTTTGTTCCCAAAAAGATCCCAGATGTTCCACCTAATCCCAGAGATCAGGCAACTGTGGAGATCAACAAGTTGCTCTCAAAAAAGTCATCCAGCCTGTCCCAGCAAACCAGACAAGATCTGGAACTTACTCCAGGTTCTTTTTAGTCCCAAAACGAACCAGAGACTGGAGGCCAATTCTGGACCTTAGCAGATTAAATGAATCCATGAAGAAGGACAAGTTTCAGATGGTCACACTGCAGTCAATACACCCATTGTTAGGGAAAGACTATTGGATATGCTGTCTGGATCTCCAAGACGCCTACTACCATATAAAAATGGACAAGGTGTCAAGGAGATGTCTGCCCTTCCGGCTGGGAGCCAGCCATTATCAGTTTCGTGCTCTTCCCTTTGGTCTCACCACAACCCCCAGGGTGTTCACCAAATGCATGGCAGTAGTGACAGCTCACCTGAGACGTCAGGGATTCAAGGTGTTTCTGTATTTGGATGACTGGCTCCTGACCGCCCCCACCAGGCATCTACTCATCCAAAACAGGGACGCTACCATTCAGCTTTGTGCTCAACTAGGGATCTCCATAAACTGGAAATAATCTGCATTACTGCCCTCACAATCTGTGATTTTTATAGGTGCAGAGGTAGACACAGTGGATATGACAGTTTGTCTCCCCGCCGGAAGAGCACAAAACCTCATCTCACAAGTTCAGCATCTTCTTCTGCTTCAGAAGGTCAAAGCAAAATGGATTCTTCAACTTTTGGAACAATAGCCTCAACCATTCTGTTAATACCTTTAGCCAGGTTGCACATGAGAATTCTCCAATGGCTCCTGTTCTCCCAGTGGTCATTCCAATGTCTACCGCTGAGTCACCCTATCCTGCTAACAGAATCATGCAAAAAGGACTTTCATTGGTGAATAGCCCCCAACAACTTCTTCTCGGGAGCTCCCTTTGTGCCTGCACAACCCATTGCCACTGTGACCACAGATACCTCCCAGGTCGGGTGGGGGGGGCATTATCTTGGCAGGACTGTCCACGGCACATGGCATGAACACAAGGCTCATCTGCATATCAATGCTATGGAGATGAGGGTGGTGCTTCTGGCATTGCAAGCACTTCAGGACCTTCTGCCTCCAGGGACAATTGCGATACAGTTGGACAACATGGTTGTGTGGTATATCAACAAACAGGGCAGTACCAAATCTTACCCACTCTGTCGAGAGGCCATGCGAGTTTGGGAATGGGCGATTTCTTCCCAGCTCTTTCTGGTGGCAATGCACATTCTGGGGACAACCAACGTAATAGCCAACAAGCTAAGCCGGGCAATCTTACTGCCTCACGAATGGACTCTGCAACGAGAAATAATGGAACAGATTTTCTGAAAATGGGGACAACCTCGCTGCGACCTTTTTGCCAGCCCAGTCAATATAAGTGCAGCAAACATCCAGAGATGGTCTGGTCCATGATTGTCCCACGGGACTTATACATGCTTTTCCTCCATTCCCTCTTATCACCAAAGTGATTCAGAAAGCCAATCAGCTGGAAAACAAGTTGATCCTCATTGCTCCTTACTGGCCTCATCAGGTCTGGTTCCTCTTCCTCGAGCCTCTTCTCCTGGAAGATCCTTGGATTCTGGACCCAGTTCCAGATCTATTGACCCACATGTCGGATTCGCTACACCCCACTCTCCACACCCTCAAATTGACAGCTTGGCTGCTCCAGTTCCATCTCTAGTCAGGCTTCATGATGTTTCTTCATCAGTGTCCCATATTTTCTTATCCTTGCATAAACCCTCAACCAGAAGGCTGTATGACAGTAAATGGAAAAGGTTTTCTATTTGGGCACAGAAAATGAATGTGGATCCTTACACCACTCCCATTCCTGTGATTCTGGAATTTCATTTCAAGCTTTTTCACCAGGGATCTGCTGTGGCCACCATCAAAGTACAATTGGCCGCAATCTCTCATTTTTATTTAGGGTCTCCAAATGTCAACCTTATGTCTCATAAGCTATGCAAGACTTTCTTGAGAGGAGCCACTTTACTGAGACCACCATTACAAGAACCTTTGGCTTCTTGGGATTTAAATTTTGTGTTGTCCAAATTGACATCCCCTCCCTTTGAACCGTCTCATTCATCTTCTTTAAAATATTTGTCTTGGAAGACTGTGTTTTTACATCAGCCAGACATGTATCTGAGCTACAAGCCCTGTCTATTAAGCCACCTTATTTAATCTTTCATAAAGAAAGGGTTTCTTTATGTACCAATCCTTCGTTTGTTCCCAAAGTTTGTTCTACAGCAACATTAAATTAGTCCATTGAGCTTCCAGTTTTCTTTCCCAATTACTGTAATGCAGCTGAATATCATTTCCACCAGTTGGATGTTCACAGACAGCTACATTTTTATTTGCAATGGACTAAAGAATTTCAGAAGTCAGACCAGTTATTCATTTCTTTTTCTGACTCCAGATTGGGCTTACCAGTCTCTAAGGTGACATTGTCTAACTGGATTTCTAGCTACATAGCCTTCACCTGCAGTTCAGAGGGCAGACCTTTACCCAACAGGATCAAGGCTTATTCTGCCAGGTCTCTGTCTACCTCTGCAGCCTTTCAAGCCGGGGTACCAGTTGATCATATTTGTGCAGCAGCTACGTGGGCTACCCCTCACACTTTTATTACACATTATAAATTGGATTTGGCATCCAGGGGTAAAGCAGCCTTTGGCTCCACAGTGCTCAGGAGTATTTTCCAATGAGCCACCCAAGAATAAGGGGCTAGGGATGCTGTCCCATATGTAAAAATGAAGGTGAGATTGGACTACCTAACATAAAGAAGTTATGTACTCACCATAACATTCCATGTTGGTAGTCCATCTCACCCTTAATTTTTACCAACCCACCCTCCTGCCCCCATCCGGGAAGATCTGGAGGTAATAATAATAATAATAATAATAATAATTTAATTCTCTTGGTTGGTGACCCTTTAGTATTGGTTTGTTGGTTAGGGGCTTTTTTCTGTTTCTAGTGAGCAGAAAACAAAATCTGGGGATTGCACTGGTGCACCATGTGATACCTGCTTAGCCACGAGCCAACCAGAAGTGTTCGAGCTTGAAAATCGTCCGAGTCAAGCCAAGGATCAGCTCCAAACCCATATGTAAAAATGGAACGTTATGGTGAGTGCATAACTTCTTTTTATAACTGTCTAAAAAGTTATGTTTTAGTGGAGAGTCACTATTTTTCAAACCACAAGATAGATTGAAAGGGGGTGGTCACTTTTGTATTCTGGTACTATGGAAGACAGTAGGATGGCCAATAAATTTAAATAGTTGAAGGGGAGTGATTTCACAAAATAATAATTTTGTGCTTACTCACACCAGCCAGTAAAAGCAGAGAGGAAATGAGATATATGGTCAAATTAACGGGTCTATATTATATCATCAAACGCTTAAAAAAGTGAACGATGAATAATCGACCCCATGTAAGCAAAAGCTTACAATCTCGAAAGCTCAAAAAAAAAAGAAAAAAAAAAAGTGAAAAAATACATAAACTGGTGGGCTTCGCCTCCCACACCCACCTATTTTAATATACCAACTCCGAGATCGCACTACAGTGGCAAAGTAATGGAAGCGGCCAAGCAAATCCTTTCCCTGGGAAAGAATTTGCTTAAAAGCCACTTTGCTATTTCGCCTTTTCGTTGTTTTAAGTTCAACCAAGACACATTTGATAGAATGCATCTTCGGTCATCTAATAGGAACTCAAATTAACATAAGGGGCAGGCAAATAGAAAGACAGTGGTGTTTAAGAACACAACAGTAACCTGGTGGGAGGGTGAGAAATATTTTTGTGTGACTCACAAGAGACAGAGCTGTGGTCTCTTTTCAAGTTTTAATATGCAGTTAAAAGCAGAATACAAGTAAAACGCAGTGTAAAGAAAACAAATCACAGTATACAAAATAGAAAAAGGCAATAAAGTAATACAAAATACAACCAATAAAAAGCAAACTAACCTTTCCCTCACAGCAAACTGTAGCAGAGTCTGGGTGAGCCTTTACAGTAAAGCTCTAAAATTCCAGCAATAGTCCTGATTCCCAGTCTTCAATCCCTAAAAAGGCAAACAGGCTTTATATACAGTGCAGTGGTAGCATTGTCATCTCACAGCAAGAGATTTTCTGGTTTGATTCTCGGCTGGAGTGTCTTCTGTGTGGAGTCTGCATGTTCTTCCTGCATTCGTGTGGGTTTCCTCCAGGTGCTCTGGTTTTCTTCCACGTTTCAAAGACATGTCTGGAGAATTTCTCCCCAGGCCTCTGCTGAAAACTGGCTTTGTTCCAAGTCAGACTTTCTCAGTAAAGGAATGTTAAATAAATAAATAAATAAATATTATATAGTTTCCCAGGCTAAAATTATTGTTTTAGGACCTTTGTCCTGATCTTACAACCAATTCTGAATCAGCTGGCAATAAGTTTTTTAATGAATTTTAAATGCTTTCTATGGGATAAAGAAGATAAGATGATGGACAGATTTGGGAAGATAATTTTTTGTTCAGCTATTTTGACTTTTAGAATTCTCAATTACCAGAGCCATATTTACAGGTTGTTACATTGTTCTGAAACTTTAAAAGAATACTCTACTAATTTTCCTTCAGCGGATAACTCTTTTCTGAATCCCATTACTTCTAATTTTCATTAGGTCTCTAAACAAACCCTAAAAAGTGTGCATAATTGTACAGAATACTGTGCCTAGGGCTACTGCTACTGCTACTGCTGTAAAGATGTATGCCTGGTTATGTAACCAGTCAAAGATGAAGTTCAATTTGTGATTTTGAACTCTGTTTTAAAGATGTGTTTGGTCCTTTAGCTACCCAAAAGAATATGATGAAAGAATGAAATTAGTTCAGAGAGTTAAGGATTTCAGGTCCCCCATTATAAATCCATACATCTTCGCCTTTCTTCAGAAAGCTATATAAACTATTCCTGCCTGCCTGCCTACCTACCTACCTCTGGTAAACAGGGCACAAAGAAGATCAACATTAACAAAACACTGGAATGTTTTCAGAAAAGGAGCAATTTACATCTTTATAATGACCATACCTGCATTCTCTACAACACCACTACTATATCTCTGTGTCCCAGACACAGGATCTCAATCTCTCCTTTTCAGTAAATGAGTTTATTTCAGATTCTTTCTGATTCCATAGAAAGAACTTGCCTTGAGACATATTCCAGATCTTTTCCTTCTTAGATCATCTGTATTATCCTTTGGATTATCCACAGCTCTAAGACTATTACAGGTTCATAAGTGTTTACTAGGCTAACGACCACAAGGGCCTTTTTAAGCCTAGCCATGCATCCCAAATATCTGACGAGTTCTGATACCCTTGACAAATGTAAGCATGGGCCTGGGAGATGAACGATTTACAGGTTACCTGTTTACATCAGAGGCATAGATGCCAAAGGTGGGATGAATTTCTGGTTTCCCATTCAATTGTACAAGTTGCTCTTGAATTGTATTAGGGAGGAACTCTGCTTCACATGGATGGGGAGCCTGTTCCATAGAGGGAGTTATCTTTGTGATACATACCTGTCTCTCCAGCAGGTCCTATTTATATCACAGGCAATATTCACAAAGAGCCTAGCTCTTGGAATAGCTCTTTGCAGACTTCTGTGTATTCTTACGTCTTTATTCAGACAACTTTCTTATCTTTGCAGAATCTTTTTCCCAGAAGTCTTTATAGTGGATTGTCTACTTCTTTACTAGTTTGGGGTCCTAGACAAATATTCAAAACTCCTCTTTCTGACCATTGTACAGGACTGGGTTTCTAAGGTTAAAGACCGAATACTGCCATCTTTTGAAACTTCAGATTCCAGTTTTGGGCCTCATCAAGAAGAAAAGGCATGAGTGGAGACTGCATATAATTCAGAATTTAGGTCTCCTTTATTCCTTTTATCCTAACACAATCTGTATCAACACGTCTCATATTTTGCTTGGGGAGCTGTTTTAATAAGGGTAGAAAGGTGCAATCTATGATGCATTCCAGACAGACTGAAAGACAGCTATGTCAAAGGGATATTAGCTATGCTCCATGCTATATCTCTTTTTATCTGGGTTTTCAGGGGCCCTTGCACGTGATTACAGACAATACTATAATGATGTGGCACTTCAACTAGCAGAGGGACATGAGGCCTTTCCCTCTGTGTCATCTGGCTATGATATCTTGGAAAGTAGCTCTTCAGAATTTCTTGATCATCCAGCCAGCTTACATACTGTCAGAGCAATATATATAGTGGCAGACAAGTTAAGACAGGACCATTGGTGGAAATTACATGAGAGGGTCTTCCAGGGATTGATCCAGTTATTGATATCAACCTCAAGAGGATCTGTTCACCTTCTTTCAAAACAGGCACCTAATGAGAGTCTGTTCCAGAACTCTTTATAGGTAGGCTGAGGGAACAGATGTGTTTCTAAGTTTTCCATTAACATACAGAGTCATTCTCAACAGTTAGAGGTAACCTTCACAGATCTTTGCGGTAATTCCCTTCAGGCCCAGAGAACAGTGGTTCTCCCTTCTTAAGGAATTGGCCAGAGGCAAGTGCAACAAACTTCATCACATATTGAACTCACACAAGACCAGAAGTGTTTGGTTCATCCTAATCTCAAACAACTACAACTGACTATCTAGACATTTCATTTCCAATACCTTTAAGGCACCTCTTTCATGAGGATGTGCAGCAAGTACTAAAGGAAGCAAGAACATGTGCTCCTAGGAAATCATATAGAGAAAAGTGGATAGGATTTTCTAGCTGGTGTCTAACCAATAACTAGTGCCCTAAAAGTGATTATATACCTCACTGGTTCTATAATATTTATGTGAGTTATAAGTTCATAGATTAGTACTAGGCTAACTGCCTTTGCGAGCCATTTTTTAAGCCTTGCCAATTATCCCTTGTGAGACTCAAACCCTGCACCTTGTGTTTGTAAGGCTTTGTGAGACTCAAACCCTGCACCTTGTGTTTGTAAGGCAAACACCTTAAGCATTAAGCCACCCTCCCAACCCTATTTGCCCTATCTTATGCATCTTGCTGTTATTTCAGGTCTGCCCATGACTCCACCCTGGATTTTATGCAAGGCCACCAAGAAATAAAGTGTCTCCTTCCTTGGCCCTTAACTTTGTGCTGGAAACATTAACCATGTCTCCATTTAAACTAAGTCATATTACAGATTTAGTTTCTTACTTGGAAAACTGATCCTGTTTCTGTGACATCTGCAAGAAGATTATTTCAGCTGCAGGTTCTTGTAGAGGGTGACCCCAACTTGGTATTCAACAATAATAAGGTTTACTTTAAGAATAAATCCCTCATTTATGCCCAGTGTGGCCTCAGAATTTACTTTGAAATGAAGCTATCAGTCTCCCTGTGTTTCACCCAGAACCTCAAAACCAGGAAGAAAAGATTCTACATACTCTAGATGTGCATGGGAAACTCAGGTACTGTCTTTCAGAACAAGGTCCTTCAGCAAAGCTGATCAGCTATTTATTTCTTCTGATGGGACTAAGAGATGAAACCCTGTCTCAAAATAAAGTATTTTTAGATGGCTGTCCTCAGCTATTGCTTTTTATTATTCTCACCATGGCAAATCTGTTCCATGCAGTATCAAGACACACACTGTGACAGCCTCATCTTCCATAATGCCATACTGGAAAGGGATGGACTCTGTAAGCATTCTAGAAGCAGCTACTTGATCCTTTATATATACATTTACAAAGCATTACAAACTGGATTATTTTTCTAGGTCCATAGCTAGCTTTGCAAGGACCACTCTCCGGGGCTCTTGGACTTATCCTTCCTCCTGATGGATTGGATAATCTTTGTTAATCAACCCAAACAGGTAAAGGTTACTGTGGCAGTGAGAATGATGAACATAGTACAGTTGTGTAAAGAGCTTACCATAACAGTAGGTATTCAAATTCCACACTGCTATAGCAACCACATCCCTCTTCTTTTATTTCCTGATAAAAACACAATTATTATGTAATTGTTTTTGAGGGATATAAAATGCTATTGTGTTTTTATCTGATTAGATGTTCAGGATGAGGTTACTTCCATTTTTTTCTTTGGGCAAGAAAGTCCTGAAGTCACTTTCTTCTGGCTGCTGTTTATCTGACTGGTGCTGGCCAATCAGCAGCCAGAGCTTTTGGAGCAGGCCAGTTGTCTCTTCCTAGGCAAAAAAACAACCCAAATAGCAAAAGCTACAGCAGCAGTGTAAAACTTGAACATCTGCCATTTATAGTAAGTTATTACACAACTGTAGTTTCTTTACTGACACACACACACAGATTGGATCTCATTTCTGATGCTCACTGGTGAATCATTTTATTAATTTCCTAATCCATCAATTGACTTTGGCTAAACAGAACCATACCATAACCATTTAAGACATTATCATGTAGGGCCTCCCTTCTAAATATGCATATCTTGACTGCAGGCTACAAATACTACAAAGTAAAAATAGTCTAATAAAGACATTGTGTGACAAGAAAACTTGTGAGTTGTAAGAAAATGATTCTTATCTTTGTTTAGCTTAGAAACATCACTGTCCAGCATGAGTTAAGACTCATAAACTGTTTAGCTATACAAACAAAATAACAATTAACTACTCTAGCATCAGTGGAATTAGAAACCACACAGTAAGCTGAGAGTTTATGAGTAGGACAATGGAAGCATTTGCACTTCCTGATACAACTATAAGGATAATTAGGGTGATATATAAAGGATTGCTGGCAAGACTTAAAATGGGAGGGTTCCTCTCCAATAAGTTGTGTATCAACAGAGGAACCAGGCAACCGTGCCCTCTTTCCCTTTTGTTATTTACTTTATATTTAGAACCATTGGCAAAGAAACTAAGGGACTCAGAAATTCAAAGATATAATTGGTATGGTAATCAAGAAAATCTAACTTTATCTGCATGTTACTATTTGTATTTGATAACTCCAGAAAAGCATGCCTCAGTGTTGTGGAACATGTTGTGACAGTTTCAAGTATTTTCAGGATATAAAATTAATGAAGATATAACAGTGGCTATAGCCACAAATTAGGAGTATGGTTTAAAGTGTCTTCTGATATGACAGCTAGGGATATGTGGGAAGAGACTAAACAAAAGATAATATAAAAATTGAGAAACTGGAAGCTCTTGTTTATGGATATGGATAGTAAGATACAAGCAGTTAAAATGTTTTAGTCCCTTTATGTTTATATACAGGTTAGGCATATTTTTATCATTCAGAGGAGAAGTTGTGTATGATAATAGAGAGTTGAAGGACTTGGCAGGGGAAGTGGGCAAGAGTTAAGTGGGATAAGTTGATCCTTCCAATTGAACAAGATGGTTTGGGATTACCTGATTTGAAGGGATATTTTAAAAAATACAGTTTTGTACCTACCATAAATGTAGATGTCCGAGTGTTCACCCTGCTGCAGTCATCACACTTGGGTTATCCTGCCGTCAGGCAGTCCCGCAGTCGGCCTGAATTCCAAAGTCTTGGTCCGGCGTCGGTTGCTGTCACTTCTTCCCTGACATCTTTGCGCCAGGGGTATATAAGAGACATCCAACGCCATTTTCTTCAGTTTTTCTTGCCCCATATGTCAGGTGCCCCCATTAGGTAGGCAAAATATATATATATAGCTAGATAAAAATAAAACAATACCTTTAGGCACAAGCAAATACACCACAGAGGTTGTATAGGATAGAGTGGTATAGATAAGTTCAGCTAGTTCAGAGGGGATGGAGGGAGGGTAACCTGGACTGCAGCAGGGTGAACACTCTAACATCTACATTTATGGTAGGTACAAAACTGTACTATGTTCATCGTGTTACCCTGCTGCAGTCATCACACTTGGGTTGAATCCCAAAGCTAAGGATGGGAGGTGGAGTTAAACAGGGTTAGAAGAAGCTAGTAGGCCCTGCAAAACTGCAGTGGCCAAACCAGCTCTAGTCTTAGAATATAGAGGTAAGTGACAGTGTTTGGTGAAGGTGTGCACTGAACTCCAAGTTGCAGCTTCCAGAATATCCTTGGTTGGCACTCCCCTGAGAAAGGCTGCTGATGTAGCTGTAGCCCTGGTGGAGTGGGACCTAAAGTTAGCAGGTACCGGTTTCCCATGATGCGTGTAGCAGAAACGTATGCAATGCCCTATCCATTTAGAAATGGTCTGTTTTGAGATAGCTTTTCCTTGTGATCTTGTAGCATAGGCTACAAAGAGCTGGTCAGATTTTCTGAAAGCCTTAGTTTTATCCAAGTAGTAACGTAATTGCCTGTGAATGTCCAAAGAGTGCAGGAGTCTTTCTCCTTTGTTCTGGGGATTTGGGAAAAAGGTGGGCAAATGAATGGTTTGGTTTAGGGCCACACTGGATACCACATTTGGCATAAAGGAAGGGTTAGTTCGTAGAGAGACTCTGTCTTGATGAAAAATGAGGAAAGGCTCCACTGCCATTAGTGCCTGTAGCTATGAGACTCTTCTAGCTGAGGTTATTGCTAGTAGCAGGGCAGTTTTCCATGAAATAAATTTTAAATCAGCTGAAAAAGCTGGTTCAATCTTGGCCTTTAGCCTGGTTCCAGACGCAAAATCTTTTCCATTTGTCAGAATAGGTTTTCCTGGTGCTGGGCCTCCTGGCCTCCAGAATGACATCCATAACTGCTTTGGATAGAGGTGTTGGCTGGTTGTTTATGTAATGTGCCATGCAGCCAGGTTTAAAGTCTTGAGCTGGCTGTGTAGAATCTGATTGTCTCACTGGCTGAGCAGGTGAGGAATTTGTGGTAAAATCCATGGTGGGCCATGGGCCATGTTCCTTAGAATTGGATACCAATGCTGGCGTGGCCCAGTCTTGTGCAATGAGTATCATTTGTGGTCTCTCTAATCTGACTTTCAGCAGTACCTTTGCTGGAAGAGGCAGTGGAGGAAAGGCATACACTGTTAATGTTTTCCAACTGAATGAGAGGGCGTCCACTTTCCAAGCTTGTGGATGGAATGTTCTTGTGCAAAATTTTTGAAGTTGGTAGTTTTGGGGGCTTGCAAACAGATGTATGTCTGGGTGTCCCCATTTTTGAGCTATCATTGCAAATACTTGTGGATCTAGTTTCCACTCGTGTGGATCCATGATGTTTCTGCTTAGGTCGTCTGCTAATGTGTTTTTCTTTCCTGGCAGGAATTGTGCTTGTAATTGAACCTGGTAAGACAGTGCAGTGTTCCACAAGGTCATTGCTTGCCTGCATAGAGGATAGGAATGTGTGCCCCCTTGCTTGTTTATGTACCACATTACTGTGGTATTGTCCGTCTTTATTGTTAGTTGTCCTGGGTGTAAGAGGTCCTTGAAAGCTGTTAGGGCATTCTGTACTGCTAGCATTTCTTTTGATTGATATGCAGATGCCTCTGATCTGTAGTCCATTTTCCCTGAATGCACTGTCCTGCCATGTGTGCTCCCCAGGCATAGTCCGATGCATCTGTTGTCATAGTTTGCCTGGCTGTGGGTAAGGTGAAAGTCTGACCCTTGTTGAGGTGACATGCCTGTGCCCACCATAGAAACTCCTGTTGAAGGCAGGGAATGAGTGGTATCATTGTTTCCAAGCTGTGGCTGTGCTGAGTCCATACGCTTTTCAGGTACTATTGTAATTTCCTCATATGCAGTTTTGCAAATGGTATTAGTAGTATGCAAGATGCCATGAACCCCAAGGCCTGCAGAATTTTTCTTGCAGGGAATTAGGTCTTTGTTGCCATTATTTTGAAATATTGAGTCATCTGTTGTTGCTTGTCTGGCATGAGATAAGCCATCTGGGCCGTTGTATTCAAGCTGGCACCCAGGAATATTATGTTTTGTGAGGGCACTAGTTTTGATTTCTTTTTGTTTACTGTGTACCCTAGGCAACTTAGAAGGTGTTTGACAAATGCCAGATGCTTTAAAAGAATGTCCTTGCTTTCTGCTTGAATAAGGCAGTCATCCAGGAATGGGTATATTTGAATTCCTCTTTGTCTGCAGAATGCAATTACTGGTGCCAGGCATTTTGTGAAGACCATGGGCACAGTAGATAAGTCAAAGGGCAGTGCAGAGAATTGATAATGCGTTGAACCTGCAATGAAGCGGAGGTATCTTCTGCAATTTTGTCTGATTTGGACATGCAGGTATGCCTCCTTGAGGTCCAACATTACCAGCCAAGCATTCTTGCCCGGCATGGGAAGAAGCTGCTGTAGTGTTAGCATCTTGAATTATGGTACTTGCAGATAGGTGTTCAGAATTGAAAGATCCAGAATGGGTCTCCATGCTTTGTCCTTTCTTGGGACTAGAAAGAGTCTTGAGTAAAATCCTTGTCCTTGCTCCTGTGTAGGTACCTGTTGAATGGCTCTCATGTCCATGAGAGCTGTAATTTGTTTTGGTGCCTCTGCCCATTGATTTGGTGGCAGGTTTGGCATTCCTTTTTTCGTTGGTAAGGTATGAAAGGATAATCTGTATCCTTGAGAGACAATGTTTAGGACCCATTTGTCTTTTGTGATTATGTGCCAGTTGTCTGCAAAAAATGATAATTTTCCTCCCAAGGTAGCTGCCAGGAGAGATTTGCTTGGTAGTTTGAGGATTGAGTCATTGTGTTTGTCTTCTGCTAGCTTGGGGCATGTCTTCTCCTCCTTTCTGAGTAGCAGTACCCCATTGGCGAGGTTTGTAAGGGCTTTGTGACTGACCTCTGCCCCTTGGGCTTCTGTATTTGCCTCTCTGTGATCTGTCAGAAGCTGGAAAGGACCAGTTTTTAGTTGGCCAATTTCTGCTAAAACGAGAGGGTTGTACCTGCAAAAAATCCGTGACCGTCTGCATAGACTTTGCCTTATCCTCCATTTTCTTTAAAACCTCTTCTGCTTTGACACCAAATAATACATACTGGTGTAAAGGTGCATACAATAATTTTGCTTTAACATGATCAGGAAAGGTTTGTTCTTTTAACCAAGCATGTCTACATATGACAGAGCCAGTAACAGCTGCTCTACAGGAAGTTTCCAATTAATCAAATCCACATTGTAAAGTATGTTTGCCCACCTGTTCAGCTGCATGCAACAGATCCTGCATTTCCTTGAATTCAGACTGTTCAGTATGTGTGCTCATTTTTTGTTTTAATTGAGACATTAGGAATTGCTGATATTTCAGCATGTGAAACTGACAATTTAATGCTCTCATAGCCAGAGTAGCTGAGGTGAATATTTTCTTTCCCCATCTAAGTAGGGCTCTGGAATCCCTTTCAGAGGGCACAGGATTTTTAGCCAGAGAAGCTTTAGCTCCCTTAGGACCTTGGGAAATTGTTTCTGGGTCAACCACAGGGCTTTTATAAAGGGATTTGTGTGAGTCAGGTACTCTGTAGTATCTGTCTGGTTTGGCTGGAGCAGGAGGTAGAGAGTCTGGATTTAGACTAGACTCCAAGTAAACATCATCCACAATATCTAAAACTGGAGGGATAGCAAGAGGTCTGTGCTGGGGTAAAAACTCTCGCAGCCTTTTCTTAGAATCAGAGTAGTCCTGGCCTTCCCAGTGGAAATGTTCCCTTATGGTATGTAAAGTTTCCCCAAAGGAGTAGTCTTCAGGGGGAGATGCTGAGGGAATAGAGTCTTCAGCATCAGAGTCTTCATAAGGTTGAAAAGTGAAATCCTGTTCCTCAGAAGAATCTGAGGAAATTGAAGCCTGGTCAAAGGAAGCATAATCCTCCTCTTGTCTTGGTCTTTTATCAGGAGGGGGATGGGAACCCCTGATTAGGGTAATCAAGTCTTCGGCCATTTTAAGCATCTGTTTCTTAGGCATGGGGCCTTGAACTGTAGACTGATGTACAGTCTTCTTTGGTTTTAAAGAAGTTTTAAGCTTAGCATAAGATTTAATGGTGAGTGTAGTCGGTCTGAAGACACCTTCTGCAACCGAAGGCGTTTCCACTGCACCGAGGTCTACTTCTGCTCTGGTGTCAGAAGGGCCTAATGAAGATGGCTGTGTCGGCCTATTAGACTCCGCTTGAGAATCCGCAGCTGTCTGGGGTTCCAGTTCTCCGGTCGTTAGGGGCTGCGTAGGTGCCTCATTGAAAACCGGAGAACCAGCGACAGGCCCAGCAGAAGCCTCTGTGTCTGGCCTGTTCCTAGGCTGCCTGTCCTTATCCTTGCATTTTTTATGCGTGCCAGTCGGCTGCTCCGATGGCATGATATAATTAAATTTCCTACCAAAGTAGTGTCATGCGAAGTCAAAACGGCGTTTGATAATTCGTTTATTAAACCTAGCACAAAACCGACAACCTGTGACATTGTGGTCTGGGCCTAGGCAAGGAATACAATAGGAATGGAAGTCCTTATCAGGTATTTGCTTCCCACAAGGAATGCAATTGTTAACTTTTTCTGACATCGGACTGAGGTAAGAAAAGGTTCCCCAACGGGGTACTTAGCTTTATTGAAGACTTCGGACTGAAATTCGAATCGAAAATCTCAGGTGTCGGCCGACCGGCACTTGCGAACTGCTTCTGCTTCGGGCACCGCGCGGCAAGAAAGACTGGAGAAAATGGCATCAGATTCCTCTTATATACCCCTGGCACAATGACGTCAGGGAAGAAGCGGCAGCAACCGACGCCGGGCCAAGACTTTGGAATTCAGGCCGACTGCGGGACCACCTGACGGCAGGATAACCCAAGTGTGATGACTGCAGCAGGGTAACACGATGAACACCTACACATTTAAGGTAAATATACATAACACAAGCATAATGGTATAATTCAAAATGGAAATGGATGATTATTAAACAGGGAGAAATTCAAAAAAATAAAGAAAGAGTGGGGTTTTTGGATATAAATTCTCATAGGTTCATAGATTAGTACTAAGCTAACTGCCCTTGCGAGCCATTTTAAGCTTAGCCAATTATCCCTTGTGAGACTCAAACCCTGCACCTTGTGTTTGTAAGGCAAACATCTTAACCATTAGGCCACCCTCCCATGGAGAATAATAACCATATAGAATATTATATTCATAAAGTAAAAGAAAGTATTTCAAGAATTAAGCCAACATAAGAATGGAGAAATGAGATTTTGCCAATTTGGATGACTGCAAGTAGGGGTACAGAAAATAGACAAGAGGAGGGCTGGAATTTATTGGAGAAAACTCACAAAGGAAAGAAGTTATTGGGAGCAAATAACTACAGAGGGAAATGTAATAGAAAGAAAGAGGCCAAGAAGTTTGGATTGCAGGTTACAGACTGCCTTCTCTACAACGGATTGATATCAGAGTACAGGAGAAGAGAAGGGGACATAGAGTCCTAAGAGAAAGACCAGCTCTGCTTTAGTCAAATCTAGAACAGAAGTGGCTGTTAAAAATGGGATAATTAGCAGGGCATATTAAATATTGCATGATACATATAAGAATCAATTGGAGGAGATTAAAAAAGATTAGTAAGAGAGACTGGAAAAGCAATTTACAAGAGAACAATGGAAGGACATATGTATGGCTACCAAGTATGTAATAAAGGCCAGAAGGTGTAGGATTTTTGCTTAGAAGTGTTTGCATAGGTATTTTTATACCTCGAGCAAACTTCAAATAATTTTTTTCTTGGGTAAATAGCAAATGTCGAAGGTGTGATGGGGAAGAAAGAGATAACTTTGAGAGTGTAAAAAGTTGGTAGATTTAAAAAAAAATCCTACAGAGTACTCTGTCAGAAGTACTGGGGGAGTGAATACTGTAACTAAGGAAATTATTATTTTAGGCAGGGACACAGGATCTGAATTGCCTAGATATAGTGATAAGTTTAATTCTGTTGGCTGGCAAAATACTAGAAAATGAAAATCAAAATCTAAACCAACTGTATTTGAAATATTAAATATTGTAAAAGAGGTAAAATAACTGGAAGAGTGATCTTTAGAAAAGGGAAGGAGCAAATCACACAGAAGTAAAATGAATTTGTAGTAACAATACATACAGAATAATGTTTAAGAGAAGGAGTGAAGTTTAAGGGAAGGTAGGAATTGAGCAGTTTATGTAATTTACTGATAACAGTTATAAAAAAGAATATATGTGCTGTATAATGTATGCCAATTGAAAAAAAAAAACATTAATATGGTTTGTTTTCTTTTCTATTAATATATGTGTGCCTATGTTTTAATTTAAAAAAAAGAGTCTCGCAACATTTATCATTGACACATGATAAAACATTCCTAAATACTTTTTAGAAGACTTTGTATTTCTCATATTATTCATTACTAAGTTATTTTTTACAACTTTTTGCATTTTACAACCCGCGGTGGTGGTGCTGTGGTAGCGTTGTCGCCTCACAGTAAGATGCTGTCCGGTTCGATTCTCAGCTAGAGCATCTTCTGCGTGGAGACATGCATGAATGGGAGTACCTTCATTGAAGGTTGTGCATCAGGGCTGGTAACTCGGCACGTAAAAATCAACTACCAATCATTAGCGGACCGGAGTTCCGCTGTGGCGACCTCTAACCGGGAAAAGCCGAAAGACACAACAACACAACTGATATTTTGTGCAGCCTAAGCATTTAATTACTAGAAACAGGCACATAATCTTAAAAACTATTTTCTCTGAATTTATTCATCAGTGGGCTTCAATACCCCTGATGATAATCTCTTAATAAAGGGGAAATATATTTAATTTAGTAAGGGAATGCAAAAGAAAACACAAGCCACCTAAGTAAAATAAAATCACTTAGCCTATTTTTGTGAATTTCAAAAGGTAAATTTGACTTCAAATGGTGCATGTTTATTTCCTGAGGAGTCATTTGAATGTGTTCACATGTCTTAAATGGTCAGAAAGTGGAATCATTCTGTGAATAAATTTGGCATTTCTTTAAATGCCAGGCATGCGCTCAAGGCTTCTCCAATATTTTCTTTCAATGGAAATCAGAAAGTCAGAGACACTTTTTTCACTTTTCCATACAGGTTGTTTGTATTTAACAAGTTTAAAACCAGAAAAAGCAAGTCTGAAATGTTGGATCAAGTTAGGATCCCTTTTAGACATTTTCTGAAGTATCCATAAGGCTAGAGAAATTATAACATTTAGAGTGTGTTTCCACACATCAATTTTTGTTAAAAATTAACATGTAAACAGCTACATTGACATCATTCAGTAGTACAAGACATCTGAGGTAATCAGGTCCTTCAGATGATATAGAAGATTTGTTTATATTAACCCTCTACCAAAGGTAGCACAATAAAAGTTGTCTAGTGTACTACATACAAGGCTTGATTAGTATGTAAAACTAAATGCTCACTTTAAAACTCAATTTAAAAGCTTAATAAACTGTCTGATATTCTCTTTCATACACAATACTACCAACAACCACAAGCCAGCCTGCCTATAACTACTTTGTCACTTCTGGATGGGTGAATACTGTTCACTAAGCTAAATTCCATTTCTGTTGAACTTCAAACCACAAAATTAATCTCACAGCATTTCACTTATCATTGCTGCATACTGGGATATCTACAGTAGCCAGTCCTCTTAAATAAGATTTGTATCACACAGATGTTTCCCCTTCACACATTACTGTTGTTGTTTCTTTCGGCTTTTTCCCAGTTAGGGGTCGCCACAGTGGAACTCCGGTCTGCTAATGATTGGCAGTAGATTTTTACGTGCCGAGTTGCCAGCC
Organism: Protopterus annectens; assembly: GCF_019279795.1. Taxonomy (NCBI): domain Eukaryota; kingdom Metazoa; phylum Chordata; order Ceratodontiformes; family Protopteridae; genus Protopterus; species Protopterus annectens. Next base: position 80,016,940 of record NC_056729.1, on the reverse strand, counting down.
CTGATGCACAATCTTTAACGAAGGAATGCCCAGCCATGCATGTCTCCACACAGAAGACGCTCTAGCTGAGAATCGAACAGGACGTCTTACTGTGAGGCGACAACGCTACCGCAACCGCAGCACCACCACCGCAGTACTGTATGGTAGATATATCCTTCAATCTACCATATGCTTTCCACCAGCACATCTTCCTCATCTATTTTCTGCTACAACTATCCTCCCACTCCTGAAACTTGCTTTCATCTCACCTCTATAAACCAGAACCTCTTCCTTGTAGGGCTCTGTAAGTTACACTCTCTTCCCAACAACTTGTTATGCACCAGCTTTGCTCATTGCTTTTCTCAGCCTATATTCCTGATGTAACATATTTCTCTTTTTCCCACCACTACTTAATATTCCTTTATCATCTTACATCAAACAATTCTTGCACCTTATATTTATTACACAAGTATAACTCTCAGTGACAAACATTAGACTGCAGATCTCAAGATTTTACAGTTTGTTAGATCTTCTCAAAGCCACCAGCCCGATCTAAAGTAACTTTGACAAAGTTCTATTTATGGATGCAGACTTATAAAAAAGAAAGCATTTGACTCAGTGGATCAAGTATTCCTTATTAATGATCAAGTCCAAAAATCCAAAACGAATCATCAATAAAACCATTTTGGTCTTTGCATATTCTCTACTGATGATTATTCATAGTGAGGTGGCAAAGCTATATATTGGTTGCATTTTTTATTTAAATTTAGTTTAAAAATGCACTTAAATATCCATACCAACTCAAGCAAATGGTACCTCAGTTTAACATCTCATCGGTTCATTACAGGTCCCCCTTAGGTAATCCTTTTGAATGGATCAGTTCCTACAAATATCTTAAGATTCCTATTAGATGCCAGTATCACCTTCATCTTGTCAAAAGAATTTATCATCAGTGAAGTTCTCCAACAATTAAAGCTGGCATGCAGGACTACTGACCTACTGTTCCCTAGCATATATGTCTTAATTTCTAAACTAGTATACTGCCTCCCTCTAATCACCCTAGGAAACTCTAAAAGCAGCAGTCTCCAAAAAAAAAGAATGAACAAAATTTGCCAATTCATTAAACAAGTAATAATGTCCAACAGGATGTGTGTGTTTTAGGGGAAATAATGCCCACGCATGGGTGTTCTGCCACCTGACACTGCAGGAAAGGGCCATTATAACCCTGGAAGGAGTACTTTAGTCAATATCACACATCTGGAAGGGCATTAATGCACTTAATGAATAGGTATCTGTTATTTTTGTATTGCTGTATACCTTTTTTATATTTTTGATACAAAATAGCTCCTCAGTGTAATTCTTCAAATTTGCTGTAGCATATGTAATTGTTGTTGTTATATAGATATTTTATATAAGTATTTAATGTCCACACACATGCATACATACAGATATGTGTGTGTGTTTGTGTGTGTGTGTGTGTGTGTGTGTGTGTGTGTGTGTGTGTGTGTGTGTGTGTGTGTGTGTGTGTGTGTGTGTGTGTGTGGGTATGTGTGGGTATAGCTATACATACACAGTCAGATGCACAGACTGACACACATGCATAGATCGGCAACAAGCGGTACAGTGGAACAAAGCTCTTTCTCCCTTACTAACAGTGACTATGGGCATGCCTCAAGGGTCTATTTTTGGCCCCCTCCTTTTTAACCTGTTTACAAATAATCTCCATACTGCTACAACTCTAGCCACCCTTATACAGTATGCAGATGACTCCACTGTCATATGTTCTGCCCCAACTCTACCTGAACTACAGAACTTAACCCAAACATCCTTCAATACTATTGAATCATGGTTGGCAGATGCCCAATTAATCTTGAACGCAAATAAAACTAAACTCATGCTCTTCCGCTCCATTAAATCCAAAACCCAATCCACTTTCTTCAACATAACATCCAGTAATAAGACTTTGATTGAACCAGTACCATCTGCCCAACTTCTTGGTGTTGTTATTGATCAAAATCTGAAGTTTGACTTACACATTGCCCAGACTGTAAAAAAAGTACACAAGCAAATAGGTACCTTATACATATGCAAAAACTACCTAACCACAAAGTCCAGAATAACCACAGCCAGAACTCATCTTCTGTCAGCTTTACTATATGCCTCACCCATCCTTACCAACCTCTCCAAATCAGTCCTAAGCAAGGTAGATGCCTGCTATAATAAGATAGCTAAATTTGCCACTAGCTGTCCTCCTAGAAGCCATCATTGTAAGGCCCTAAGACAACTATCTTGGTTAGAACTACCCCACCAACTCATTCTCACACAACTCTCTACCGCCCACCAAATGTACTATAAACTTGATAAAACACCACCTCTAAAAGGCCTCCTCAATCCCTATATAAGTATCTATCCACTAAGATCCACTAATAACTCTCTAATTGAAGTAACCAGGAGTAAAAATAGCTCAGGTGGCTCTCTATACTCCTACTATATTGCGAAACTGTGGAATGCCTTACCCCTTGAAATTAGAACTATAACTAGCTTAAAAAATGACAGCCGCAGTAGTACAGTGATAGCGTTGTTGCCTCACAGCAAGGGGTTCTCCTGTTCGATTCTCGACTGGAGTGCCTCCGTGTATGGAGTCTGCATGTCCTCACCGTGATCGAGTGGCCTCTGAAAGACATGCGTGAATGGGAGTGCCTTCGCCGAAGGTTGGACGTTGGGCTGGCAACTTGGCACCATTAAAATCTACTGCCAATCATTAGCAGACAGGAGTTCCGCTGTGGTGACCCCTAACTGGGAAAAGCTGAAAAGACAAACAAACAACTAGCTTAAAAAATTTCAAGCATCACATTAAAGCCCACCTCACCAATTCCTGGACTTGTACATGTACTGGGCATGGGTAGCCCAAACCATGGAACTAGCTGATTTTAAAATTTTAATTGCATATGTAATAAGCATTGAATTTAAATCATATGACTATCTTATGTTGTTTTTTTTTTTCCTTCTCATTGTTAATTTATATCAGATTTTAAGTCTTCAGTTTGATATGCTACCTGTATATAAGACAAAGTATCATAATTGCACTCTTATTGTATACAGTGTCACTACCAGCTGCCACTGTAAGAACTGTCTTCTAGAAGCATTGTTATACAAGATTATTGGTCTTGTCTCCAACTTGACCAATTTAGTCTGTGCTAATCTTTTTACCATTATGAATGTCTGTTACTATTTATTTCTTTATTGTATTATACAATTTTCTTTCTACTAACAAAATAGTTTACTAACAATGGATCTTTTCTCCCCAAGCCTCCGCTGAAAAGGGTTTTATGCCCAGTCGGACTCTCCTAGTAAACAAATGTAAAATAAATAAAAATAATATATACAGGAAGAAATTCAACATCACATACTGTTATACAATGCTAGGAATACACTGAATCATCAAGGTAATCTTATACAATTAACACATTAAGAGTCTTGGTATTTCAATAGCAACATTTCAAGGCAATCCCAACCACTAAAAGTCTTACTATGGCTTATAGATTGTGTCCTGATCACTTCTTTTTCAGTTTTACATAATATTGCTGTTACATTTAAAAATTCTTTGAAGGTAGGAACTGAATTTGATTTTCAATTTTTTTGTAATAACTTTTCTAGCTGCTGCCAGGAGACTGCAGAACATTTTTTCTTGTTTGGTTTTTAACAGATGAAGTGGAATATTCATTAATATTATAAAGAACAATTATCAGGCCATAACCCCTTAAAACATACTTATCTCTTCCCAATATACATTTAATTTTTCACAATCCATAAACATGTATGTCCAATCAGAATTTACATCTTTACTATATCTCCAACAAACTGAAAAAAACATTTTACTAAACCTAGAGATTTTATAGGGAGTGACAAAGATTTTTTATATCTATATATATATATATATATATATATATATATATATATATATATTTCCATATAAAAACTTTCTAGTATAAGCTTGAAGAAGGTTGACTAACTGATTTAAGTAGCAAAATGTTTGTTCTTACCATCTGTCGAGTCACTCAATCCACTACTGAAGAAAGATTCCAGCATTTCACATTAAAATGATTATTATTTATAATTGACTTATATATCTTAAACAGCCTTCCATTGTAAAGTCAATTTACCCTCAATGATAGCATTCATATATTCATATGAGGGAATAGTGTTCTGTTCCTCTTCACTCATATTATCTACAAATTCATTCAAATTCTTACTGATTGATAATATTAACTGGTTAACAGATTCATACAACTTATAATCTTTCATTAAATACTCTGGCCACTTAGCTTTTCCTTTCTCACAGCAATCGGACCATAATGCTAATCCATTCCTTTTTAGTAAATTCATTTTAACATTGCTAAATCTAGAGGTATGTGCAATGGGAAAGCACAACATTTTCCATTTTGATATTAATGGAGTTTTAAAAACATATTTCTTAACTTTTTTAGAATTGATTTCATATATGCAGATTCTAAAGGTTGAAATTAATTTCCTTCTAAGGTAAATGGTATTAACCAGATGAAAGGATTGTTACATATTTCTAATTTATTACATTTGATAAACTTAATAGAATTTAGTAAAATATGCTCCTGAAGGGTTCTCTGCTGACTAGTGTAAGTTAGGTCTATCTAGAGTATAAACAGAGTTAAAATGTGCAGCAAGAAAATATGATTCTACATCTGGGAAGCTAATACCACCATAATCCCATAAGCTTGTAAAATTTCTATAAGCAATTTTCAGTTTTTTATGATACCATAAGAATAAAGTTAACATGTTATCCATTTTCTTTAAAAAAATGTTGTCAGCTATTAAAGGTATTGAATCCAATATGTATATAATCTTGGGTAATATGATCATTTTAATAAGTACTAACCTGTCTTCAAAATAAATAAATAAATTATTCCATTTTTAATAAGAAGTAACACTTCTTCAGGTATTTTTCCAAAATTATTACTAATAATCTTACATCTTGACAGATTTCTATTTCTAAATATCTTAAATAGTTTCCTTCCCAGTTATATTTATATTGATCTTTAAACTTGCTATCAAGTAACTCATTTAACACTAAAGTTTCAGTTTTACTATTATTAAATTTCAGCAGTGATACTTCTTGAAACTTTTCAATTTCCTCATCTATTTCTTCAATTGAATAACTCAGATCTCCTACAGTTAGTAAAATATCATGTGCAAAAAGATGAATTTTAGATGGACATTTCTCGTTAACTGAAAATGCATCAGTTTTTCAATGCATCTTATACTATTGGCTAAGGGTTTGGTAACTAATGCAAACAGTAGAGGGGCAAGCAGCACCCTTGCTTTGTGCCTTTGTTTAAAGTGAATCCTTGAGAAATGTAAGATCCAATGTTAATATTTGCTGGGGAGTCTGTATACAGTGTTTTTAATATTCTAATAAATTGTTCTAGAAATGCAAATGCTTCTAAAGTTTTAAACAAACTGGTCCAATCTACATAATCAAAATTACTTTCAGTATCTAAGCTAATTAGGGCAAATTCCTTGTTAATTCCTTTTGCTAAATCTAAAACAGTTACTACCCTTTTTATAGTATCATACATTAATCTATTGACTATAAATCCTGTTTGATCTTTATTAATTAATCTTGTAGTGAAGATGAAAGTAAATGTTTTATAGTCTACATTTAATAATGAAATGGGTCTCTATGAGGAAAATAACTTACTATCCATTCCTTGTTTAAGTATAGGTGAGATTACAGAAAATTTTCTTGAGGGAGGAATTATTTTGTCATTCTGAATTATCCTGAAGACATCACTCAATAATTCTAAAATGTTTAATGGAAGCAGACTATATAATCCTATACTTAAACAATCTAACCCTGGAGCTTTTCAATTTTTCTCTTTTTTTTAAAGCTTCTTTAACTTCTGTTAGGGTAATATGCTTATTCAACAGATATATTTGTTGGTCATTAAGTTTATTAGTAACACTTTTCTTTAAACACTTGTCAATTATATAATCAAGATTATTATTTTTATCTTTATTAAGATCCTCATTTTTTAATATTAAGCATTTCCTTTATGCATGAATTAAGTTAATTCATGTGAAGATTTCAAATATTATTGATTTGTGCATTTTTACTTAACATCTTACTTCTATTAGCTAACATACGTAGGTTTTTTGAAATCATCACATAGGTTCATAGGTTCATAGGTTCATACTAGGCTATCTGCCCTAGGGCATTTATAAGCCTAGCCAGAATGTGTTTGGCTTTTGCCACCCATTTTAAATTTGTTTTGCTATGCCCTTTTTTGAGGTTAGTATACTGTGCCTCTGTCTAACAGTGACACAGAAGTGATACCCGGGGTAAACCTATGATCTCGAATCCACTCATCAAGATTCCTCTTGAAGAGAGTCAATGAGGGACTCTGCCTAACCTGGACTGGGATTTTATTCCAGAGTGAAGGGAGCCTCTGGGTTATGAATCTGTCCCTCCAGCATGTCCTATTTATTTCAGTGCTGAGGTTCAAGTCTCTCGAGCGCATAGCTCGATGGGATTTGGATTTTCTGAGGTGCAGCATGTCCATTAATTCTGGGTTGGACATGGCTTTATACATCAGGCACATATCACCTCTGAACAGGCGGTATGCCACTGAGTAGAGCTGGAGTTTCTTTAACCGGGCAGCATATGGCATCTGTTTGAGCCCTTTGATCCTCTTGGTGAGGTACTTTAGGGGTCTTTCCAGTTGCTGCAGGTGTCTGGTAAGGTACATCCCAAAAGGGGCATTGTACTCAATTATGGGCCTGATGAGGGATGAGTAAAGAGGCACGATGACCTCCCCTGATCTAGATGTGAATCCCTTCATGATTAGGTGGGCTATATAAAATGTTTTTCTAACCACTTTGGCCACGTGGTTGTCAAATGAGAGATTGCTATCAACTTGGGTCCTCAGGCCCCTAATTACTTCTTCTGTACTTAATGGATTACCACCTATGTGGTAATTTGTGGACACTTTGTTTTTGCCAAAGGGGATGACTATACACTTTTTGGCATTTAGCTTGAGGCCATGGCTCTGGCAGCAGTTGTCTGTTTCTATGAGGCCCTTTTGGAGGATGCTTGTGTCGGCTGGAGAGTCGATTATTGCGCCCAGTTTGCAGTCATCTGCGAACTTGGTCAGCCACAGTCCTTCTGTGTTGGCCTGTACCTCCGAGAAATATATACCGAACAAGAGAGGTCCCAGGACTGAGCCTTGTGGGACCCACTTGTAACTGGTTTGGAGTCTGACATGGCTCCAGCAATTCTAACCATGTGGGTTCTGTCCTTGAGCCAGTTTGCAATCCATCTAGTGACATAGGGGTTTATATTTAAGCTGGTGAGCTTATCTATAATGCCCGAGTGGGGTATTGTATCGAAGGCTTTTGCGAGGTCCAGGTAGGCTGTGTGGACCACCTTCCCCTCGTCAATGGCCTTGGTGACTGTTTCAAAGAAATCAACCAGGTTTAAGAGGCAGGATCTGCCCTTAACACTGGGTAGGATCCAGTGTCTGTAGGTCCCCAATATCTTTATTTATGAGGTCCATGATGATCCTTTCCATAGCTTTGCAGACCAAGCTAGTCAGGCTTATGGGGTGATAGTTTCCAGGATCCGTTGAGGCACCACCTTTATGGAGAGGGACCACTGTTGCTGTACGCCACTCTTTGGGCACATATCCTGTAGTAAGGCTGAGATTGAACAGTAGTTTTATGTTTGGGTTTAGCTCTTCTTGGAGTTCATGTAGGACACAGCCTGGGACACCGTCTGGTCTCATTGATGCTGTGTTTTTTGCTTTGGAGAGGGCGGCTCTTACCTGAGCATCTGAGATGTCAGGGGCAGCACTCTGCTGGGATAGATATTTGCCCTTTTGGTGGGGAGGGGGGGAGAAGTTTACACTGAACCTGTCAGCTAGGATGTTGGCAATGTCTGTGGGTTCGGTGTATTTTTTGTCATTTTGAACTAATTCTGAGCATATCTGGGAATTACCACCCAGGTTCCTAACATAACTAAAGAAAGCCTTGTGATTATTCTTAGTGTCCTGTGCAATTTTTCTCTCGAAGCTGGCCTTAGACAATTTTATGAGTGCCCGTAGTTTTTTGCTAATACTGATCAGTGATGCCTTCTCTTTTTGGGATTTTGCTCTATCATTTAGTAGCTTCCTCCTTCTATTGTATAGTTTGTTTATGGCTGGGGTCCACCAGACAGGACGTCTGCCTTTGGAGGATTGGATCTTGGTTTTATTTGGAATCGAATGATCCATGCATTCCTGAAGGTGTTCATAGAATGCGTTTATAAAGGATTCTGCGATCTGGGCCGTATTTTCCACAGGCCTGGGGGCTTTGAAGGATTCCACCTCGGTTTTGAGGAGTGTGAAATTTGCTTTAGAGAAGTTTTTCACTGTGGTTTTCTGGGCAGGGGTGGGGTCGGGATGTGAATATCCAGTGAGATTAGTTTATGGTCTGATCTTACCAGTGAGGGATACACTTCTGGTCTGGAGCATAGAGTCCCCATGTTGGTGATGATCAGGTCCAGTATGTTTTCCCCTCTTGTGGGAGTGGTAACAAGTTGTTCCATAGCATTTGAGTTTATAAATTCTAGGAACCTTTGGGCTAGGGTGTTGGAGCTAGAGTAATGCTCCCAGTCTGTTTGGGTAGTTGAAGTCGCCCAATATAATGGTGTTTGGAGAGACCTTCATATTTTCCAGTGTTCTCAGGGTGGCTGAGTGGGGTTCCTGGGTTTGGGAGGGTGGTCTGTAGTAGGCTATAAACTGGAAGGCAGTTTTACCCACTGTTAGTTGCACATGGATAGTCTCTGATGCTTCGTGCTTTGCCACCAACCTGGAGGTGTGGGTATCTTTGATGAATATCGATACTCCCCCTCCTTTTGTGGTTCGGTCCAAGTTTTGGGTCCGAAAAGCATGGTATGAGGTATAATCTGGTAGTGCTGGGGTGCTCTCGGGAGCCCTGAATCAGGTTTCTGTTACTGCACAGATATTGATGTTCTCCATGCTAAGGAGAGTTTCGAGTGCATGCATCTTGAGGGTTAGACTTCTGGCGTTGAGTAGCATTACTCTTAGTTTCTTATCCCTTGTGATACCTATGGAGGTGGGTTTGTCTTTTGAGCCTTGCCTAAAAAAGGCACTATGGGGGTAGCAAGAGCCTTTGCCAATATCCGAAAGCCCAGGGGTGACAGGTGCAAGCCGTCCCTAGCGAAGCATCGTGGCTTGTCGAGCATATCATCCCAAGCTGACAGGCATTGGATCCCCTTTGAATGACACCAGTACTTAAGCCAATTGTTGAAATTGATCATCTTGTCTTCATATTGTGGCATCATTCTTGGTGAGGGTAAGATGCTACTCAAGGTCAGGGTCATACTGGCCTGGGCTACATGCTCAGAGAGCTCCTCTATGTCTCTTTTCATGTAGTCCAGGGAGGACTGTGCAATTTTATTTTTTCTAAAGCTATCTCCACTTTATGTGTTAAAACTGTTTGAAATTTTGTCATTTTTAATGACTTCAGTATTATTTAATTTCTTTATTTGTTGCTCAGACCTCACTTTGTATATTTCATCTTGTACGTATAACAACTGTTTATCCTACTCTTTCATTTAGTTACTAGCCCATCATCCCTTTCTATCTTTAATATGCATTTGTAAGGAGTCCCATAGTAGGAATTTACTAACCTGACCATAATCAATCAAAAATAAAAAAAAAAAATCTAGATTTGTTCCTTAAAATAACTCTTAAATTCTTTTAATTTCATCATATATACTAGGATTCTATAAATAATCTGAAATTTCCTTATGCCCATTCATATACTAATAATTAGTGCATTATGATCAGATAAATGACAAGGAATAGTTTTAAAATAATTAGCTTTATTAAGTAAACCTGTAGAAGCATAAAGCCTATCAATTCTAGTTTGCATCCCATGCAGATAAGAATAACGAGTGCAGAACAATGACTTATCTTCTGCTTTTACTATTAAATCAAATAATTTATTATTAGTAATCCATCTGTTTAGTTGATGCCAGAATTTTAGCTTTCTTCTTTTCACTTGTATCTTCTACACTAGATTATGGAGTTAAAATCCCCTGCTAGACTTAAACTACCCTTCCAATGACTTTATAGTAAGTATAAATGATCTTTAGCCACTCTTGCACCGATGCCTGGGATCCAGTAAAATTAACTGGTGTATAGAGGTTGCCATTATATTTAATTATTAAAAATGTATACATTCCTTTGGGATCATTAATGGATTCTACGACCTTAGCCATTACAGTAGACTTTTTCCAAAGTACAGCAGTTCCTCTCCTCTTTTTCTTAAAAGAAGCAGATGATAACATTTCATAACCTGAATTATTTAAATATTGTATAGCCTTATCTATCAGTCTATCAAGTGAGTCTCTTGCAGGAATATGTTTCCTCTGCTTAATTTTAAATATGTCAATAATGATTCCTTTTGTTGCTATTATTAAATCCATTTACATTAATAAATAGATTAAAACTATCCATTTTGTGTATTTAAAAATATTTCTTTTAAAATATAATATGACATTTCCACTATATTACTTTAATTGTAGTACTTCCGTGGTGGTGCTGTAGCGTTGTTGCCTCACAGCAAGAGGTTCTTCCGTTCAATTCTCGGCTGGAATGCGGGGAGTGCCTTCTGTGTGGAGTCTGCATGTCCTCCCTGCGGTTGGGTGGGCATTCAAAAGACATGCGTAAATGGGAGTGCCTTCGTTGAAGGTTGAACGTCGAGCTGGCACCTTGGCGTTCGTAAAAATCTACTGCCAATCATTAGCGGACTGGAGTTCCACTGTGGCGACCCCTAACTGGGAAAAGCCGAAAGACAACACATAAGACTAATACATTCCTCCAACACTTTCTTAACATTACACATTTTTTAAATTCTTTTCTACAAACTAAACTACTAAAACTGGTAAATAACAAAAACAAGTCTACAACTGTAAGAGCATATATTACGAATAAAACACAACCTACCATGGATACCAAAGTCCCTAGTTTGCCTGTTGAATAGACAAACTAATATACTATCTCTGAACCTACTAATATCTAAAACTTCATCAAAAAACAAGCCAAGAGCTACCGTGACTTTCAAATAATATAATATTATATATGAGTTAAAAATAATACGTGACTATTAATTTAGCTATATATTTTGCCATTTAAAACTATTTCCCCTATTACTAAATAAAAGTTTAATAATCTTCTTCTGTTAATCAAAAATATTAAATAATCCAACAAATAGTGTACTATATATCTATTTATGCAATAGTAACAGAGTATAAAGGATTAGTCCATCTACCTACTTAACTGAATAAACTACTGGAAACTTCAACAAGGTGTCTTTATTCCTCCCACGGGGAGGGTATCAGAGAGAGTATATCTTAGATCTGTTAGCTAAAGTGATTGGACTAATCCTTTATACTCTGTTTCTTGTTTGTCATGTCACCATCTGGATCACAGGTGAGATACCTGGCTTCAGGCTGTCTGGATTTCCTTTGTTTTCTTTTCACAAATGGAACAGTCCTCAGGTTGAAGCAAGCAGTAGCACAATCCAAAATAACACAAGTAATGTTAATCTTCTGCAAAAATACTCAAGATAAAAAAGATGAAACGGAACAATTCAAAGTTTATTTTCACACAGGCAAGTGCTTTCGTTCCTCAATGGAAATTTCATCAGATCTGTGTTATTTTGGATTGTGCTACTGCTTGCTTCAACCTGAGGACTGTTCCATTTGTGAACAGGTGTTTTGTTCTAATTTGTCTTCAGTGTCTACAATTTTATACCTTTGTTTTCAATTTATGTAATAGTAGTATAAATTATTCATTAAATATTTCTAAATTATTCACTCATTCAACATTATTATAATTAAATCTCTAAATAAATAAGTAGAGCAAAGTGGGACCTGAAGAGATAAGGATATCTGTAAAGTTACAGGTGACAGGTTATCTTATCATATTAAACGATTATGCATGAAGACGTAATATAGACCCATATATATATATATATATATATATATATATATATATATATATATATATATATACGCACACACATATACATATATACACACTAACTTAAGCATTACTGTACTCCCAGATTAAAGGGAATATTATAGAGGTACCACAACCTCAGGCTATATTACACCTATATTCCCTTTTCTCACATACAATCTTACAGTACTAAGAATCACAAATGTCATCCTCATAGTTTCAAAAGGAACTCCAAGTCCTACATACATATTATACCTGGTTACTGTTGAAAGTCAAAAGTGCTGCAACTGAGATCCTTGGAAGAGTAAGATTATGGGAAAAGTCATTCAAAAATATTGCATTTTGGAGAATCCCCACACCACACTCTGAGGCACAGTAATCTCATTAATGGGGGGGATATAAAAGTGTAACAATTGTATCAAATTTTGCCTTCTGTTGCAAACACTGTTTCATTTCTGAACTGACACAATATGCAGTATTCAAGACTCTCACTTTCAAAAGAGAGCCATATTGCCACTTCCATGGCATCTAGTCCAGTCTGGGTTTTTCTGGCAACAGCAGTGATCTGTATCAGAGATGATGCAGTCTGCATTCATAGTATTTGGACACAGAAGACTGCTGTTTCATAAATGCAAGCATCACTCAAAAAAAGTTAACTTTTTATTTCCATTTCATCTACAAGTGCTCTTTCTTGTCACTTAAGCAATTTCTTTTTTAAAGTCTGTGACCTGTACTGATTGAGACCCTTGCCTTTTTTTTAAGTTTTTAAGCTATTAATGAATATCATTTGTTTGCTGTGACACTTTAAACAAGTCATTTAACCGCAGAGCTATTCCTGGCTGGTTAACAAATTGAAAATAAATATAAAGTTTACATCAGTTATTTTGTTCTGCTGCTCAAGATTTCTACCTGGATACCATATCCAGAAAACCAAAAAGAATGGGGAGAACAAAAGCCTAAAATCAGGGGAAATTGCTTAAATAAAAAGTTCCCTGTTAACATACCTTTTCTGAAGGATATAGTCTCTGAAATTCAAATGTATGTCATTATCTAGTGACTTCAGTCCTCAATGATTTGCCAGAAAAACACAATTTTATAAGGAACAGTCCAAACACGAGGAAAATCTAAAGGAACAGTCCAAACACATGAGGAAAATCTGGACAGTTGAGAGGTATGGCCTAAGGCTCACTTTCACTGGAGACAAGAAAAGCTGCAATTATGATATACTTTTTGTATACAACACATACACACAAACACAGAGCATCAATTCTGTACATATGATTCATATGTAAACATGAGGCCACAATGAACCCTTAACATCAGCAAAATAGTGAAATTATATAATAGTGCAGCATGGAAACAGCATAAGAAGTCATACACACACTGGTTAACATTTAAACCCAAACAAAACAGTACAAAAGCATTTTTACAGGAAGGCATGCTTCCCCTGCATCTCAAAATGCTTTGTTTCCCACATCCATTTACTTTCTGACATTCTGTTAATTAAATTAATTATTAAGAATATGCCAAGATACATCACTTACGCAGACAACCATGACACAACACAATCATAAATGATAAAACACTCTGTTAAATCCATGCTGATTATATTAGTAATGACATTCACATTCTCATCCAAACTATATGCTTCCCTATTTGCAAGTCAGTATAGCACATGGTTTACACACACACACACACACACACACACACACACACACACACACACACACACACACACACACACACACATTTACAATGACTATATCATTGTTACACAGGAAAATACTTAGGTTACCATACTTTAAAGGAATAAGTATATATGTTGTCCAAGCATAGCTAGATTACCATACTGCATGCAAGTATACAGGTAAAGATGTACATTTTATAAACAGTAAGGATTTTATTTTGCTCATACTATGGCTTTATTTGGAAATAGCAAATGCAGAGAGTGCATGAGTATTACATGAGTAAGAATCAGCAGTGCATGATGCAGTGAAGAAAATGCAGAAATGCAGGAGCTATATGGTATGGGGGCCTAGGTAGACATGCTAGAGATTTATTCATTCATCAGCTGGGTAGATGAACTTGCCTGATTACCCTTTTGAGTTGTCAAGTGGTTAAAGGCATACAGTATAAAATATTTAGTATACAAAATATAAATATGTGTAATAACAATATAAAGTTAGCTTCCTGATAAATTCAGAGAATGCAGTTTAAAGACAGATCAAAACAGTATGCATAATTATACAAATATAACAGTATGAATAATGAGCAAGACAGTATGTACAACAAATGAAATGTGTGCTATTGTCAGCAAAAGCAATTACATGAAAGTTTATATAACTACAAAATAGTTTCACATTGAAAAAGGGTGGTGTTAGGTGAAGCAGTGGTATTGTTAAATAGTGAGCTTTTAGTGATTATTTGAATTAAGATAATTTAGGGCTATTCTAAATGCTAACTGGTAGTGAGTTCTATGTAGCTATAGCTAATGGAAATTTTATTCAGTTTAAGGAGAGTAATGCCATCATCATATGTATTCCACAGCAAGCAGTCAGTGGCATTAAGTAAAAGTAGTGGAGGAGTATGGCCAAGATGACTAACTGAGAGCAGCAACTGGTGAAAGTTCTGTGACTGAAAACCTTTCTCTGATAGAAAACATAATCAAAATTTTAAAATTTGGAGATATTGTTAGCTAATTGTATTCACTAATACAGAAAAGATTTATAGCTTCAAGTTCCCCAAAAGCTGTAATTTTCCTGTCAGAATTTCAACTACTTGGTTAAGAGAACAGACTTTAACATGCACCACTCAAGTTGTAATCCAGATTATCATGTTAAAAAAGATCCAGTCAATAATATCTAGTATACAGGATGTGTTACATAAAATGGACAAATTGGATACCAAAATAGAAAGTTTCAAAGAAGAGACCAGAAAGAAGATGGAATACTCTCAAAAATAAAGGCACAAATAATATGGAAGTAGCTTTAAATGATCATGAAAAGAGAATAACTGAAGGTGAGTATCACACTGAATCTCTTGTAAAACAAAATAACTAGCTCAAAGATAACGTTGATTTAGAAAATAGGCTGTGATGAAATAACATTATTTATTGTATGCAGGAAAAGTATGAGGGAGACAGTATGATAAATTTCTTAAAAACTTGGCTACATAAAACATTAAATCTACCTGAAACTTTATCTTTTGGAATTGAAAGGCCATATAGATCCCTGAGAGTACCTTTGAAGAGGAAAACTCACTACCACATTCAATTATAGTTAAGTTTACGTCTAGCTTAGAAAAATATCTAATATTAAAAACAGCGTGATCCAAACCACCTATTAATATAGGTGAACATTTAGTCAGATTTGACAATGATTATTCCAGTAAGGTAATGAGTAAAAGAAAATCATGCTTACCACTGATGAATGAGCTTAAAAAGAACAATATTTAAGCCACTTTGGTGTTTTCTGCAAAGATCTAAGTATTTCTTTCTGAAGGAACTAAAATATTTGACACACTGGAGGAGGCATCCTCTTTTCTCAGCAAAAGTAAAATACTTAATATTGAATAAATAGATAGACTGGAACAGTATATCCCTCAAGAGACAGAGTGAGCTGAATTCCTGGAAAAAATGTTTCTAAAAGTAAAATGCCTAAAAACAAGTGACTTTTATTCTCTGACTGCAGGACTTTTATTTTCTGAAGCAATTGATTTAACATTTAGGTAAAAGGTTTATAATGGACTTTAAGCTTCAAAAATATGTAAGTATGTATTTATATTTGCAGTTAAAATGTGTTTCATGATAAGGAATATAAATGCTTACTTTTACTGTTTACTATATATACAATGACAGACTTCATATATTTCACTTAACTAAACTTATAAATGTATTTATACATGTTGGATACTTCCTGCAAGAAAATGACGTTAAATTATAAGCAATAGAATTATTAACTTTAAGACTATATAAGTTAAGAATTTTCTTTTACTTGTTTAACTTTGCTTAGTATGTGCATTGCTGGGTTAACTGAATATCAGATCTAAGTAATATGCTAATTAAAAGTGTTAGTGCTGTTTTGTTTTCTTTGTTCCTGTGTAACACATTCCTTTCATGGGTCATTTATGAAGCAATTAATACTTTAAAAAGCTTGAGAACAAAAGAATGTTCCAGTTGTGTCATTTTGTTGGAGTCTTGCTTCCTGCCTTGAGCTGTTCTCAAGAAAATCTAGGTCAAAGTTCATCACTGATGTCTGTGAAAACATGAAATAACTTTCTTTTTTTCAAGTATATATGTGAGAAATCTAGTCGCAATAACATCATTTTTCCTTTTATTAGAGGTGAAGAATTGATAAAACAAAAGCTATAGTAATGTTTTGTATTGAGCTGACATATAATTTGCTTACATTTTGCTGAATTTTAATAGCTTATGTGTAGTGTTATTAGCTCCAACTGTAGATGTCAATGGAAACAAAATTACATGTATGTTACTGACTATGACAGTTTAAAAAAATTAAGAATGAGAAACTTAGGAAATTAGCAGCTGCTGTGAGTTGTCATTTTCACAGGCTGTAATCGCATTCTAATGTCAGGATGTGGTGCTTAGATCAGAACAGCAGTTCACAATGGCTAAAAACAGACATTCAAATGAAACAAGCAGTAATTCCTATATATATATATATATATATATATATATATATATATATAGTCAAGATTGCTTGTAAGATTGGTTGTAATACTAGAATTAATAGGAAAAATAAACATTTTAAGAATATTAGGCATACACATACTGTAATCTCTAACAAAGAGCTGATGATTAAATAGCTCTTTGGGAGATTTTAGAAATACAAGTTATATAGAATAAGGTAGAATATTAGTGGGCAAATAAAACAGAAAACAAATATAAAATTAATATAGCAAATACCACAATGAAACAACCAAGCTGTACCAAATGATATAAAAGCATAAACCTTTTATTCCTTCAAGTGCACACGGTAAGCACTTTTGCCAATAAGCTTCATCAGACAACATAATAGCAAAATAAAAATGGTCTTTATATATAACAATTCAAATCCTAGTCATCCAATCACACCATGAAACCTAAAATTGGTATTCTAATTTCTTAAAGAAATATTCATATAACAACAAATGGACCTACTTACAAATTTCAACTACATTTACACCATATATATTTCATAAATCACAAACATAGAAACATATGTATAGACCATGGCATATGAAGCATCAAAAATGCATTACAAAAACTATAAAATGCATATTATGCAAGTATACAAGAAGTACATATGAAATTACTAATAGATGCATATATGACATTTCATTTCTGTATTCTCTGTTTATTTAAAAAGGGTTTTATGGAGGCCCTCCCATTTAACCCACTCCCCCTATCAGCTCTGAGAATGATGATCCAGTTATTTTCTCTAAATTCAGTGTGGTTCCTGATGTCTCCTTTCCTAATACTAGGTGTTATGACCTCAATGGCCCTAAAAAGGAAATGGTGACTATCATCATATCTGGTAACATGTTTTGCCAGTGCATTATTGTCAGAGGGTCTCCTAATATTGTATAAATGTTCATGAATCCTGTCCTTAAAGGGTCTATTCATTTTGCCAACATAAAAACAATGGCATATTTGGCACTCCGCTAAATATGCAATGTTGAAAGTTCTACATGTAGCTTCAGCATGAAATAAATATTCTCTATGTGAATCTGGATAACAGAACTTATTTGATGTATCAATGTATGGACAAAAATTACATCCACCACAAGGGTGAGTTGTACCTCCAGTCATAGGGTCACTGCTAAAGTTCTGATGACAAAGTAACCTCTTTAAATTCTTACAGTTCCTATACAAGAACTTTGGGTATTCTCCCACTATTCCTTTAATATCTTCATCTATTTATAAAATAGGCCAATTCCTACTGAAGATTTCTACTAATTCCTTATTATCAGACGTATAGAAAAGGGGAACCTTAAGTGACTCATTCTTCACATGTCCATGTTGACTGACTCGGCACTCAATGGACCAAAATATGGTGCAGCAATGCCCTGACGCAAGGAAGTGACATCATGTAATGACTCAATAATCTCCTCTTCACAGTATCCTCTAATTAATAATCTATTTTCTAGATTTTTAAGTTCTTCTGGAAGACAGTCCTCTGATGGATTTAGCCTTGAGGCCCTAACACCCTGACCTCGGATGAGATTTTGGAAAATGTGCCTCGGATGCATACTAGTTCTAAATAACAGGGAATTCCTGTAGCATGTCTTACCTGTATTGATAAAACCATTACATAATTACTCAATATAAAGATCAAGATATTCTATATGTGTAAATGACCAATTCAAGGTAAAATTCAAACAACTAGTAAGTGTATTAATCATATGATGAAATTCAAATAACTCCTGGACACTACCTCTCCACAAAAGGAAGAGGTCATCGACAAAACGTCGATAGAATAAAACGTGTGCTTTAAATTCATCAGTACCAAAAAGTATGGTGTTCTCCCAGTGTGCCAAAAACATGTCAGCATAACTGTTGGCACATGACGTGCCCATGACAACTCCATCACAATGGGAGAATATTTCACCATTAAAAGTAAAAATATTATTCTCTAATATCAATTCAAGGAATAATGTAACTAAGTAAATTTGAACTAAAGAATAGTCGCTATATTTTAATAGGTATTCATGCACAAACTGAATACCTAATTCATTCGGAATAACTGTAAATAGAGATTGTACGTCCAAGGTCACAAACAATATGTTATCCAAGTCAAGAAATTCTTTAACAGAATCATAAAGGTCAATCAGGAACTGTTTGGAATCTCTGAGAACAAACCTATTGGAATTAATCACTGGTCTTAAATATTTCTCAACATAAACCAAAAGGGGTTCCGTTACCCAGCCTCCACCTGCCACTATAGGTCTCATTGGTGGATCAGATGGATTCTTATGCACTTTGGGTAACCCCTGTATTAAGGGTATAAGTGGATTCAAGACAACAAGATATTTATAAGTTTCTTTGGTAATAAGGCCTCCCCTAAAAAAATCTGTCAAAGAATTAGACACTGCTTCTGTAATCAAGTGTACATCCTCGCTTGAGATTTTCTTATAAAATTTCTTATCGCTTAATAAACTATCCATAGATTTAGCATAATGCTCTGTATTCATGATAGTAATCAGTCCACCTTTGTCCGCAGGTCTTATTACAATGGTTTTATTATCCTGTAGGTCCCTAATCACTTTCCTTTCTTTAAAACTAAGATTGCTCCTTTTTCTTCCTTTATCATTAAAACCAATACTATCAAAATATCTGAAGAGTTCATCTTCAGTAAACTTCATATATGCATCAACTAATGGGTGATTCACAGGCACAAAATTACTCAGTTTTTTCAAATGAAATGTGGATACTTGAGCTACATCTCCTGCAAGTTTATTTGTGTCTCCATGAATCATGTGAAGCATTATATTTCTACAAAACAACTTAAGGTCTAACACCGTGTCAGGCAACTTGCTTCTGCAAGTGGGAATAAAATTCAGTCCTTTTGATAAGACTCTCCTTTCCTCTATAGAAAGTACATATGAGGAAATATTAAAAATTAATGACTGTTCATTTTCCCCCACATTTTCTTGAGGGTATGGTTCTGTGAATATTCCCCTGAGTGTTTGCATTTTTAACCCCCCCCCCCGACTCATGGACCTGGTCCTTCTCCCACCCCGGTCTGTTCTCACAGGTAGGGGAAAAGAAATACCTTCATTAACTTTATTAGCATTATTAACATTATTCAAGGGGGACTCATCATTCAAATGATAAGCATGTGAGTTAGGTCGAACCACTGGTTCAGTAGTGTCATGAACAACAGATATTTTACTGACTATAACATTGGGAATTTCCCTGTATGATTAGTTTGCATACCTTGAGTTACTTCAGCACCAGTACACATAGTATACATTTCATTAGTCTCACTAACAGCAGTACTTACTGCATTATCAGTCATTAAACATAATTGTTCAACATTATTATCAATTATTGAACCATTTTTAACTATACAACAGTCATTCAACGGTCTTTTTGTGGTATTATCACTGTTAATTTTCAATGGTAAAGCACTGTCTTTAATTTCAGAACTCATTTTAACAGAAGAGCTGATTGTATTAATAGGAACATTCCAATTGTTAGAAACAGTAGTCATGTCCAAGTCGCTCCCATTCCGGGGCCACATAAAGACATGTCCCAACCTAAAATCCTTGATATCTCTCAGTATCTTAATCTTTTTCTGTTGCAGCAGCTTCCATTCAAAAGCTGCAATTCCGTCTAGGAGGCTCGCAAACTAAGGGTTAACAATTTTCAAAAAAAAGATTTTTCAATATGTTTGAACCTGGGAGGGGATAATGGGATTTGAATTAAGCATACTGTAACTATTGAATACAATATTGAATACAATACAGACTGCAATTTATTTGCTTCATAGGAAAAAGCAAAACATTGATCTCAATAATGTATATATTTTTTATGAATTAGTTTAATAAGCTAAACGATTTTTAAATATTTTGAT